>NC_134354.1:74127981-74439117 GCF_048569485.1 Anomaloglossus baeobatrachus
CTATTGGGAGTGCTGTCACTGTTCTCTTTTTTGGTTAGATAGATATAGTTTTTTTAATATTTATTTATTTTTCTATACCACTGTGCTTTCATGGACACTCTGATATAGATGTATTCATCCAAGGTGTCTTTATGTGGTTGGCATTTGTTCATTTTCCATTTTCTGTAACTAGCTGTGTTGTGAAGTAATCTTCCTGCATCTCTCATACTCTGTAATCTTATTCTGTCCTTCGATGGCTTTATATGCCTCTGAATGAAAGTCATTGTTTTTGCAGTGTTGCTTTTGCTCAACCTGCCTCCATGAACTTCCTATCTGACATTGTCTGTACGTTTGACTCCAAGCTTTAGTCTTGGAGTTTCTCTCCTTCCTTTTCTTTAAACCTTCCGTGGGTGTCTTCTCTGACTCATTGATATTCATCTGTATTCTGGTGCCAATCAGTTCTATTTCTGATGTATGTTTTGCCCTGTACTCTCAAGCTTCTCACTGCTTTTCAGTAATTTAATTCTTTCAAGTAAAGCGGATTCCATTTTTTTCCCATTAGGATGTGCGTCACCCTCTTCTTCGGTACTCTTTTTGTATTCTTGTCTGGATGTGACACTCATTTTGTTCTTTTTCTTCCTAAAACATTGATGTGTTGTGCTCTGTAAATCATGACTGCACAAAATAATCCATCTCTTCCTATAAAAGACAGAACAATTAATCCTTGGAGTCGGTACTGCCCGACAGCTAGTGACAAAACCGAGTAGTCCTCAGTATAAAATATGGCACTCCAGTAGAACATTTCTTATAAAGTAGTAATTTTATTTGGCATTTGAACAAATTATATTGAGTTTATTCAAGAGTTTACCAAATGTAACCCTTTACGAGGAGAGGACTCTACTAAATCTGAGACAAGTTCTTCTCTTTTGGCTACTACACTGTGTGCAGAATTATTAGGCAAGTTGTATTTTAGAGGTTTTTTTTATTATTGATCAACAACTATGCTCTCAATCAACCCAAACGACTCAAAAATATCAAAGCTTGATATTTTTGGAAGTTGTAGTGTTTTTTTTAGAGTTGGCTATCTTAGGAGGATATCTGTTTGTGCAGGTAACTATTACTGTGCAGAATTATTAGGCAACTTAATATAAATCAAATATATTCCTATCTCACTTATTTATTTTCACCAGGTAAACCAATATAACTGCACAAAACTAAGAAATAAACATTTCTGACATGCAAAAACAAAACCCCCCAAAAATTAGTGACCAATAAAGTCACCTTTCTTTATGATGACACTCAACAGCCTACCATCCATAGATTCTGTCAGTTGCTTGATCTGTTTACAATCAACATTACGTGCAGCAACCACCACAGCCTCCCAGACACTGTTCCGGGATGTGTACTGTTTTCTCTCCCTGTAGATCTTACATTTTATGAGGGACCAAAAGTTCTCTATGGGGTTCAGATCAGATGAACAAGGGGGGCATGTCATTATTTTTTCATCTTTTAGACCTTTACTGGCCAGCCACGCTGTGGAGTAGTTAGATGCATGTGAAGGAGCATAGTCCTGCATGAAAATCATCTTTTTGTTGAACGATACTGTCTTCTTCCTATACCGCTGCTTAAAGAAGTTGTCTTCCAGAAACTGGCAGTAGGTCTGGGAGTTGAGCTTCACTCTATCCTCAACCCGAAAAGGTCCCACAAGTTCATCTTTGATGATACCAGCCCATACCAGTACCCCACCTCCACCTTGCTAGTGTCTGAGTCAGAGTGGAGCTCTCTGCCCTTTACTGATCCAGCCTCTGGCCCATCCATTTGGCCCATCAAGAGTCACTATCATTTCATCAGTCCATAAAACCTTTCAAAAATCAGTCTTAAGATATTTCTTGGTCCAGTCTTGACATTTTATCTTATGTTTCTTGTTCAAAGGTGGTCGTTTTCCAGCTTTCCTTACCTTGGCCATGTCCCTGAGTATGGCACACCTTGCTTGTGCATTTTGATTCTCCAGTAATGTTTCAGCTCTGAAATATGGCCAAACTGGTGGCAAATGGCATCTTGGCAGCTTCACGCTTGATTTTCCTCAATTCATGGGTACTTATTTTGCGCCTTTTTTGCCTAACACGCTTCTTGCGACCTTGTTGGCTGTTTGCCATGAAACGCTTGATTGTTCAGTGATCACGCTTCAAGAGTTTGGCAATTTCAAGACTGCTGCATCCTTCTGCAAGGCAGCTCACAATTTTGGACTTTTCAGAGCCCGTCAAATCTCTCTTCTGATCCATTTTGCCAAAGGAAAAGAAGTTGCCTAATAATTAGGCATATCTTATATAGGGTGTTGATGTCATTACACCACACCCCTCCTCATTACAGAGATACACATCACCTGATTTACTTAATTGGTAGTTGGCTCTCAAGCCTATACAGCTTGGAGTAGGACATGTATAAAAATTATCATGTGATCAAAATACTCATTTCCCTAATAATTCTGCACACAGTGTACAATTGATTGAATTATTCATCGTGAAATCTCTCCAGTATTGCACCTTTTTCAGAAGACTTGATCAGGAACAGTTTTTTTTCAGATTTTCCTTTCCACCATTTCATGAATACAAGGAACCCCTTCAGAAGACCACCTTTCTGAGAAGACCAACATTATGCTAGTCCACATTTTTTTTACTATTTGTTTTAGCCTTCTCTTTTCAAAGTGTCATTGCATAGAGAAGTCTATTTTTTAACTGCAATTTTAGGTTTTCATCTGAATGTGCTATAACTTTATATTAGTCTTTTTGTTTGAGAGGAACATCCTTCTAATCCTTCACTATTTTTTAAGCAATTTTGGTGGTCATCTTAAAAAGGTTTTACTTTTTATTGAGAGCAACTTCCCTTTAGAAAACAATTTTTTACAGCAATTTCATGTGGTGGTGTAGGAGAGGTTTTCTACATTTTTTTGTAAGATCCTACCCTGATTAAATGTGTTACTGTGGTGCCCCTGGGCTTCAGGCGCCACAGGTTATTACACCACTTTTCATGGGTAATATCTATCTCGGTTCAGGAGGGTGTTAACCTGCCGGTGCCTTCACAAAACACATACAAACAACAGCAGCTGGTTACTCACAGGGGATTTGACTAGGGGAGACAGGGGAGCCAGCCATCACGAAGCATGGGACTTCCCCAGTCGCTAGGACAGCCACTGGGGGGGTGGGCACAACATGGGGTAGAAGTAGGTGCAAGCATCACATTTTAGACAGAACCTTCCTGGGCACAGCTTGGGATAACACCTAGCATTGACAACTGGAGTTAGTGTTCCTCTCTCTTCGTGGGCCCGTGGCTTTGAGCAGGAGGCTCGGTCCGGGTTTCCGGATAGCAACTGATCGACACTTCACTAACAAACATTCACAAGCACAGGCGGTGACCGCCGACGGATCCGGGATCGGCTGAAGCCCATCGTGGCAGAGGACAGTACTCTGGGGCAGCGCTTGAACAACCTGTGAGTAGAAAGACTTGGAACCGCAGCCCCTGCCTCTGCCTCTCCTTTAACTGGCATCAATGCCCAGTGCTGCAGTGCCAATGGGGATTACTATCACCCCCACCATCTTCCCCGTGGTAATCCCGCACCGCCTGTGGGGAGTGACACCATCCCAGCTGCATTTAACATCTGCATCGGTGAGAGACCCTGCAGCGGCGGCCCCCATCCCTGGCCACGTACCACAGGTGACATCACCTTAAAAGACTTTCCTAAACCTCCAAATACCACCTCAATCCTCCCTATCAACTTCCAATCTTCACATAATCATGATCTCATGATACCGATGGAGTTAAGTGAGAGCCCCAATGCTCTGTTAACCATTTATATTCCATAGTCACAATTGACAAAAGCATCTAAAACGGTGCCGACATCAATCAGGTCTGATGTAGGAGGTTGTCAGCTATAATGTACAGCTGATGTGGCTTCATTTTTACTTGTGGGAGGATGCTATTCACTTATCTCTCAGGTCAGTTTTAAATCATATTGGTAGTCACTAAGGGGTTAATTATGCTCTGGGGTCTTAAAAACAACAGAGCATCCTATACCTTGGGTGAAAAAAGAAATGTTATAGGGGTGATTCACCCATATTCATTATTGGCCACATCGATATTATGTTGACAAACAATGTTTCTTTCAAATACTTTGTGTTGCCGATAGTGCCTGTGAGTGGCGCTTTTACAGACTGCTCTTCCCCATCGCAGGACCCCCTGGGTTCTGTGACCTTGGGGATCCAGTGATGTAACGTCAACTTCCTGTTCACCTGACATCACCGCGGCCAGCCCCAGTCTCCATGAGTGACCGGGCTGTGTGCGGTGTTTCACCGCTCATCACAGCCCAGCGTCACAATGCATCATCTCCCTGCTCACTCCTTCACTGCAGAGTGCGCAAGTAGGAGGGATGCTGTGAAGACCGGTGAAACATCACCCCAGCCCAGTGACCCAAGGAGACTGGGGCCAGCCGCTGTGATGTCAGGTGGACAGGAAGTTGACGTGACATCACCGGATCCCCGAGGTCACAGAGCCTGGGGGATCAGGTCATGGGAAGAGCGGTCTGCAATAGCGCCACTTACAGGCAGAATTGGCAACACAAGGCATTTGAAAGAAACATTGTTTCTCAACATAATATCGTTGTGGCCAATAATGAATATGGGTGAACCACTTCTTTAACCTTACCTCAACTGTATAACTGCTACAGCACTTATCTGGTCCCCCACACACCTCCCTCCATACTCTTCTTTTCTGCCCACTGCGCATGATGCCCTCTTAACCCACCTTCACCCCTCATCAGGTCTTTCAGCACTCCTTGATGTCAGAGGCACACTCTATGCTGGAATTCCATCTTAGAGTGAAGATGGAGGAAGAGGTTATCTCATTTGATGTAGCTGTAAAGACGAGGCCAGTGGTAACTGCTGCAGAGGACCAGATATTGGGATAAAGTGGCACCACACGTGAGCTGCAATGTGTTATTTTTGCTGAATGTGCAGGATATGAATAACAGAAAACAAGATTCAGGAGAATCTGATTTTTTGGATCAAATTTGAGATGAATTCTATCTATTTTCTATTGATTTGCTCACCTCTAGCTACATCTGCTACCTATTGTATATCTCTGTATTATATGAAAACCCAACACAAACAATATGAATTTAAATTGCACATTTCGTTTACAAACTTTAGTTTGTTTAATGATTGTTATTGTCTAGACAGGCTATGAAGTATGCTGCTTTGCCACTTTTTTATGTCTCTTGACCTTATGATGCATATGAGATTTAAATGTTTGTTTTGGATATAAAATAAATTTGCTTTGAGAGAGAATCTGAAAAATGACACCTATAAAGATGCTTTCTGACAATCTCATTTTTTCTTGGTGATGAAATATTTACACTTTTATGTGTGAGAGGTTGGATATGATGTGCTTTTCTCTACAAATTCAAAAAACCAAACACAATTTTACAATGTAAATTGCAATCAACTCATATACTTAGCATAGAAATGTTTCCAAAAAACCTCCCATATTAAAAGTCAAATCTGCACAACCTGCTTTATCTTTCAGTCTCACACAATTACATCACAAAAATAAAAATAGGTCTTATTACATCACAAAAATAAAAATAGGTCTTTCCTTCTTATTTATTTAATGTTCTAAAATATTTTCCCCTTCACAAAGTGACAAGTAGGGATGAACGAACCCAAACTGCAAAGTTCGGGGTCAGTACCGGACACATACAGTTAGGTCCAGAAATATTTGGACAGTGACACAATTTTCGCGAGTTGGGCTCTGCATGCCACCACATTGGATTTGAAATGAAATCTCTACAACAGAATTCAAGTGCAGATTGTAACGTTTAATTTGAAGGTTTGAACAAAAATATCTGATAGAAATTGTAGGAATTGTACACATTTCTTTACAAACACTCCACATTTTAGGAGGTCAAAAGTAATTGGACAAATAAACCAAACCCAAACAAAATATTTTTATTTTCAATATTTTGTTGCGAATCCTTTGGAGGCAATCACTGCCTTAAGTCTGGAACCCATGGACATCACCAAACGCTGGGTTTCCTCCTTCTTAATGCTTTGCCAGGCCTTTACAGCCGCAGCCTTCAGGTCTTGCTTGTTTGTGGGTCTTTCCGTCTTAAGTCTGGATTTGAGCAAGTGAAATGCATGCTCAATTGGGTTAAGATCTGGTGATTGACTTGGCCATTGCAGAATGTTCCACTTTTTTGCACTCATGAACTCCTGGGTAGCTTTGGCTGTATGCTTGGGGTCATTGTCCATCTGTACTATGAAGCGCCATCCGATCAACTTTGCGGCATTTGGCTGAATCTGGGCTGAAAGTATATCCCGGTACACTTCAGAATTCATCTGGCTACTCTTGTCTGCTGTTATCTCATCAATAAACACAAGTGACCCAGTGCCATTGAAAGCCATGCATGCCCATGCCATCACGTTGCCTCCACCATGTTTTACAGAGGATGTGGTGTGCCTTGGATCATGTGCCGTTCCCTTTCTTCTCCAAACTTTTTTCTTCCCATCATTCTGGTACAGGTTGATCTTTGTCTCATCTGTCCATAGAATACTTTTCCAGAACTGAGCTGGCTTCATGAGGTGTTTTTCAGCAAATTTAACTCTGGCCTGTCTATTTTTGGAATTGATGAATGGTTTGCATCTAGACGTGAACCCTTTGTGTTTACTTTCATGGAGTCTTCTCTTTACTTTTGACTTAGAGACAGATACACCTACTTCACTGAGAGTGTTCTGGACTTCAGTTGATGTTGTGAACGGGTTCTTCTTCACCAAAGAAAGTATGCGGCGATCATCCACCACTGTTGTCATCCGTGGACGCCCAGGCCTTTTTGAGTTCCCAAGCTCACCAGTCAATTCCTGTTTTCTCAGAATGTACCCGACTGTTGATTTTGCTACTCCAAGCATGTCTGCTATCTCTCTGATGGATTTTTTCTTTTTTTTCAGCCTCAGGATGTTCTGCTTCACCTCAATTGAGAGTTCCTTAGACCGCATGTTGTCTGGTCACAGCAACAGCTTCCAAATGCAAAACCACACACCTGTAATCAACCCCAGACCTTTTAACTACTTCATTGATTACAGGTTAACGAGGGAGACGCCTTCAGAGTTAATTGCAGCCCTTAGAGTCCCTTGTCCAATTACTTTTGGTCCCTTGAAAAAGAGGAGGCTATGCATTACAGAGCTATGATTCCTAAACCCTTTCTCCGATTTGGATGTGAAAACTCTCATATTGCAGCTGTGAGTGTGCACTTTCAGCCCATATTATATATATAATTGTATTTCTGAACATGTTTTTGTAAACAGCTAAAATAACAAAACTTGTGTCACTGTCCAAATATTTCTGGACCTAACTGTAGTTTCTGTGCACGGACTTCCAAGGAAGTCTGTGATTTTGTTTGTTTGAGTCTGACAGAAACTAAAAAAAAAAGGAAAAAGTAAATAAGGAATAAAGCAGGACAGTTATACTTAGGCGGGCTTTGCACACTAAGTAGTAAAGGTACGTTATTCCCATTTACAAATTTTTTATTAAAGATATAAAACACACCATTAATGGAAAAAATAGACCAAAAGGTCACAGTGAAATAAATACAGTGAACACATACAGAATATATAATTCCAATTTCTGTGGGACCAGAGGGCTCAAGACTTAACTTGGAAATAGAAATGCATTCAGGCAGCGCCACAAATAGAAGATTTTGGATGCTTGCTGTCCATGAACGTCCAAATGAATGTAAGTCAGCGCTCTCCAGGTGTCCCCTTGTTTCTTGTAAAATCAAGGAATGGCAACTGTTTCCTTCAGTTTAGTAGAAGTAAGCCATTAAATTCAAGATTTACATCAATCTCCACCTCAACGCGTTTCCCCACATAATAAATATGTGGTTCATCAGGAGGCTACAAAACAGATAAGTTCTATCAGCAACAAGTTGGAAAAAGTATTCACCTAGATTGCATACTCATACATTGCATCACAAATAGGCATGTAAAATAACAGAACAACACAATAATATAATAGTACCTGCCCAGGGAGAATACCCTTTCTCCCTGGGCAGGTACTATTATATTATATCTTATATATTATATCTATTATATTATATATAAAACTTATCTGTTTTGTAGCCTCCTGATGAACCACATATTTATTATGTGGGGAAACGCGTTGAGGTGGAGATTGATGTAAATCTTGAATTTAATGGCTTACTTCTACTAAACTGAAGGAAACAGTTGCCATTCCTTGATTTTACAAGAAACAAGGGGACACCTGGAGAGCGCTGACTTACATTCATTTGGACGTTCATGGACAGCAAGCATCCAAAATCTTCTATTTGTGGCGCTGCCTGAATGCATTTCTATTTCCAAGTTAAGTCTTGAGCCCTCTGGTCCCACAGAAATTGGAATTATATATTCTGTATGTGTTCACTGTATTTATTTCACTGTGACCTTTTGGTCTATTTTTTCCATTAATGGTGTGTTTTATATCTTTAATAAAAAATTTGTAAATGGGAATAACGTACCTTTACTGTTTATAAATATTCCCGGGCCTTGTCCCTAATTTTGCTAGGGCTTTGCACACTACGACATCGCAGGTGCGATGTTGGTGGGGTCAAATCGAAAGTGACGCACATCCGGCATCGCAGTCGATATCGTAGTGTTCAAATAATTTTTTATACGATTAACGAGCGCAAAAGCGTCGTTATCGTATCATCGGTGTAAGGTCCGACATTTCCATAATGCCGGTGCAGCGACAGGTACGATGTTGTTCCTCGTTCCTGCGGCAGCACACATCGCTGTGTATGATGCCGCAGGAGCGAGGAACATCTTCTTACCTGCCTCCACCAGCTATACGGAAGGAAGGAGGTGGGCGGGATGTTTACATCCTGCTCATCTCCGCCCCTCCGCTTCTATTGGCCACCTGCCGTGTGACGTTGCTGTGACGCTGCTCGACCCGCCCCCTTAGGAAGGAGGCGGTTTGCCAGCCAGAGCGACGTCGCAGGACTTGTGAGTGCATGTGAAGCTGGCTTAGCGATAATGTTCGCTACGGCAGCTGTCACAAGATATCGCAGCTGCGACGGGGGCGGAGACTATTGCGCTCGACATTGCAGCATCGGTTTGCGATGTCATAGCATGCAACGTACCCCTTACCGACCTTCCCCACAGTTGCAACACTGCTTCAGGGTCCAATCATTAGCTCTTATGCATATTCACTGCTTCCCCCACCCACCATCAGTCCTGGCATATGTGATTGGTTGCAGTCTGACCTTGCTCCCTCCCTCTGTGAAAGCATCTGTGATTGGTTGGAATCACTCACACTGTCTGCGTCCCTATAGTGGTGTACAAATAAATACATAAACAATACAGGGGGTCCTCTGTATTTTGATATCCAGTGCATATAAAGCAGATGTCTACAGGTGTATCAAAATTCGAAGGACCCCATGTAGCTTTTTTTAATTTTTTAAATAAATAATTTTAAAAAAATGGCTTACAATCCCCCACCAATTTTAATACCCAACCATGATAAAGCTAACAGCTTGAAGCTGGTACTCTCATGCTTATTAGAATCCCAGCCCAAAATTAGGAGCCCGCAGCTGCCTCAAATTTGTTACATTAGATGTGCCAATGTTGGTACTTAATCCTGCTCAACTCAATTGCCCTGGTATGGTGGCAATTGGGGTAATATAAGGGGTCAATGACAGCTGTGATTTGTAAGTAGAGATGAGCGAACCGGTCGCGGTTCGGCTCGAGGTTGGTTCGCCGAACGGACCTCCCGTTCGAGTTCGGTTCGTCGAACGTTCGACGAACCGAACTCGAACTGCATAGGAAACAATGGCAGGCAATCACAAACACAGAAAAACACCTAGAAAACACCCTCAAAGGTGTCCAAAAGGTCACAAACACCTCACAACACATGGGAACGTGACAAGGACATATACTCATGCGAAAACAAAAGAGCTGGACAAGGAAAAAGAGGAGGACACACAGATATATGAGTATATGCAAGGAAACATGCCATTATTGTGCAACTTGAGCCCTGCTCATTCTTGGCTTCCAATCTTGATAAATTGCCTGAGCTCGCCACGTACGTCTTGGGGATCTTGTCGTGTCCTGCAGCCAGCGTTCTCTCGGAACCTGTCTTCAGTGCTGCTGTGGGTCTGCTGGCAGATAAGCACACGTGTCTGTCCACTGACAATGTGGACATGGCTCTCAGAGGACTTTTCTTCCCCGGGGTCAGCCAGGGGACGGGAAAGGCACGCGTATTTTTGAGAGTGCTTCATGCAAAGCATCTTTTTCTTTTTCAAAAGGGGGCTCAACCGATGCCAGTCAAGTGGGGTGTGTGTGGCCCAGTGAGTGGCAACGAGGGAGACTGTGGTTGGAGTCCCCTCGCTGTGTTTCTAAAAGAACCAAGATGAACAAGTCATGGCTCTCAGAGGACTTTTCTTCCCCGGGGTCAGCCAGGGGACGGGAAAGGCACGCGTATTTTTGAGAGTGCTTCATGCAAAGCATCTTTTTCTTTTTCAAAAGGGGGCTCAACCGATGCCAGTCAAGTGGGGTGTGTGTGGCCCAGTGAGTGGCAACGAGGGAGACTGTGGTTGGAGTCCCCTCGCTGTGTTTCTAAAAGAACCAAGATGAACAAGTCATGGCTCTCAGAGGACTTTTCTTCCCCGGGGTCAGCCAGGGGACGGGAAAGGCACGCGTATTTTTGAGAGTGCTTCATGCAAAGCATCTTTTTCTTTTTCAAAAGGGGGCTCAACCGATGCCAGTCAAGTGGGGTGTGTGTGGCCCAGTGAGTGGCAACGAGGGAGACTGTGGTTGGAGTCCCCTCGCTGTGTTTCTAAAAGAACCAAGATGAACAAGTCATGGCTCTCAGAGGACTTTTCTTCCCCGGGGTCAGCCAGGGGACGGGAAAGGCACGCGTATTTTTGAGAGTGCTTCATGCAAAGCATCTTTTTCTTTTTCAAAAGGGGGCTCAACCGATGCCAGTCAAGTGGGGTGTGTGTGGCCCAGTGAGTGGCAACGAGGGAGACTGTGGTTGGAGTCCCCTCGCTGTGTTTCTAAAAGAACCAAGATGAACAAGTCATGGCTCTCAGAGGACTTTTCTTCCCCGGGGTCAGCCAGGGGACGGGAAAGGCACACGTATTTTTGAGAGTGCTTCATGCAAAGCATCTTTTTCTTTTTCAAAAGGGGGCTCAACCGATGCCAGTCAAGTGGGGTGTGTGTGGCCCAGTGAGTGGCAACGAGGGAGACTGTGGTTGGAGTCCCCTCGCTGTGTTTCTAAAAGAACCAAGATGAACAAGTCATGGCTCTCAGAGGACTTTTCTTCCCCGGGGTCAGCCAGGGGACGGGAAAGGCACGCGTATTTTTGAGAGTGCTTCATGCAAAGCATCTTTTTCTTTTTCAAAAGGGGGCTCAACCGATGCCAGTCAAGTGGGGTGTGTGTGGCCCAGTGAGTGGCAACGAGGGAGACTGTGGTTGGAGTCCCCTCGCTGTGTTTCTAAAAGAACCAAGATGAACAAGTCATGGCTCTCAGAGGACTTTTCTTCCCCGGGGTCAGCCAGGGGACGGGAAAGGCACGCGTATTTTTGAGAGTGCTTCATGCAAAGCATCTTTTTCTTTTTCAAAAGAGGGCTCAACCGATGCCAGTCAAGTGGGGTGTGTGTGGCCCAGTGAGTGGCAACGAGGGAGACTGTGGTTGGAGTCTCCTCGCTGTGTTTCTAAAAGAACCAAGATGAACAAGTCATGGCTCTCAGAGGACTTTTCTTCCCCGGGGTCAGCCAGGGGACGGGAAAGGCACGCGTATTTTTGAGAGTGCTTCATGCAAAGCATCTTTTTCTTTTTCAAAAGGGGGCTCAACCGATGCCAGTCAAGTGGGGTGTGTGTGGCCCAGTGAGTGGCAACGAGGGAGACTGTGGTTGGAGTCCCCTCGCTGTGTTTCTAAAAGAACCAAGATGAACAAGTCATGGCTCTCAGAGGACTTTTCTTCCCCGGGGTCAGCCAGGGGACGGGAAAGGCACGCGTATTTTTGAGAGTGCTTCATGCAAAGCATCTTTTTCTTTTCAAAAGGGGGCTCAACCGATGCCAGTCAAGTGGGGTGTGTGTGGCCCAGTGAGTGGCAACGAGGGAGACTGTGGTTGGAGTCCCCTCGCTGTGTTTCTAAAAGAACCAAGATGAACAAGTCATGGCTCTCAGAGGACTTTTCTTCCCCGGGGTCAGCCAGGGGACGGGAAAGGCACGCGTATTTTTGAGAGTGCTTCATGCAAAGCATCTTTTTCTTTTTCAAAAGGGGGCTCAACCGATGCCAGTCAAGTGGGGTGTGTGTGGCCCAGTGAGTGGCAACGAGGGAGACTGTGGTTGGAGTCCCCTCGCTGTGTTTCTAAAAGAACCAAGATGAACAAGTCATGGCTCTCAGAGGACTTTTCTTCCCCGGGGTCAGCCAGGGGACGGGAAAGGCACGCGTATTTTTGAGAGTGCTTCATGCAAAGCATCTTTTTCTTTTTCAAAAGGGGGCTCAACCGATGCCAGTCAAGTGGGGTGTGTGTGGCCCAGTGAGTGGCAACGAGGGAGACTGTGGTTGGAGTCCCCTCGCTGTGTTTCTAAAAGAACCAAGATGAACAAGTCATGGCTCTCAGAGGACTTTTCTTCCCCGGGGTCAGCCAGGGGACGGGAAAGGCACGCGTATTTTTGAGAGTGCTTCATGCAAAGCATCTTTTTCTTTTTCAAAAGGGGGCTCAACCGATGCCAGTCAAGTGGGGTGTGTGTGGCCCAGTGAGTGGCAACGAGGGAGACTGTGGTTGGAGTCCCCTCGCTGTGTTTCTAAAAGAACCAAGATGAACAAGTCATGGCTCTCAGAGGACTTTTCTTCCCCGGG
The DNA here is from genome assembly GCF_048569485.1 of Anomaloglossus baeobatrachus. Taxonomy (NCBI): domain Eukaryota; kingdom Metazoa; phylum Chordata; class Amphibia; order Anura; family Aromobatidae; genus Anomaloglossus; species Anomaloglossus baeobatrachus. The sequence goes on from NC_134354.1 coordinate 74,140,870, forward strand.
GTCAGCCAGGGGACGGGAAAGGCACGCGTATTTTTGAGAGTGCTTCATGCAAAGCATCTTTTTCTTTTTCAAAAGGGGGCTCAACCGATGCCAGTCAAGTGGGGTGTGTGTGGCCCAGTGAGTGGCAACGAGGGAGACTGTGGTTGGAGTCCCCTCGCTGTGTTTCTAAAAGAACCAAGATGAACAAGTCATGGCTCTCAGAGGACTTTTCTTCCCCGGGGTCAGCCAGGGGACGGGAAAGGCACGCGTATTTTTGAGAGTGCTTCATGCAAAGCATCTTTTTCTTTTTCAAAAGGGGGCTCAACCGATGCCAGTCAAGTGGGGTGTGTGTGACCCAGTGAGTGGCAACGAGGGAGACTGTGGTTGGAGTCCCCTCGCTGTGTTTCTAAAAGAACCAAGATGAACAAGTCATGGCTCTCAGAGGACTTTTCTTCCCCGGGGTCAGCCAGGGGACGGGAAAGGCACGCGTATTTTTGAGAGTGCTTCATGCAAAGCATCTTTTTTCTTTTTCAAAAGGGGGCTCAACCGATGCCAGTCAAGTGGGGTGTGTGTGGCCCAGTGAGTGGCAACGAGGGAGACTGTGGTTGGAGTCCCCTCGCTGTGTTTCTAAAAGAACCAAGATGAACAAGTCATGGCTCTCAGAGGACTTTTCTTCCCCGTTGTCAGCCAGGGGACGGGAAAGGCACGCGTATTTTTGAGAGTGCTTCATGCAAAGCATCTTTTTCTTTTTCAAAAGGGGGCTCAACCGATGCCAGTCAAGTGGGGTGTGTGTGGCCCAGTGAGTGGCAACGAGGGAGACTGTGGTTGGAGTCCCCTCGCTGTGTTATACATGCTTTTAGAAGGGCATGACATGGCTTGGAGGTTGACTTTCATAAAATGCAAACTGTTGGCTACCAAAATGCTGCCTTTCCAACAACTGTGATTATAGGCAATGAGGAACATACTGATGAAGATGAGACGCAGATACCTGATTGGGATGACAACTTAAATATTCGGTCAGGGCAAGAAGAAACTCGGTCTGAGGGGGAGGGAAGTGCAAACACAACAATTGATGATGAAGTTCTAGATCCCACCTACTGTCAACCCACAGTCAGACACTCGAGGAGGTCAATAGAGGCGGTGGAGGAGGATGCAACCGACGTCGAAGTAACCTGGCGCCTTCCTGGACACAGTCGGAGCACTGGTAGCACGTCTACAACTGCATCCTCAGCCACCACTCTGCCTCTGAGCATTATTCGGGGTGGATCAACAGGTCGCATGGCCTCTAAGCCTTGCCTAGCCTGGTCCTTTTTTGACATAAAAAAAGATCGGCCAAATTATTTGATCTGTAACATTTGCCATGGTTATCTTAGTAGAGGTCAAAACCTCAGCAGTTTGACAACTTCTTCCATGAATCGTCACATGAATAAATATCATATGGCCTGGTGGGAAGCTCACCGTGCTGCAATGCGGCCTAGTGGAGCCAACCATCCACCGCCTGCCCCTTCCAGGGCATCCGCGCGCTCGTCATCTTCTAGGACTGTGGGGACAGCTGTCACACCTGTTTTTCCACCCACAACTTCCACCACTGTAACCGCAACAGGCAGTTTGCTTGGTAGGTCGTCAGTTGGTTTGGAAGGGGAAACAAGTGAGTGTGTACAGCTCTCTCAGACATCGATAGCACCAACTTTGGATGAAGGCAACATCATGTCTCCGCCTGCACTTTCCTCCCAAAGCTGCATTTTTCCAGGGACACCCTACTCAACACCGTCTACACACAGCAGCCAGATCTCTGTCCCTCAGATGTGGTCAAATAAAAGGCCACTTCCTTCGACCCATGACAAAGCGAAGAGGTTGACTCTATCCCTCTGTAAGCTGTTGGCTACAGAAATGCTGCCTTTCCGCCTAGTGGACACACAGGATTTTAGAGACCTTATATCTGTCGCTGTGCCCCAGTACCAGATGCCTAGTCGCCACTACTTCTCTAAGAAAGGTGTGCCCGCGCTACACCAGCATGTCGCACACAATATCACCGCTTCCTTGAGAAACTCTGTGTGTGAACGGGTGAATTTCAGCACCGATACTTGGACCAGTAAGCATGGACAGGGACGTTACATGTCGCTGACTGGGCACTGGGTAACTATGGTGATAGATGGTGAAGGGTCTGCTGCACAAGTCTTGCCGTCCCCACGACTTGTGTGTCAATCCTCTGTCTGTCCAAGTTCCGCCACTGCTTCTGCATCCTCCACCTCATCTGGGTCCTCCACCTCCGCCCCAAGCCTGCCTGGTCAGGCCACCAGCGTTCTCACTGCGCAGAAGGAATCACGCACCCCTCATTACTATGCTGGCAGCAGAGCGCAACGGCATCAGGCGGTCTTTAGCTTGACATGTCTTGGGAATAAGAGTCACACAGCTGAGGAGTTGTGGTCAGCTCTGCGGTCCGAGTTTAATAAATGGTTGTCTCCACTCAACCTGCAGCCTGGTAAGGCCGTGTGCGACAATGCTGCAAACCTGGGTGCGGCCCTTCGCCTGGGCAAGGTGACACACGTGCCTTGTATGGCTCACGTGTTGAACCTTGTTGTCCAGCAATTTTTAACACACTATCCCGGCCTAGATGGCCTTCTGACCAGGGCACGGAAACTGTCTGCAGTGCTCACTTCCACCGTTCAAGCGCCGCAGCTGAGCGACTTGCATCGCTCCAGAAGTCTTTCGGCCTGCCGGTTCATCGCCTGAAATGCGATGTGGCGACACGCTGGAATTCAACTCTCCACATGTTACAGCGACTGTGGCAGCACCGCAGAGCCCTGGTGCAATACGTCATGACGTATAGCCTGGGCCAACGAGATGCAGAGGTGGGGCAGATCACCCTGATGGAGTGATCTCAGATCACGGACCTATGCACCCTTCTGCACAGTTTCGACATGGCGACGAATATGTTTAGCGCTGACAATGCCATTATCAGCATGACGATTACAGTCATTTACATGCTGGAGCACACGCTAAACACTATTCGGAGTCAGGGGGTGGGACAACAGGAAGGGGAGGAACTACAGGAGGATTCATATGCGCAAGACACAACAACATCACCAAGGTCCAGACGTTCATCATCACTAACGCGGCAGGCATGGGACCATGGGGGACAGGGATCAACAAGGGCGCATGGTAGCAGGCGAGATGTTGAGGAAGGTGCAGGAGGACATGAAGATATGGAGGACGAACTGTCCATGGACATGGAAGACTCAGCTGATGAGGGGGACCTTGGTCAAATTTAAGTTGAAAGAGGTTGGGGGGAGATGACAGAGGAAGAAAGAACGGTTAGCACCTCTATGCCACAAACACAGCGTGGACTTGGTCCGCATGGCTGCGCAAGACACATGAGTGCCTTCTTGTTGCACTACCTCCAACATGACCCTCGTATTGTCAAAATTAGAAGTGATGATGACTACTGGCTTGCCACACTATTAGATCCCCGGGACAAGTCCAAATTTTGTGACATAATTCCACCCATAGAAAGGGACGCACGTATGCAGGAGTATCAGCAGAAGCTGTTACTCGATCTTAGCTCGGCTTTTCCACCAAACAACCGTGCAGGTGAAGGGAGTGATTCTCCCAGTTGTAACTTGACAAACATGGGACGGCCTCGTCATCTTCAACAGTCTACCCGTACCAGTAGGACCGTATCTGGTGCTGGTAACAGCAATTTTATGGAATCTTTTCATAATTTTTTTAGACCCTCCTTTGCAAGGCCACCAGAGACATCAAGTGTGTCACATAGTCAACGGATGGAGAGGATGATACAGGAGTATCTCCAAATGAACATCGATGCAATGACTTTGCAAATGGAGCCTTGCTCCTTTTGTGCTTCAAATCTAGAAAAATGTCAAGAGCTCTCCAGTTACGCCTTGAAGATTTTGTCGTGTCCAGCTGCCAGCGTTGTCTCTGAACGTGTCTTCAGTGCTGCTGGGTGTGTGCTGACAGATAAGCGCACGCGTCTGTCCAGTGACAATGTGGACAGACTGATGTTCATCAAAATGAACAAGTCATGGATCCAGAAGGAATTTACTACCCCTGTGTCATCCTGGGGAGAGTAAATGCTTGTGGATTTGGAATGTGCTTGATGCAAATCAAAACATCCTGTTTGCAACTAGGGCACAAGTCCTGCCACTGATGGGGTGTCTGTGTGCCCAATTTGGGGAAAAAAGGTAGACTCCGCTTGGAGTAACCCTTGCTTGCTGTGTTTTTTAAAAATGATACAAGATGAACAGATCTGAAGGCAAGATGAAGGCAACATCATGTCTCCGCCTGCACTTTTCTCACAAACCTGCATTTTTCCAGGGACACCCTACTCAACACCGTCTACAGACAGCAGCCAGATCTCTGTCCCTCAGATGTGGTCAAATAAAAGGCCACTTACTGCGACCCATGACAAAGCTAAGTGGTTGACTCTATCCCTCTGTAAGCTGTTGGCTACCGAAATGCTGCCTTTACGCGTAGTGGACACACAGGATTTTACAGACCTTATGTCTGTCGCTGTGCCCCAGTACCAGATGCCCAATCACCACTGCTTCTCCAAGAAAAGCATGCCCGCGCTACACCAGCATGTCGCACACAACATCACCACTTCCTTGAGAAAATCTGTGTGCGACAGGGTGCATTTCAACACAGATACTTGGACCAGTAAGCATAGACAGGGTCATTACATGTCACTGACTGGGCACTGGCAAACTATGGTGAGAGATGGAGAAGGGTCTGCTGTACAAGTCTTGCCGTCCCCACGAGTTGTTTCAATCCTTGTTCTGTATGTAGAAGTTAATACACTGCTTCTGCCTCTTCAACCTCGTGTGGGTCCTCTACCTTGGCGCAAACCCTGTGTGGTCAGGCCACCCTTCCTTGCAACTGCGCACAAGGACTACCACACACCTCCTTACTATGCTGGCAGCAGAGCTCAATGCCATCAGGCGGTCAAAGTTTTACTTTGAAATGTATGGGAAATGTGAGTCACACCGCTATTACAGAGAATAGTAGTCAGGCAGGGTCAAAACATTAATTGAGGAACAGGAACAGAATGGGACGGCCAGGAAAGAATCAGAAAACAAGCAGAGGTGAAATGCGTATCGGCCAACAAGGTACATAAACAGCAAGCAGGAAAAGTAGTCAGGTAACAAGCACACAAAATCATAAAACTGAACTGGGGGTAAAATTAACCAGAGGTTCATAGCTATGTCTGGCAGTGGTCTGCAGACAGGATGGGCATAAAAAAGGGTGTGGTGTCTTCCCATTGGTTGTAGCTGAATGATGGTATTTCATCTGTGAGATACCCACCAGCTACATTCAGCCAGAGATTCTGCATCTGTCAAGGTAATGCAGCCCAGTGGGTGAGCATAACCTGCGTCCACCTGCGCCGCTGGCATCGACTACTCTCCCATCATCAGCACTATTCATGAAAGGAACACGTTGTCACCTGGCGACCGGAGTACAAATTGACGGAGCGGACTCCGTTGGTGACTTAACAGCCGTGTGCGGCAATGATGCAAACCTGGCTGCGGGCCATCCTCAGGGCAATGTGACACACGTGCCTTTTAGGGCTCACGTGTTGAACCGAATTCGCCAGCAATTTTTAAAACACCATCACGGCCTACATGGCCTTGTGCAGTGGGCACGCTCGCTATGTGCTCACTTCCATCGTGCGCACACAGCAGCTCAACAACTTTCATCACTCCGGAAGTCTTAGGGTCTGGCAGTTAAACGCCGTAAATGCGATGTTTCTACACGCAGGAATTGGAATCTGCACATGTTGCAGCGTGTGTGGCAGCACCGCAGAGCCCTGCTGAAATACGGTAAGACATATAGCCTGGGATAACTTGATCCAGAGGTGGTGCAGATCACGCTGCTGGAGTGGTGTCAGATCAAGGACCTATGCACCCTGCTACACAGTTTTGAAATGTCGACGAAGATGTTTAGCACTGGCAATTAGAGTTGAGCGCGGTTCGTGGTTCGTGGTTCTCCAGTTCGCGGCTCGAGTGATTTTGGGGCATGTTCTAGATCGAACTAGAACTCGAGCTTTTTGCAAAAGCTCGGTAGTTCTAGAAACGTTCGAGAACGGTTCTAGCAGCCAAAAAACAGCTAAATCATAGCTTGGTTTCTGCTGTAATAGTGTAAGTCACTCTGTGAATCAAACTATTATCACATTTCAGTGTATAGTGTGCGTGAACAGCGCCTTCAGATCACTGCTGTTTCTATAATGGCGATCGCCATTTTTTTTTTTTTTTTTTTCTTGTCTTCCTTCCCTAAGCGCGCGCGTCTTGTGGGGCGGGCCAGCATGTCAGCCAATCCCAGACACACACACAGCTAAGTGGACTTTGAGCCAGAGAAGCAACGGCATGTGTGATAGGATCTGCATGTCACATGTCCCTGCATTATAAAACCGGACATTTTCTTCACGGACGCCATTATCTGCCTTCTGCGTCTTTGGTGTCAGACATCACTGTCGCAGCTCCGTCTTCCTGAGTCCTATAGCCGATACAGCTGTATGCGCTGCATACACAGCGTTAGACAGCTTAGGGAGAGCACTTTATAGCAGTCCTTTTAAGGGCTCCAACCGGCAGGGTCAGAGAGCCATAGGTGACAGGTCCTGCAAACAGCAACAGCGTCTGTGTAGCCCAGGTCAGGGATTTCCTACCTGCATTTCACCATTAGGAGGGAATAGAAAGGCAGGCTTCCATTCCTCTACCCAGAGCACCACAATCCTGCCACTGTACCCTCTTGTCCTCTGCACACTCCAACTGATAACTAAGCCATTATACTAGCAAACACTCAGTGTACCTAGTGGCATCCTATACGTGGCTATTGGACTTTGCTATAGTCCCACTAGTGCAAAGACATTTGCAGAGCGCGTCTGCCTGCATTGCACACTACAACTCATTCTAACCAAGCCATTATACTAGCAAACACTCAGTGTACCTAGTGGCATCCTATACGTGGCTATTGGACTTTGCTATAGTCCCACTAGTGCAAAGACATTTGCAGAGCGCGTCTGCCTGCATTGCACACTACAACTCATTCTAACCAAGCCATTATACTAGCAAACACTCAGTGTACCTAGTGGCATCCTATACGTGGCTATTGGACTTTGCTATAGTCCCACTAGTGCAAAGACATTTGCAGAGCGCGTCTGCCTGCATTGCACACTCCAACTCATTAAAACCAAGCCATTATACTAGCAAACACTCAGTGTACCTAGTGGCATCCTATACGTGGCTATTGGACTTTGCTATAGTCCCACTAGTGCAAAGACATTTGCATAGCGCGTCTGCCGGCATTGCACACTCAAACTCATTTTAACTAAGCCATTATACTAGCAAACACTCAGTGTACCTAGTGGCATCCTATACGTGGCTATTGGACTTTGCTATAGTCCCACTAGTGCAAAGACATTAGCAGAGCACATCTGCCTGCATTGCACACTACAACTCATTCTAACCAAGCCATTATACTAGCAAACACTCAGTGTACCTAGTGGCATCCTATACGTGGCTATTGGACTTTGCTATAGTCCCACTAGTGCAAAGACATTTGCATAGCGCGTCTGCCTGCATTGCACACTCAAACTCATTTTAACTAAGCCATTATACTAGCAAACACTCAGTGTACCTAGTGGCATCCTATACGTGGCTATTGGACTTTGCTATAGTCCCACTAGTGCAAAGACATTAGCAGAGCACATCTGCCTGCATTGCACACTACAACTCATTCTAACCAAGCCATTATACTAGCAAACACTCAGTGTACCTAGTGGCATCCTATACGTGGCTATTGGACTTTGCTATAGTCCCACTAGTGCAAAGACATTTGCAGAGCGCGTCTGCCTGCATTGCACACTCAAACTCATTTTAACTAAGCCATTATACTAGCAAACACTCAGTGTACCTAGTGGCATCCTATACGTGGCTATTGGACTTTGCTATAGTCCCACTAGTGCAAAGACATTAGCAGAGCACATCTGCCTGCATTGCACACTACAACTCATTCTAACCAAGCCATTATACTAGCAAACACTCAGTGTACCTAGTGGCATCCTATACGTGGCTATTGGACTTTGCTATAGTCCCACTAGTGCAAAGACATTTGCAGAGCGCGTCTGCCTGCATTGCACACTCCAACTCATTAAAACCAAGCCATTATACTAGCAAACACTCAGTGTACCTAGTGGCATCCTATACGTGGCTATTGGACTTTGCTATAGTCCCACTAGTGCAAAGACATTTGCATAGCGCGTCTGCCGGCATTGCACACTCAAACTCATTTTAACTAAGCCATTATACTAGCAAACACTCAGTGTACCTAGTGGCATCCTATACGTGGCTATTGGACTTTGCTATAGTCCCACTAGTGCAAAGACATTAGCAGAGCACATCTGCCTGCATTGCACACTACAACTCATTCTAACCAAGCCATTATACTAGCAAACACTCAGTGTACCTAGTGGCATCCTATACGTGGCTATTGGACTTTGCTATAGTCCCACTAGTGCAAAGACATTTGCATAGCGCGTCTGCCTGCATTGCACACTCAAACTCATTTTAACTAAGCCATTATACTAGCAAACACTCAGTGTACCTAGTGGCATCCTATACGTGGCTATTGGACTTTGCTATAGTCCCACTAGTGCAAAGACATTAGCAGAGCACATCTGCCTGCATTGCACACTACAACTCATTCTAACCAAGCCATTATACTAGCAAACACTCAGTGTACCTAGTGGCATCCTATACGTGGCTATTGGACTTTGCTATAGTCCCACTAGTGCAAAGACATTTGCAGAGCGCGTCTGCCTGCATTGCACACTCAAACTCATTTTAACTAAGCCATTATACTAGCAAACACTCAGTGTACCTAGTGGCATCCTATACGTGGCTATTGGACTTTGCTATAGTCCCACTAGTGCAAAGACATTAGCAGAGCACATCTGCCTGCATTGCACACTACAACTCATTCTAACCAAGCCATTATACTAGCAAACACTCAGTGTACCTAGTGGCATCCTATACGTGGCTATTGGACTTTGCTATAGTCCCACTAGTGCAAAGACATTTGCAGAGCGCGTCTGCCTGCATTGCACACTCCAACTCATTAAAACCAAGCCATTATACTAGCAAACACTCAGTGTACCTAGTGGCATCCTATACGTGGCTATTGGACTTTGCTATAGTCCCACTAGTGCAAAGACATTTGCATAGCGCGTCTGCCTGCATTGCACACTCAAACTCATTTTAACTAAGCCATTATACTAGCAAACACTCAGTGTACCTAGTGGCATCCTATACGTGGCTATTGGACTTTGCTATAGTCCCACTAGTGCAAAGATATTAGCAGAGCACATCTGCCTGCATTGCACACTCCAACTTTTTTAAACTAAGCAATTTTACTAGCAAACACTCAGTGTACCTAGTGGCATCCTAAACGTGGCTATTGGACTTTGCTATAGTCCCACTAGTGCAAAGACATTTGCAGAGCACGTCTGCCTGCATTGCACACTACAACTCATTGTTACTAAGCCATTATACTAGCAAACACTCAGTGTACCTAGTTGTATCCTAAACGTGGCTATTGTACTTTTGTCTATTCACAGTATTGGAACGATATTTGCAGCACGTCTGCCTGCATTGCACACTCTAACTTTTTTAAACTCAGCCATTTATAGTAGCAAACACTCAGTGTACCTAGTTGTATCCTAAACGTGGCTATTGTACTTTTGTCAATTCACAGTATTGGAACGTTATTTGCAGCACGTCTGCCTGCATTGCACACTCAAACTTTTTTAAACTCAGCCATTTATAGTAGCAAACACTCAGTGTACCTAGTTGTATCCTAAACGTGGCTATTGTACTTTTGTCTATTCACAGTATTGGAACGATATTTGCAGCACGTCTGCCTGCATTGCACACTCTAACTTTTTTAAACTCAGCCATTATACTAGCAAACACTCAGTGTACCTAGTTGTATCCTAAACGTGGCTATTGTACTTTTGTCAATTCACAGTATTGGAACGTTATTTGCAGCACGTCTGCCTGCATTGCACACTCAAACTTTTTTAAACTCAGCCATTTATAGTAGCAAACACTCAGTGTACCTAGTTGTATCCTAAACGTGGCTATTGTACTTTTGTCAATTCACAGTATTGGAACGTTATTTGCAGCACGTCTGCCTGCATTGCACACTCAAACTTTTTTAAACTCAGCCATTTATAGTAGCAAACACTCAGTGTACCTAGTTGTATCCTAAACGTGGCTATTGTACTTTTGTCTATTCACAGTATTGGAACGATATTTGCAGCACGTCTGCCTGCATTGCACACTCTAACTTTTTTAAACTCAGCCATTATACTAGCAAACACTCAGTGTACCTAGTTGTATCCTAAACGTGGCTATTGTACTTTTGTCAATTCACAGTATTGGAACGTTATTTGCAGCACGTCTGCCTGCATTGCACACTCAAACTTTTTTAAACTCAGCCATTTATAGTAGCAAACACTCAGTGTACCTAGTTGTATCCTAAACGTGGCTATTGTACTTTTGTCAATTCACAGTATTGGAACGTTATTTGCAGCACGTCTGCCTGCATTGCACACTCAAACTTTTTTAAACTCAGCCATTTATAGTAGCAAACACTCAGTGTACCTAGTTGTATCCTAAACGTGGCTATTGTACTTTTGTCTATTCACAGTATTGGAACGTTATTTGCAGCACGTCTGCCTGCATTGCACACTCTAACTTTTTTAAACTCAGCCATTATACTAGCAAACACTCAGTGTACCTAGTTGTATCCTAAACGTGGCTATTTTACTTTTGTCTATTCACAGTATTGGAACGATATTTGCAGCACGTCTGCCTGCATTGCACACTCTAACTTTTTTAAACTCAGCCATTATACTAGCAAACACTCACTGTACCTAGTTGTATCCTAAACGTGGCTATTGTACTTTTGTCAATTCACAGTATTGGAACGTTATTTGCAGCACGTCTGCCTGCATTGCACACTCAAACTTTTTTAAACTCAGCCATTATACTAGCAAACACTCACTGTACCTAGTTGTATCCTAAACGTGGCTATTGTACTTTTGTCAATTCACAGTATTGGAACGTTATTTGCAGCACGTCTGCCTGCATTGCACACTCAAACTTTTTTAAACTCAGCCATTATACTAGCAAACACTCACTGTACCTAGTTGTATCCTAAACGTGGCTATTGTACTTTTGTCAATTCACAGTATTGGAACGTTATTTGCAGGACGTCTGCCTGCATTGCACACTCAAACTTTTTTAAACTCAGCCATTATACTAGCAAACACTCACTGTACCTAGTTGTATCCTAAACGTGGCTATTGTACTTTTGTCAATTCACAGTATTGGAACGTTATTTGCAGCACGTCTGCCTGCATTGCACACTCAAACTTTTTTAAACTCAGCCATTTATAGTAGCAAACACTCAGTGTACCTAGTTGTATCCTAAACGTGGCTATTGTACTTTTGTCTATTCACAGTATTGGAACGTTATTTGCAGCACGTCTGCCTGCATTGCACACTCAAACTTTTTTAAACTCAGCCATTATACTAGCAAACACTCACTGTACCTAGTTGTATCCTAAACGTGGCTATTGTACTTTTGTCAATTCACAGTATTGGAACGATATTTGCAGGACATCTGCCTGCATTGCACACTCAAACTTTTTTAAACTCAGCCATTATACTAGCAAACACTCACTGTACCTAGTTGTATCCTAAACGTGGCTATTGTACTTTTGTCTATTCACACTACTGCAAATCTATGTGCAGCACCTCTGCATGACAACCTCGTGCTCTGTTTTTAATAAGCTATAATGATAGCACAAAATACTGCCATTTTGTGGCATCATAGAACTGGCTGTTGTATTCCATTAGTGCCCCACTGGTGACAAGCTATTTCTAGCACCTCTACATCACACCCTCATGCACATTTAGCTACGCTAATGTTATAGCAAACTCATGGAATTCATTGCTGCATTTCATAATTCGGAGGGATAGAAAGTCAGGCTTCCTTTAGCTTTTCCTTCTGTTCATAGACAGCATCTCCAAGACAAATTTCCCCTCCACATCTAAGTGTGGAGAGGCAGCTAGTGCGCATGCGTGTGCCGATGTACCCCAGCTGCAGCATAATTACAGTGTTTCGCCTAGTGAGTATGCTCAGCCTGACTGTGCCATTCCTGACGCTAAGTCTTCATTTTGGGATACAGCGCATGCTCCCACACTAAGTGTGAAAAGCCTCTTTGCACAGGTGCTTGCATTCTGTGCCGGGTCTAAGTCCTGTTTTGTGCCTAGACACCATGCTAAAGCTGATAGTCTTTTTTCAGAGACTGTATTTCATGCTACTGAGCATGCTCAGGCACTTCCTGCATCAGAGACTAGGTCCGGTAATGAACTCTTTGGCCCTGGCCCTGATGTGGGGGTCCCATATAGACCACAGGGCATCAGGTGTCCTCCCAAATGGCTTGCAGAGGCCCACACCTATGACTTGTCACCGCATTATTGATGGTCAGACGATGACTGGTGAGGTGTTTGGGTCATGGCAGCCATGAGGTCATCATTGAAGTTGCGTTTCCAAATAGGACGCTAGTTATGCCACTCATGACGTGTCACTCTGCTTTTGTCTCCAGGAGGTGCATTGTGGTTCACCCTGGTTTGGGGCGGACCCAGGTTATAAAAGGGGCTGGAGCCAACAAGGAGGTGCGCAGTCTTCTATTATGCTCCGAAAGAGCACACCTCCATGTGTTGAACCCATTGCGGCTTTAGGCCAGAGGTAGGCAGGGATAGGGTGGTGGATGCAGGCCACCACCACAGTTGGTAACGCAGAACGGTTAAGACCAGCTCCTGTCCTAACAGTCCTGCTTGTGCAGCCCAGTGGCATTAACAGGCCTGCTGCTGCTGATGCGCCTGCTGTCCACAGGTGTGGCCCCTACGCACACGGTCAGCGTACTCAATGGCCCCTGTGTTGTTAACAGGGAGTTCCTGGGCTGGGTGGGCATGTGGACCCTGTGACGCTAACAGGGCTCACAGTCTCCAGATCCGAATGGCGTCTAACTCGGTTCAGGCTACTATTAGTTTCATAGCCACACAGCTCTGTATCCTCCACCAAACCTTCAAGTTGCCAACCTCTCCTTTTCCAACTGGGAGCACGGTGGACACTGACTGCTGAAGGTGATATATACCTTTCTCTTTCTTTTCTTATTAATTTTTGTTATATAGCGGTCACAGATTATATACCACTTTATCCAAATCTGCCAGTCCCACTGTAACAGATGTTGTTTCTTCAGCAAATGTTACAGTTGTTTAACCACCAAATCCACGGACCAAAATTTTTTTCCCCTTTCCAACACACCTGTTCCCCTTTCCAACAGCATCTGTCCTTTTTCAACTCATTTTGGGATATGACCAAAAGTGCAACTGTGCAGGGACACCGTACTCAACGCCATCTCAGCACAGCAGCCATCCCTCGGTCCCTCCGATGTGGACAAGTAAAAGACCATTTCCTCCTATCCATGACAAAGTGTTGAGATTCACTCTGTGCAGCACTGGTGTTTAGTGGAAAAGTAGATCTAAGATTGCGTACCACATTCTGCAGATACTCCTGTATACGTGCGTCTATTTCTATGGCAGGAATTAGTTCGCCAAATTTTGTCTTGTACCGGGGATCTAACAGTGTGGCAACCCAGTATTCAGGATTACTTCAAATTCATACAATCCGAGGGTCATGTAGGTAGTGCAGCAAGAAGGCGCTCATGTGTCTTGTGCATCCAGGAGGACCAAGTCCTTGGTGTGTTGGTGGCAGAGAGGTGAGAATCGTGCATCCTTCCTCTGCCCTCTACCCACAACCTCGCACAACCGAAATGTGAGCAAGCTCTCACTCATCTGCTGAGTCTTCCATGCCCATCGCCAGTTCGTCCTCCATTTCTTCATGGGCTCCTGCACTTTCATCAACACTTTTTGCTGATACTATGCGCCCTTGTTAATCCCTCTCCCTCACCATGACTGCCGCATAGGTGCCGCTGACCATCTGGACCTCGTAGATCTTGTTATCCCTTCCGCATATGACTCCTCCTGTACTTCCTCCCCTTCCTCTTGTCCCAACACCTGACTCCGAATAATAATTACAGTGTGCTCCATCATGTAGATGACCAGAATTGTCACGCTGAGAATGACATTGCCAGTGCTAAACATCTTCGTCGACATTTCAAAACTGTGTAGCAGGGTGCATAGGTCCTTGATCTGACACCACTCCAGCAGCGTGATCTGCACCACCTCTGGATCAACTTATCCCAGGCTATATGTCTTACCGTATTTCAGCAGGGCTCTGCGGTGCTGCCACACACGCTGCAACATGTGCAGATTCCAATTCCTGCGTGTCGGAACATCGCATTTCCGGCGTTTAACTGCCAGACCCTAAGACTTCCGGAGTGATGAAAGTTGTTGAGCTGCTGTGTGCGCACGATGGAAGTGAGCACATAGCGAGCGTGCCCGCTGCACAAGGCCATGTAGGCCGTGATGGTGTTTTAAAAATTGCTGGAGAATTCGGATCAACACGTGAGCCATAAAAGGCACGTGTGTCACATTGCCCTGAGGATGGCCCGCAGCCAGGTTTGCATCATTGCCGCACACGGCTGTTAAGTCACCAACGGAGTCCGCTCCGTCAATTTGTACTCCGGTCGCCAGGTGACAACGTGTTCCTTTCATGAATAGTGCTGATGATGGGAGAGTAGTCGATGCCAGCGGCGCAGGTGGACGCAGGTTATGCTCACCCACTGGGCTGCATTACCTTGACAGATGCAGAATCTCTGGCTGAATGTAGCTGGTGGGTATCTCACAGATGAAATACCATCATTCAGCTACAACCAATGGGAAGACACCACACCCTTTTTTATGCCCATCCTGTCTGCAGACCACTGCCAGACATAGCTATGAACCTCTGGTTAATTTTACCCCCAGTTCAGTTTTATGATTTTGTGTGCTTGTTACCTGACTACTTTTCCTGCTTGCTGTTTATGTACCTTGTTGGCCGATACGCATTTCACCTCTGCTTGTTTTCTGATTAAGTCCTGGCCGTCCCATTCTGTTCCTGTTCCTCAATTAATGTTTTGACCCTGGCTGACTACTATTCTCTGTAATAGCGGTGTGACTCACATTTCCCATACATTTCAAAGTAAAACTTTGACCGCCTGATGGCATTGAGCTCTGCTGCCAGCATAGTAAGGAGGTGTGTGGTAGTCCTTGTGCGCAGTTGCAAGGAAGGGTGGCCTGACCACACAGGGTTTGCGCAAAGGTAGAGGACCCACACGAGGTTGAAGAGGCAGAAGCAGTGTATTAACTTCTACATACAGAACAAGGATTGAAACAACTCGTGGGGACGGCAAGACTTGTACAGCAGACCCTTCTCCATCTCTCACCATAGTTTGCCAGTGCCCAGTCAGTGACATGTAATGACCCTGTCTATGCTTACTGGTCCAAGTATCTGTGTTGAAATGCACCCTGTCGCACACAGATTTTCTCAAGGAAGTGGTGATGTTGTGTGCGACATGCCGGTGTAGCGCGGGCATGCTTTTCTTGGAGAAGCAGTGGTGATTGGGCATCTGGTACTGGGGCACAGCGACAGACATAAGGTCTGTAAAATCCTGTGTGTCCACTACGCGTAAAGGCAGCATTTCGGTAGCCAACAGCTTACAGAGGGATAGAGTCAACCACTTAGCTTTGTCATGGGTCGCAGTAAGTGGCCTTTTATTTGACCACATCTGAGGGACAGAGATCTGGCTGCTGTCTGTAGACGGTGTTGAGTAGGGTGTCCCTGGAAAAATGCAGGTTTGTGAGAAAAGTGCAGGCGGAGACATGATGTTGGCTTCATCTTGCCTTCAGATCTGTTCATCTTGTATCATTTTTAAAAAACACAGCAAGCAAGGGTTACTCCAAGCGGAGTCTCCCTTTTTTTCCAAAAATTGGGCCCCACACAGACACCTTATCAGTGGCAGCACTTGTGCCCTAGTTGCAAACAGGATGTTTTGATTTGCATCAAGCACATTCCAAATCCACAAGCATTTACTCTCCCCAGGATGACACAGGGGTAGTAAATTCCTTCTGGATCCATGACTTGTTCATTTTGATGAACGTCAGTCTGTCCACATTGTCACTGGACAGACGCGTGCGCTTATCTGTCAGCACACACCCAGCAGCACTGAAGACACGTTCAGAGACAACGCTGGCAGCTGGACACGACAAAATCTTTGAGGCGTAACTGGAGAGCTCTTGACATTTTTCTAGATTTGAAGCACAAAAGGAGCAAGGCTCCATTTGCAAAGTCATTGCATCGATGTTCATTTGGAGATACTCCTGTATCATCCTCTCCATCCGTTGACTATGTGTCAGACTTGTTGTCTCTGGTGGCCTTGCAAAGGAGGGTCTAAAAAAATTATGAAAAGATTCCATAAAATTGCTGTTACCAGCACCAGATACGGTCCTACTGGTACGGGTAGACTGTTGAAGATGACGAGGCCGTCCCATGTTTGTCAAGTTACAACTGGGAGAATCACTCCCTTCACCTGCACGGTTGTTTGGTGGAAAAGCCGAGCTAAGATCGAGTAACAGCTTCTGCTGATACTCCTGCATACGTGCGTCCCTTTCTATGGGTGGAATTATGTCACAAAATTTGGACTTGTCCCGGGGATCTAATAGTGTGGCAAGCCAGTAGTCATCATCACTTCTAATTTTGACAATACGAGGGTCATGTTGGAGGTAGTGCAACAAGAAGGCACTCATGTGTCTTGCGCAGCCATGCGCACCAAGTCCACGCTGTGTTTGTGGCATAGAGGTGCTAACCGTTCTTTCTTCCTCTGTCATCTCCCCCCAACCTCTTTCAACTGAAATTTGACCAAGGTCCCCCTCATCTGCTGAGTCTTCCATGTCCATGGACAGTTCGTCCTCCATATCTTCATGTCCTCCTGCACCTTCCTCAACATCTCACCTGCTACCATGCGCCCTTGTTGATCCCTGTCCCCCATGGTCCCATGCCTGCCGCGTTGGTGATGATGAACGTCTGGACCTTGGTGATGTTGTTGTGTCTTGCGCATATGAATCCTCCTGTAGTTCCTCCCCTTCCTGTTGTCCCACCCCCTGACTACGAATAGTGTTTAGCGTGTGCTCCAGCATGTAAATGACTGTAATCGTCATGCTGATAATGGCATTGTCAGCGCTAAACATATTCGTCGCCATGTCGAAACTGTGCAGAAGGGTGCATAGGTCCTTGATCTGAGATCACTCCATCAGGGTGATCTGCCCCACTTCTGCATCTCGTTGGCCCAGGCTATACATCATGACGTATTGCACCAGGGCTCGCCGGTGCTGCCACAGTCGCTGTAACATGTGGAGAGTTGAATTCCAGCGTGTCGCCACATCGCATTTCAGGCGATGAACCGGCAGGCCGAAAGACTTCTGGAGCGATGCAAGTCGCTCAGGTGCGGCGGTTGAACGGCGGAAGTGAGCACTGCAGACAGTTTCCGTGCCCTGGTCAGAAGGCCATCTAGGCCGGGATAGTGTGTTAAAAATTGCTGGACAACAAGGTTAAACACGTGAGCCATACAAGGCACGTGTGTCACCTTGCCCAGGCGAAGGGCCGCACCCAGGTTTGCAGCATTGTCGCACACGGCCTTACCAGGCTGCAGGTTGAGTGGAGACAACCATTTATCAAAATCAGTCTCCAGAGCTGCCCACAACTCAGTCGCTGTGTGACTCCTATTTCAAAGACATGTCAAGCTAAAGACCGCCTGATGCCGTTGCGCTCTGCTACCAGCATAGTAATGAGGGGTGCGTGATTCCTTCTGCGCAGTGAGAACGCTGGTGGCCTGACCAGGCAGGCTTGGGGCGGAGGTGGAGGACCCAGATGAGGTGGAGGATGCAGAAGCAGTGGCGGAACTTGGACAGACAGAGGATTGACACACAAGTCGTGGGGACGGCAAGACTTGTGCAGCAGACCCTTCACCATCTATCACCATAGTTACCCAGTGGCCAGTCAGCGACATGTAACGTCCCTGTCCATGCTTACTGGTCCAAGTATCGGTGGTGAAATGCACCCGTTCACACACAGAGTTTCTCAAGGAAGCGGTGATGTTGTGTGCGACATGCTGGTGTAGCGCGGGCACACCTTTCTTAGAGAAGTAGTGGCGACTAGGCATCTGGTACTGGGGCACAGCGACAGACATAAGGTCTCTAAAATCCTGTGTGTCCACTAGGCGGAAAGGCAGCATTTCTGTAGTCAACAGCTTACAGAGGGATAGAGTCAACCTCTTCGCTTTGTCATGGGTCGCAGGAAGTGGCCTTTTATTTGACCACATCTGAGGGACAGAGATCTGGCTGCTGTGTGTAGACGGTGTTGAGTCGGGTGTCCCTGGAAAAATGCAGCTTTGTGAGGAAAGTGCAGGCGGAGACATGATGTTGCCTTCATCCAAAGTTGGTGCTATCGATGTCTGAGAGAGCTGTACACACTCACTTGTTTCCCCTTCCAAACCAACTGACGACCTACCAAGCAAACTGCCTGTTGCGGTTACAGTGGTGGAAGTTGTGGGTGGAAAAACAGGTGTGACAGCTGTCCCCACAGTCCTAGAAGATGACGAGCGCGCGGATGCACTGGAAGGGGCAGGCGGTGGATGGTTCGCTCCGCTAGGCCGCATTGCAGCACGGTGAGCTTCCCATCGGGCCATATGATATTTATTCATGTGACGATTCATGGAAGAAGTTGTCAAACTGCTGAGGTTTTGACCTCTACTAAGAGAACCATGACAAATTTTACAGATCACATAATTTGGGCGATCTTTTTCTATGTCAAAAAAGGACCTGGCTAGGCAAGGCTTAGAGGCCATGCGACCTGTTGATCCACCCCGAATAATGCTCAGAGGCAGAGTGGTGGCTGAGGATGCAGTTGTAGACGTGCTACCAGTGCTCCGACTGTGTCCAGGAAGGCGCCAGGTTACTTCGACGTCGGTTGCATCCTCCTCCACCGCCTCTGTTGACCTCCTCGAGTGTCTGACTGTGGGTTGACAGTAGGTGTGATCTAGAACTTAATCATCAATTGTTGTGTTTGCACTCCCCTACCCCTCAGACCGAGTTTCTTCTTGCCCTGACCGAATATTTAAGTTGTCATCCCAATCGGGTATCTGCGTCTCATCTTCATCAGTATGTTCCTCATTGCCTATAACCACAGTTGTTGGAAAGGCAGCATTTTGGTAGCCAACAGTTTGCATATGATGAAAGTCAACCTCCAAGCCATTTCATGCCCTTCTAAAAGCATGTAAAACACAGCGAGGGGACTCCAACCACAGTCTCCCTCGTTGCCACTAACTGGGCCACACACACCCCACTTGACTGGCATCGGTTGAGCCCCCTTTTGAAAAAGAAAAAGATGCTTTGCATGAAGCACTCTCAAAAATACGCGTGCCTTTCCCGTCCCCTGGCTGACCCAGGGGAAGAAAAGTCCTCTGAGAGCCATGACTTGTTCATCTTGGTTCTTTTAGAGACACAGCGAGGGGACTCCAACCACAGTCTCCCTCGTTGCCACTAACTGGGCCACACACACCCCACTTGACTGGCATCGGTTGACCCCCCCTTTTGACAAAGAAAAAGATGCTTTGCATGAAGCACTCTCAAAAATACGCGTGCCTTTCCCGTCCCCTGGCTGACCCAGGGGAAGAAAAGTCCTCTGAGAGCCATGACTTGTTCATCTTGGTTCTTTTAGAGACACAGCGAGGGGACTCCAACCACAGTCTCCCTCGTTGCCACTAACTGGGCCACACACACCCCACTTGACTGGCATCGGTTGACCCCCCCTTTTGACAAAGAAAAAGATGCTTTGCATGAAGCACTCTCAAAAATACGCGTGCCTTTCCCGTCCCCTGGCTGACCCAGGGGAAGAAAAGTCCTCTGAGAGCCATGACTTGTTCATCTTGGTTCTTTTAGAGACACAGCGAGGGGACTCCAACCACAGTCTCCCTCGTTGCCACTAACTGGGCCACACACACCCCACTTGACTGGCATCGGTTGACCCCCCCTTTTGACAAAGAAAAAGATGCTTTTCATGAAGCACTCTCAAAAATACGCGTGCCTTTCCCGTCCCCTGGCTGACCCAGGGGAAGAAAAGTCCTCTGAGAGCCATGACTTGTTCATCTTGGTTCTTTTAGAGACACAGCGAGGGGACTCCAACCACAGTCTCCCTCGTTGCCACTAACTGGGCCACACACACCCCACTTGACTGGCATCGGTTGAGCCCCCTTTTGAAAAAGAAAAAGATGCTTTGCATGAAGCACTCTCAAAAATACGCGTGCCTTTCCCGTCCCCTGGCTGACCCAGGGGAAGAAAAGTCCTCTGAGAGCCATGACTTGTTCATCTTGGTTCTTTTAGAGACACAGCGAGGGGACTCCAACCACAGTCTCCCTCGTTGCCACTAACTGGGCCACACACACCCCACTTGACTGGCATCGGTTGAGCCCCCTTTTGAAAAAGAAAAAGATGCTTTGCATGAAGCACTCTCAAAAATACGCGTGCCTTTCCCGTCCCCTGGCTGACCCAGGGGAAGAAAAGTCCTCTGAGAGCCATGACTTGTTCATCTTGGTTCTTTTAGAGACACAGCGAGGGGACTCCAACCACAGTCTCCCTCGTTGCCACTAACTGGGCCACACACACCCCACTTGACTGGCATCGGTTGAGCCCCCTTTTGAAAAAGAAAAAGATGCTTTGCATGAAGCACTCTCAAAAATACGCGTGCCTTTCCCGTCCCCTGGCTGACCCAGGGGAAGAAAAGTCCTCTGAGAGCCATGACTTGTTCATCTTGGTTCTTTTAGAGACACAGCGAGGGGACTCCAACCACAGTCTCCCTCGTTGCCACTAACTGGGCCACACACACCCCACTTGACTGGCATCGGTTGAGCCCCCCTTTTGACAAAGAAAAAGATGCTTTGCATGAAGCACTCTCAAAAATACGCGTGCCTTTCGCCTCCCCTGGCTGACCCAGGGGAAGAAAAGTCCTCTGAGAGCCAGGTCCACATTGTCAGTGGACAGACACGTGTGCTTATCTGCCAGCAGACCCCCAGCAGCACTGAAGACAGGTTCCGAGAGAACGCTGGCTGCAGGACACGACAAGATCCTCAAGGCGTACGTGGCGAGCTCAGGCAATTTATCCAGATTGGAAGCCTAAAATGAGCAGGGCTCAAGTTGCACAATAATGGAATCGATGTTTCTTTGCATATACTCATATATCTGTGTGTCTCCCTCTTTTTCCTTGTCCAGCTGTTTTGTTTTCACATGAGTATATGTCCTTGTCACTTTCCCATGTGTTTGTGTTATGTTGTGAGTTGTTTGTCACCTTTTGGACACCTTTCAGGGTGTTTTCTAGGTGTTTTACTGTGTTTGTGATTGCCTGCCATTGTTTCCTATGGGCTCGAGTTCGGTTCGTCGAACGTTCGACGAGCCGAACTCGAGCCAGACCCCCCGTTCGGCGAACCGCCTCGAGCCGAACCGGGACCGGTTCGCTCATCTCTACTGGCAATGTCATTCTCAGCGTGACAATTCTGGTCATCTACATGATGGAGCACACTGTAATTATTATTCGGAGTCAGGTGTTGGGACAAGAGGAAGGGGAGGAAGTACAGGAGGAGTCATATGCGGAAGGGATAACAAGATCTACGAGGTCCAGATGGTCAGCGGCACCTATGCGGCAGTCATGGTGAGGGAGAGGGATTAACAAGGGCGCATAGTATCAGCAAAAAGTGTTGATGAAAGTGCAGGAGCCCATGAAGAAATGGAGGACGAACTGGCGATGGGCATGGAAGACTCAGCAGATGAGTGAGAGCTTGCTCACATTTCGGTTGTGCGAGGTTGGGGGGAGAGGGCAGAGGAAGGATGCACGATTCTCACCTCTCTGCCACCAACACACCAAGGACTTGGTCCTCCTGGATGCACAAGACACATGAGCGCCTTCTTGCTGCACTACCTACATGACCCTCGGATTGTATGAATTTGAACTAATCCTGAATACTGGGTTGCCACACTGTTAGATCCCCGGTACAAGACAAAATTTGGCGAACTAATTCCTGCCATAGAAATAGACGCACGTATACAGGAGTATCTGCAGAATGTGGTACGCAATCTTAGATCTACTTGTCCACTAAACACCAGTGCTGCACAGAGTGAATCTCAACGCTTTGTCATGGATAGGAGGAAATGGTCTTTTACTTGTCCACATCGGAGGGACCGAGGGATGGCTGCTGTGCTGAGATGGCGTTGAGTACGGTGTCCCTGCACAGTTGCACTTTTGGTCATATCCCAAAATGAGTTGAAAAAGGACAGATGCTGTTGGAAAGGGGAACAGGTGTGTTGGAAAGGGGAAAAAAGTTTTGGTCCGTGGATTTGGTGGTTAAGCAACTGTAACATTTGCTGAAGAAACAACATCTGTTACAGTGGGACTGGCAGATTTGGATAAAGTGGTATATAATCTGTGACCGCTATATAACGAAAATTAATAAGAAAAGAAAGAGAAAGGTATATATCCCCATCAGCAGTCAGTGTCCACCGTGCTCCCAGTTGGAAAAGGAGAGGTTGGCAACTTGAAGGTTTGGTGGAGGATACAGAGCTGTGTGGCTATGAAACTAATAGTAGCCTGAACCGAGTTAGACGCCATTCGGATCTGGAGACTGTGAGCCCTGTTAGCGTCACAGGGTCCACATGCCCACCCAGCCCAGGAACTCCCTGTTAACAACACAGGGGCCATTGAGTACGCTGACCGTGTGCGTAGGGGCCACACCTGTGGACAGCAGGCGCATCAGCAGCAGCAGGCCTGTTAATGCCACTGGGCTGCACAAGCAGGACTGTTAGGACAGGAGATGGTCTTAACCGTTCTGCGTTACCAACTGTGGTGGTGGCCTGCATCCACCACCCGATCCCTGCCTACCTCTGGCCTAAAGCCGCAATGGGTTCAACACATGGAGGTGTGCT
Organism: Anomaloglossus baeobatrachus; assembly: GCF_048569485.1. Classification (NCBI taxonomy): domain Eukaryota; kingdom Metazoa; phylum Chordata; class Amphibia; order Anura; family Aromobatidae; genus Anomaloglossus; species Anomaloglossus baeobatrachus. Next base: position 74,163,900 of record NC_134354.1, read on the forward strand.
CTTTCGGAGCATAATAGAAGACTGCGCACCTCCTTGTTGGCTCCAGCCCCTTTTATAACCTGGGTCCGCCCCAAACCAGGGTGAACCACAATGCACCTCCTGGAGACAAAAGTAGAGTGACACGTCATGAGTGGCATAACTAGCGTCCTATTTGGAAACGCAACTTCAATGATGACCTCATGGCTGCCATGACCCAAACACCTCACCAGTCATCGTCTGAGCATCAATAATGCGGTGACAAGTCATAGGTGTGGGCCTCTGCAAGCCATTTGGGAGGACACCTGATGCCCTGTGGTCTATATGGGACCCCCACATCAGGGCCAGGGCCAAAGAGTTCATTACCGGACCTAGTCTCTGATGCAGGAAGTGCCTGAGCATGCTCAGTAGCATGAAATACAGTCTCTGAAAAAAGACTATCAGCTTTAGCATGGTGTCTATGCCCAAAACAGGACTTATACCCGGCACGGAATGCAAGCACCTGTGCAAAGAGGCTTTTCACACTTAGTGTGGGAGCATGCGCTGTATCCCGAAATGAAAACTTAGCGTCAGGAATGGCACAGTCAGGCTGAGCATACTCACTAGGCGAAACACTGTAATTATGCTGCAGCTGGGGTACATCGGCACACGCATGCGCACTAGCTGCCTCTCCACACTTAGACGTGGAGGGGAAATTTGTCTTGGAGATGCTGTCTATGAACAGAAGGAAAAGCTAAAGGAAGCCTGACTTTCTATCCCTCCGAATTATGAAATGCAGCAATGAATTCCATGAGTTTGCTATAACATTAGCGTAGCAAAATGTGCATGAGGGTGTGATGTAGAGGTGCTAGAAATAGCTTGTCACCAGTGGGGCACTAATGGAATACAACAGCCAGTTCTATGATGCCACTAAATGGCAGTATTTTGTGCTATCATTATAGCTTATTAAAAACAGAGCACGAGGTTGTCATGCAGAGGTGCTGCACATAGATTTGCAGTAGTGTGAATTGACAAAAGTACAATAGCCACGTTTAGGATACAACTAGGTACAGTGAGTGTTTGCTAGTATAATGGCTGAGTTTAAAAAAGTTTGAGTGTGCAATGCAGGCAGACGTGCTGCAAATAACGTTCCAATACTGTGAATTGACAAAAGTACAATAGCCACGTTTAGGATACAACTAGGTACAGTGAGTGTTTGCTAGTATAATGGCTGAGTTTAAAAAAGTTTGAGTGTGCAATGCAGGCAGACGTGCTGCAAATAACGTTCCAATACTGTGAATTGACAAAAGTACAATAGCCACGTTTAGGATACAACTAGGTACAGTGAGTGTTTGCTAGTATAATGGCTGAGTTTAAAAAAGTTTGAGTGTGCAATGCAGGCAGACGTGCTGCAAATAACGTTCCAATACTGTGAATTGACAAAAGTACAATAGCCACGTTTAGGATACAACTAGGTACAGTGAGTGTTTGCTAGTATAATGGCTGAGTTTAAAAAAGTTTGAGTGTGCAATGCAGGCAGATGTCCTGCAAATAACGTTCCAATACTGTGAATTGACAAAAGTACAATAGCCACGTTTAGGATACAACTAGGTACAGTGAGTGTTTGCTAGTATAATGGCTGAGTTTAAAAAAGTTTGAGTGTGCAATGCAGGCAGACGTCCTGCAAATAACGTTCCAATACTGTGAATTGACAAAAGTACAATAGCCACGTTTAGGATACAACTAGGTACAGTGAGTGTTTGCTAGTATAATGGCTGAGTTTAAAAAAGTTTGAGTGTGCAATGCAGGCAGACGTCCTGCAAATAACGTTCCAATACTGTGAATTGACAAAAGTACAATAGCCACGTTTAGGATACAACTAGGTACAGTGAGTGTTTGCTAGTATAATGGCTGAGTTTAAAAAAGTTTGAGTGTGCAAGGCAGGCAGATGTCCTGCAAATAACGTTCCAATTCTGTGAATTGACAAAAGTACAATAGCCACGTTTAGGATACAACTAGGTACAGTGAGTGTTTGCTAGTATAATGGCTGAGTTTAAAAAAAGTTTGAGTGTGCAATGCAGGCAGATGTCCTGCAAATAACGTTCCAATACTGTGAATTGACAAAAGTACAATAGCCACGTTTAGGATACAACTAGGTACAGTGAGTGTTTGCTAGTATAATGGCTGAGTTTAAAAAAGTTAGAGTGTGCAATGCAGGCAGATGTCATGCAAATAACGTTCCAATACTGTGAATTGACAAAAGTCCAATAGCCACGTATAGGATACAACTAGGTACACTGAGTGTTTGCTAGTATAATGGCTTCGTTATAATTAGTTGGAGTGTGCAACGCAGGCAGATGCGCTCTGCAAATGTCTTGGCACTAGTGGGACTATAGCAAAGTCCAATAGCCACGTATAGGATGCCACTAGGTACACTGAGTGTTTGCTAGTAAAATTGCTTAGTTTAAAAAAGTTGTAGTGTGCAATGCAGGCAGACGTGCTCTGCAAATGTCTTTGCACTAGTGGGACTATAGCAAAGTCCAATAGCCACGTATAGGATGCCACTAGGTACACTGAGTGTTTGCTAGTAAAATTGCTTAGTTTAAAAAACTTGGAGTGTGCAATGCAGGCAGATGTGCTCTGCTAATGTCTTTGCACTAGTGGGACTATAGCAAAGTCCAATAGCCACGTTTAGGATGCCACTAGGTACACTGAGTGTTTGCTAGTAAAATTGATTAGTTTAAAAAAGTTGTAGTGTGCAATGCAGGCAGACGTGCTCTGCAAATGTCTTTGCACTAGTGGGACTATAGCAAAGTCCAATAGCCACGTATAGGATGCCACTAGGTACACTGAGTGTTTGCTAGTAAAATTGCTTAGTTTAAAAAAGTTGTAGTGTGCAATGCAGGCAGATGTGCTCTGCTAATGTCTTTGCACTAGTGGGACTATAGCAAAGTCCAATAGCCACGTATAGGATGCCACTAGGTACACTGAGTGTTTGCTAGTAAAATTGCTTAGTTTAAAAAACTTGGAGTGTGCAATGCAGGCAGATGTGCTCTGCTAATGTCTTTGCACTAGTGGGACTATAGCAAAGTCCAATAGCCACGTATAGGATGCCACTAGGTACACTGAGTGTTTGCTAGTATAATGGCTTCGTTATAATTAGTTGGAGTGTGCAACGCAGGCAGATGCGCTCTGCAAATGTCTTGGCACTAGTGGGACTATAGCAAAGTCCAATAGCCACGTATAGGATGCCACTAGGTACACTGAGTGTTTGCTAGTAAAATTGCTTAGTTTAAAAAAGTTGTAGTGTGCAATGCAGGCAGACGTGCTCTGCAAATGTCTTTGCACTAGTGGGACTATAGCAAAGTCCAATAGCCACGTATAGGATGCCACTAGGTACACTGAGTGTTTGCTAGTATAATGGCTTACTTAGAATGAGTTGGAGTGTGCAGAGGACAAGAGGGTACAGTGGCAGGATTGTGGTGCTCTGGGTAGAGGAATGGAAGCCTGCCTTTCTATTCCCTCCTAATGGTGAAATGCAGGGAGGAAATCCCTGACCTGGGCTACACAGACGCTGTTGCTGTTTGCAGGACCTGTCACTTATGGCTCTCTGACCCTGCCGCTTTGAGCCCTTAAAAGGACTGCTAGAATGTGCTCTCCCTAAGCTGTCTAACGCTGTGTATGCAGCGCATACAGCTGTATCGGCTATAGGACTCAGGAGGACGGAGCTGCGACACTGATGTCTGACACCAAAGACGCAGAAGGCAGATAATGGCGTTCGTGAAGAAAATGTCCGGTTTTATAATGCAGGGACATGTGACATGCAGATCCTATCACACATGCCGTTGCTTCTCTGGCTCAAAGTCCACTTAGGTGTGTGTGTGTCTGTGATTGGCTGACATGCTGGCCCGCCCCACAAGACGCGCGCGCTTAGGGAAGGAAGACAAGAAAAAAAAAAAAAAAAATGGCGATCGCCATTATAGAAACAGCAGTGATCTGAAGGCGCTGTTCACGCACACTATACACTGAAATGTGATAATAGTTTGATTCACAGAGTGACTTACACTATTACAGCAGAAACCAAGCTAGGATTTAGCTGTTTTTTGGCTGCTAGAACCGTTCTCGAACGTTTCTAGAACTATCGAGCTTTTGCAAAAAGCTCGAGTTCTAGTTCGATCTAGAACATGCCCCAAAATCACTCGAGCCGCGAACTGGAGAACCACGAACCACGAACCGCGCTCAACTCTATTTGTAAGCCCTGGATTAGTAACGGGGAGGGGTGTATGAAACGCCCATTACTAATCCTATAAGTTAAATGAAATAAGCCCAAAAATAGAGAAAAATCTTTTTTTAAAAAAAAAACAAAAACCCACACCCTCTTTCTTCAATGTATTAACCTAAAAAACACCCACAAAGTCCCATGACGATCCTGGCTCTAGTACATACTGCTATATAATCAGAAAACTTTTGCTGATTAGCTTTTTTTGGGTTGAAAAACCTGAACAGGAACCAGACATAAAGTAAAAAGTCTGTGTTTGGTTTTCAGCATCGAACACAAGGTGTTCGGTAAGAAACTTGAACTTTACAGTTAGGATTCGCTCATCCCCACACAGAGGCACTTTGATTTCTAAAAATAATAATAATAATAATAATAATAATAATAACATAAACATCACAACCTAGAACAATGCTAAATAGAGAAGTGAAGCATTTAGCCTTGCTGCATCTGTACGTCTGAGCAAACATTGCTCTGAATCATTGGTCGCATTTTAGCTTTACATTAATGTTGAGCGAGTAATTGACTATTCGTACTCGCTATGCTGTTAGCGAGTACTGTTTGTTACTCGCATATTCGTTACAAGTAGTGGGCGCAATGTAAGTCAATGGGAAATACTCGCTAAGTAGTGAGGAACCTGAAAGCCATACTATTCGCTACTCGCAAGAAAAGTACGGCTTTCGGGTTACTTGCTACTTAGTATTTCCCATTGACAACACTACTTTACATCACTGGGGTCTTGAACCTGAGTCTGACCAATAAAAACATGGTGTTTCCATGTTGCTCTAACACCCTTCATTTTCTCACACTGCAAAAACATACTGTTACAAAGAAAAAGTTCACCATAGTTTGTGTCTGAGGTAGAAAACTATTATAAGTGGCAAAAAATAAAAGCTTGTTCTAAGATAAGAAAAAATTGTACCAAAGAGGGTAAAGATTATAAATTAATTTTTCAGCAATTACAATTACTCACCTGGTACTCTAAATTGCCCTCTGTTCCAGTGACCTTTAAATCATTGTGCTGTAATAATGACATCCTTTTGTTTTTATTTTGGAAAATTCCTTTAATGAATGGTGACTCTCCAACGAACCTTTTCATATGAGAGTCACTTTTGACTTTTAGAATTGCTACTTCCAATAGGTGGCGCTAGAGTTTGTCCCCTTCCTCCCTGAAGAGACAATTTCAATATTTCCCAGAGGAGCATTGTGGCTATAAGACTCCTCACCGACAACCAGCTTGATTTGTCAGTCTCAGCAAGAGAATAGTTTTCCCCTGAGACTTTAATTAAGGGTTCACTCATATCTGCATATAAAAATGTGTCCAATTTTCATGCAGAAATGTTGGATGTGTAAAGTCCGTTTGGTATTCCCTATGTTATGCGAATGTACAATTATTCTCTCGCCTATCATCCGTATACCATCTGTATGTTATGCGTTTATTTTCTCTGCAAATATTATTCTACAGAATGATTTAAGTGATGGTAATTAAGGATGATCGAATACTTCAATTACTCGGCTTCGCGAATATTTTCCAAATACCTCGCTGCTATTCGACTAATCAATGCGCAATGTAAGTCTATGGGAAGCCTGAATAGTTCTGAATAGTTGTTATTCGGTTTTCCCATAGACTTACATTGCACATCGAATATTCATGAATAATTGAATAGTGGCGAGGTATTCGGAAAATATTCGCGAAGCCGAATAATTGAATTATTCGATCATCCCTAATGGTAATGTATCCACACAAATTGGACAGACAATGGATGGTCATTGTGGTGTCAATTTTTTCTCGCACCCGTAGACTTGCATTAGCGAGTCTGGCCTGTTTTAAGCAACGATATGCAGCATGCTGTGGTTTTTAACACTAGAAGTCCCAGAGAGGGGTCATTTAACATTTCTGCCTTTGGAACCCAGAGACAGGTCAAATGACCTGAAGGCTTTTAGCTAACATCCTATAATCACCGTCTTTTGTTCTGTAATTAAAGCCATTACTGTCGTACCACAGGAGGTTGTTGTTTTCCATAGAGTTTAGCCATTTAGTTTCTAGTTAGTTCTATTCAGTTTGGACTAAGGGTCATTTGACCTCTTTCAGGACTTCAGGGGGCAGCTTCACATTTCTGGGACTTCTAGTGTTAAAGCTAAGGAAAAAATGGCAGATCAGGACGTACTCATTGAATAACATTGGTGTGAGTGCAGTTCGATTTTTTTTTTATCCGACTGCACTTGGCGTATTTATACGCAAATATGAGGGAACACTAAAAATCCCTTTTTGTGGCAGGATTAACTTGTCTCAATCAACTGTTTCACTAAGATATGTTATAAAGAAACATACTCAACATTATTCTATACATGTAGTGTAACTTCATACATTTCCAGCTGGCTGCTTTCACATTTTAAGAGTATTTTAAAGACAATAACCCCATGCTGCTTGATTGCCAGCGGCAGCAGAAGTCTCTATATTCGTTTCCCAGCCCATATATTTTAATGTTTCAAAACACGCCTCATAAATATTAAATGGAAGTTGTTAGGCAAAAGCAATGTGTTTGTCGTCTATATCCTCTGCATTGACGTTGTGGTAGAAATATTGTTCAGGTGGAGAATAAACAATTCTTTGATGCTTACCTCTTATGGCATGCACAAACCTATCCTGAAATTGTTCAGCAAGGTCACACTGGATGAACAAAAACAAGTCTGACATTTTGTATTTTTTATGTATTTCCATAAACCCATATCTCTACCCCAGAGGTTTCATACATGCGATGTACAGCAATACCCAGGACGGCAAATCTGTACATATTTCATTTCATAACAGCCAACACTTCCCTCATTTTGCATATTTTCCAGACCATTGATGAATTCTAACTAAATTGCAATAAAATGCAAATAACAGAGACAGGGAGAGTCCTGTCACCTCTTATTTGCTGCTTTCGTTCCTGTAATCTTCCATAGTTATGTTCCCTGTTGCTAAGCTATTTTTTTTCTTTTTCTTTTAACACTTTTTTCTCTCCGAGTATAACAATAAAACAGTTAAGCACACACGCAAACATTTCCATTGTACTAATAGAAGCTTTTGAAATATTTAGATTAGGTTTAGTCATTCTCTTGAATAGTGTCTAAAAGGACATTGTAAAAGAAAAAGGCAAATATAATGTGGCAAACAAAAGCAAATATTAAAAGTGCACCCACGAACACAACGTATTGATAACACAGACCTACATATTTTCAAAAGTTGTCTGGTTCTGTGACAAAATAAGCCATTTCCTAATGATTTTGATCACTTGAATTCCAATTTGCTTTTTTTGTCTATATATCAAAGAGTTTTTCTTTTAACATTAAATATACTGTAATTATTGGTTTAGATGATGCCCCGGATTTTAAGGCTATGTACCCACAGGGAAAGTGTCCTGCAGATATATCCGCAGGACATTCCGCAGGAGCTCCCAGAAAACCGCTGCACAACTTTGTCTGTTTACATGCTGCGGTTTTATTGCAGAATGTCCTGCGGATATGCTGCGGTCATTCTGCATTGAGGATACAGTACCATGGCTTCGGCACTGCATCCTCAATGCAGAACAAGTGCTGGAGTGATCAGGGAGTTCATACTTACCTTCATCACACAGCACTTCACTTTCCGGCCGTGTCTGTGTGCACATTGCCGGAGAAGGTGGGCGGACCTGAACTAGCTCCAGCTGTCACGTGACTGGAGCTCGTGCAGGCCCCGCCCACCACATCCTGCTCCTTGCTCTACTGCACTCGTCTGCACCAGAGGAAGTGACTCCGGTGTCTTCTATCAAGGCAGGTAAGTATGGGATCGTGCGGAAAAATCAGCAGGAATAATTGGCATGCTGCAGATTTTTGTTCAGGGAAGTCTGCATTATTCCCGCTGCGGAAAAAAACACAGCACGGGCACAGCAGTTCCAAAATGACATAGAAATGGCTGGGGACTCGCTGTACTGCAGATTTTTGAAAATTTTCGCGGAAAATTCCGTGAGTTTTCCACAGCGTGGGCACATAGTCTAAAGCCTGCTTTACACGTTGCAATTTCGCATATGATTTTGTATGCGATTTGCAGCGCCCCCATCTTATGTGTGGCACGTTCAATTTGTTGAACGTGCCGCACATACGAGTAACCCCCTGTCACACGTACTTACCCGTCCATACGACCTCGATGTGGGCGGCGGACGTCCACTTCCTGGAGTGGGAGGGTCGTTCGGCGTCACATCGATGTCACGCTGCAGCCAGCCAATAGAAGCGGAGGGGCGCAGCTGAGCGGGACATAAACATCCCGCCCACCTCCTTCCTTCTGCATTGTGGGCCGGGAGCCGCAGGATATAGGTAAGATCTGTTCATCGTTCCCGGGGTGTCACACACTGCAATGTGGGCTACCCCGGGTACGATGAACAATCTGACGTGCAATTCTAGAGACAGGTACGATGTGTATGCGATGAACGTTTTAACGTTCAATCGCAATCGCACGTACCTGTCACACACTGCAATGTACCTTACAATGCCGGATGTGCGTCACTTACGACGTGACCCCGGCGACACATTGTAAGATACATTGCAGCGTGTAAAGCGGGCTTAAGACTCACTCCAAATTTAGAGGAGGAAAATAGAAAAAAAAAAGTTTAATGTTAAAATGATGGTCCATCTTATAATTCTAGTGTGTCTTAATCCTATTGCTTGCCAGGGGGAACGGCAGGGGTGGAGCTGCTCAGGAAGGATGGCCAGTGATGCTGTGGGATCAGAGGAGGGGGTGTTGCATTTCAGGAGGGTCAGCTGATGGAGGGTCGGTAATACTGCGGCCTCAGGGATGTCACGGCGACGGGCACCATTGATCTGCCGACGTACTGCAGTGGAACTTTGACTAACAATGGAATGTCCCCCCACATATACTTCAACCACCCCACCTATTCTCCCACCACGACCTTGGGATTTACCACTCATGTTTGATATACCCTTCCCTGTGAAACAGATGTTTCTCAACCCTTGGCCCACACCGGTCAGACACCTGACACAAAAAAAAATTCTGTATTTTTTGGCTGAAATTACAATATTGGGATGGCCTTCAGAAGTACTAATAGCTATTGAGATGGTTCCCTGTCAATTTTTTAGCAGGCATTAATAAGTACTAATACCTATTAAGAAGGTTCATTGTTAAATTTCTAGCAGGCACTAAAAAGTATCAATACCTATTGGGATGGTTCTCTGGCAAAAGTTTAGCAGACACTGTAAAGTAGCAATACCTATTTAGATCATTTACTGGCAACTCTTTAGCAGGCACTCACAAGTAGCAATCCCTATTTATATCATGAAATGCTGATGTGTGGCACACCTTTCCCCACACTGTATGTCCCTATTCTACACTATCGCTCTCCTATCTCAACTATCTATGAATAAACCCCTAGCTAAGCTAACCGTGTAGCAGCAGCACCTTCCCTAAGCTTTAACAGTCAAAAAGTGGCACCGACGCTGCGTGTCTGCATTTTATATCCAAAAGGACTAGGCAGCCAATGACACATGCCCTTATGTCTGAACCTTTTGGATGTTTTCTAAGCCATGATTGGCTGCTGGAACATCAACAGATAAAGTTAAGGAAAAAAAATGCGCTGCTCCACTGGCCTCTCCCCATCCCCTTCTGTGATTAAAACATCCCCCTTTCATCATACAGCAGCACACACTTATCTAAAAGCATGCTATGTTATTTTAAAAGTGACTCGCCAACGGGGTCGGGGGTTACTCGTCGCCAGGTCTCAGTACTTCTCCTCGGACGCCGCAGTGGTCTTGCCCGGTTCCGTGACCCTGGGTGTCAATAAATGGCTGGGGATGATGGGCGTAGTTGTTTGTGATGCCACCTGTGGTGTGCGGCCAATATGAACTGCTGCAGTTGGACTTGGGGCAGATGACAATGCAGCTCGGATGGTTCAGCTCTCTACAGGCAGAGCTGTGCCCCAGGGAGGATGGTGGAGGTAGTTGTCTCTCAGATGCCAATAGCGCTGGGGGTGCGATGGTATGGGTGTCATCAATAACGGGTTGACACAAGCGGTGCAGTTCAAGGTCTCTTTACTCACTGCTCACATGTGCAGCCATTGGAAAGTGCCGATTCCCGCTGTGATCGGCTCCAACTGATCCCGGATACTTCGAAGGTCGTGACCAGTGGTCCCGTCTGTTGGTCTCCTTTCTATGGTCTCCCTCCACCCCAGCTCCTGGGCCGTGGAATCGGTAACAGTTACTGCTGCACTCCCCGAAAACCCTGAGATTCCCCTTCTTTTCCTAAGAACCAGGGTCAAGCCTCCAGTTGCACACCACGGGCCCCGAACTGTTCATTGCCTGCTGCTACTCCCAAGTGCGACCACACATGGACGCTGTCCGGTGCTGACTGCTTATTATGTGTTGTGTGGCTCCTAACTTCCCCTTGTGGAAGCCACGCTTCCCAGGTCCCTGAATAGTGGGTATGAGGTCCCATACCTCATGATGGCAACCCCAACTCCTACGCTAGACCAGTCCCAGTGACAGAACCCCCGTGTTATGTGTTAGTTGTGGTTGTGGTTGTACCGGGGACGACCTCCTCGGTATCCAAGATGAATACTGCCCCTTAAGTGCACTTTAATACTGCGCCCTAAGGGGCACCACAAAAACATTTTGGAAATCGAACATAGCCGATCATTACCAGGTTTCCCCAAAAATGCTCATGTGCACAAAATAGAACCAGATAGGGAAATGCTCGTACCAAATTTCAAATTGGCAAACGTGAAACAAGTTCATCTCTACTAAACAAGCGTCTTTCTTTGGCCAGAGTATGTCGGAGCAGTTTACTAAACCTTTGAACTGGGTGAAGGCTAAGATTGGGGGAAGGCTATGACTTTGACCTTGGCTATGGAATCAAAAGTGTAGAAGTGCAGATAGATCCTGAAGTCTTTAGATGGATGATCTGGCTTTTTTCTATTTTGTAAATTCTTCGAATACCTCAGTACACTCTACTGTACCCTGCTATACTCCACTGATTTATAAAGATTGACGAATTTAAAATATTTCTTTTAATAACATATTTAGTCTATGATAATGTATTGGATCTACTCTTTAAGAGATGCCTGTATATATGTATCTGACATAGCATCAATATTTATGTGCATGTTAATGATCTCAAGCTGTACAATGTGTTGACATAGTAATTAATATATTTATTTCAATTCAGTTTCCTCAACTCCATGTTACCAGTCACTATAGTTATGGAGATTTTTTTTTTAGTGCAATCGGAGCTTAAACAACCAATAGATGAGTTATGAGTTTGCTCCTTGCAACCTTGTTAGCATACCTTCAGCATTGTCATTTAATTCACAGTACAAGACACAAGTAATTATCTGTCATCACGTAGAGTTTATGTGACTGCCCATCTAGTGCTGAGTAAGAAGCTGCAGAGCCGCGATACACATATCACCGAAACATTTACATCTGGCAGGAAGAGGATAGGTATGCAGATCTTCTTGGATTTCTGATATGTGCCCACTTTATGATAAATTAGGCTTATTAGTGATAGCCTTAGGGTCATTTTGTGTGTAATCAGAGATTAAGTTCATCTACCTAACAATCGTTTCCTAGGGAGTTAAAAAAAAAATCTAAATTAAAATTCTAGACTCAGTCAGCAATACTTCACCTCTAATGAAGCCTTGGATTTTCTTTTTTTTTACCTGGACTCATTAAGACAGACAAAAAAAAGAGAACTTAATATGGCTGACAATTTATCGTCTAAAATAATATCTCACAAAGGGGGCAGGCAGTTATGATCCTGTGAGCTAATTGACTCACGGCAAAAGAGATTTGTACATATTAAGGTATAATCAAGGTTATGCAGCTCGGGCAAGGTCAATAATCTCATAGACAGTGACAGGCAAAGTGAATAGAACTGTCAAAGCTTCTAAATCACACCGCGCACTAACCCTTTTTAATGAGAGAACTGTTGAATGGAGCTGGACTAGTTTGCATATTCTTACATTATTTGTATACTCCTGTAAAGAGTGTAGCATACAGTGAACTTAATATAGTATGTCAGAATATAAATGAGCAGTGGATTGATTGGAGAAAAGATTGCAACAATGTCATCATGACATGGTGACAGCTGTAGTCTTTTTTATTTTTAGCAATTAAAATAGTTGTTTTTCCCTCCAAAAAGAAAGAAGTGCAATATTAGGCCCATAAAAAAAAATCTAAGGACCAATACTGTAACTCTAGGTTTCTCTGAAGTCATAAAAACCATATACAGTAATTATCAGCAGATTTGGTATTCAATACCATCTGTAAGTTGATGATAACCAATTATACACCTCTTCTCCTGAAATCACCCCCACTTAATGCAAAATACCAGTGATTGTCTTCCCTCCCTAACATCATGTCCCCCCTCTATCTAAAACTGAATCTCTCCAAAACTGAACATCTGAAGTTTCCCCCTTTACTAACCTACCTATATCTGATATTGCAATTACCTTGGTGTCATATTTGATATCAAAATTTCCTTTATAATCTGTATTCAATTGATCACTCACTCCTCGCATTTGCATCTAAAAAATATCAGCAGCCAGGATCATTTTCCTTTCCAACTGCTTCACTGATACCTCTATTCTGTGCCAGCCATTGCACTGGTTGCCCATCCACTAGAGTCTAAGACAAACCTATCACTCTCACCCACAAAGCTCCACAGTTTTGCACCGCCCTACATCTTCTATTTCATCTCTATCTATTACCCTACCCATGCCTTCCATTCTGCTAATGACCTAAGACTGACATTCTCAATAATTTGAAGCGCCTACTCCCGTCTTCAAGATTTCTCATGAGCTGCACCGATGCTCTGGAACACATTACCAAGAACTAGGGATGAGCAAGTATGCTCGTTACTACTCGGTACTTGCCGAGTAGTACGGTATTCGGGCTACTCGTTACTCCGTGAGTATCCTTGTAATAACTCATTAGAAATAGCAAGTCCAATGTAAGTCAATGGGAAATGTGAGTAATTGTCTGCTGGACCCTACAAAGCGGCCTGGGGGCTGAGTAACAGGTTGAAATGGATGCATGATTGTTTAAACGCCCGGCAGTAAAAAGATGCCAGCTTTTTTAAGCAATCAGCTGATGCACGCTCCTTGCCCGTGTTCTTCGCTCCCTGGTACTGCGCTCCCCAGCATCAATTTACATTTCACTCAAAAATATACCTATAAAGCGAAAAATCAAAAAAACTGAAAATTTTGCAGTGGTCTCTTATTGTTGCCAGAGCTGTATATATATATATATTTATTTATTTATATATTTATATATATATTTTTTTATATATATATATATATATTTTACATATATATATATATATATATATATATATACATATACATATATATATATATATATATATATATTGTGAGACTGTGACCGGGGTTATCTATGACGGCCGGTATGTCTCGCCCAGGTTGTGCTCACTCCATGATAGAAAGTAAATCCACTATAGGGTTAATGCTGTTTCCCTACAGACTGAAGGAAGGGTTAAATAGAATCAGGAACAAGGGCAGGTGTGCCGGGTGTGAGGGAGTGAACAGAACTCCCTGAGTTTTCTGCTGGAGAGGCACATGTATTGTGTTATGGACTTTTGTTTGAAGATTAAAACCGTGTGCTGTGAACCTATATGCCTGGATCCCATGTCTTCTGCTGCGCAGCCGACCGTGCTACCTCACATATGGTGGAGAATGCGGGCATCACAGCCGGTGAGGTGTAGCATCCATCCCTGGTGACCCAGCTGCGCATGTCCTGGATTCGAGCGGCTACAGCCCAAACCCGGCGACGCCATGGAGGACATACTAAAGCATTTGGCTCAGGCTAATGCACAGCAACAACAGGCTAATGCACAGCAACAACAGGCTAATGCACAGCAACAACAGACCAATGCACACCTGCTCCAATCCTTGCAAGTGCAGGAAAAAAAATTCCAAGAACAGATGGATCAGGCCAATGCACGTCAGCAGCAAGCCTTGCAATTGCAGGAAAAAAGGCACCAAGAACAGATGGTTCTCCTGGCCAAGTTGATCCGTGCCGGACCGGCAGCAACAACCCCGGGACCGGGTGATGACGGCAGCGTCCGGAAAGCGGTGAGACAAGCGTTGCAAAAGATGACCCCGGGGGACGATGTGGAAGCGTTCCTGGCGGTGTTTGAGCGGGTGGCCGAGCGGGAAAAGCTGCCGACCCCCCAGTGGGCTGAGGTATTGTCACCCTATCTGACGGGGGAACCCCAAAAAGCGTACCTGGACCTCTGTACCGAGGACGCCATTGACTATGTGACCCTAAAAGCCGAAATACTGGCACGGTTGGGGGTGAATACCTATGTACGGGCTCAGCGGGTAAATCAGTGGTTCTATGAGGAAGCCAAACCCGTACGCTCCCAGGCCTATGACTTGTTGCATCTTGTAAAAAAATGGTTGCAGCCTGACACTCTGAGCCCGGCGCAGATGGTGGAAAGGGTAGTAGTGGATCGTTTTGTGCGCACTTTACCCGTCACCGTTCAACGGTGGGTAGGACAGGGTGACCCGAGTACCCTGGACCAGTTAGTGTCCCTGGTAGAGCGGCATGTGGCTACGCAGGACTTGATACGGGACACTGAGACTTTGCGTACTGCCCGTCAGTCCGGCCCCTCCAAGCCTAGGGCCAAGGACCCACCGCCGACAACGGTGCAGGAGTCCCCTACCGTCCCGCCTGAGGCCGCGGCCGCCAATCCTGAGGTCCGGAAGGTTCTGTACCCTAAACGACAACCCGTCAAGGGTGTTTCCGTCCCCATTAGATGTTGGCGGTGCCAGCGGGTGGGACATATGGAAGCCCAGTGTCCACTCACCACGGAGCCCATGGATTGTGGGGTTACCCGGCGGGGTTCAATGTATGCTCAGGTGGTGTGTACCGCTGACCTGGTCTCCCCAGAGACGGAGCCCCACTTGTGCCAAATACAGGTGAATGGATGTCCGGTTACAGGATTGTTGGATTCCGGAAGCTTAGTGACCCTTGTGCGATCCACCTTGAGGGCTAAAGTAAAGGCCACAGGACGTACCGTGGGGGTGGTTTGCATACATGGGGACCGCCGAGACTATCCCACGGGGATTGTCACCATCACAGCACCTTGCGGTCAGGTGCAACATGAGGTGGGACTTCTTAACACTCTTCCTTATGACGTGATCCTAGGAAGGGATCTGCCCTATTTTTGGACTTTATGGAAGGGACCCCCTAAGTCTCCTCAGATATTGGTCAGTCCGGGACCTGAGCCCTACAATCCTGAATCCGGGACACCTGCCGTAGGGGTCCCCATGATAGGGACAGAATGTGAACCCGATAGGTCGCCCCTAGAGGTATTGGCAGGAGAGGCTGAGACGGTCGAACCCATCCCGGAGTTGGAGGCGTCCCCGGATACGTTTGGGACTGCCCAACTCCAGGACCCTACATTAATACATGCCCGGAGTCGGGTGACAGTAATTGACGGGGTGGCACAGCTGCCCGGTGCCCAGGTAAGGTACCCCCATTTCGCTCTTAAGCAGGATTTACTCTACCGGGTAGATGAAATACGGGGCGTGGGGGTAGAGCAGTTGGTGGTGCCCCAGCCGCATCGTCGGCGGGTCCTCGACTTGGCTCATAAACACCTGATGAGTGGCCACCTGGGGGTCAAGAAAACGCAGGAGCGAATATTGCAAAGGTTCTATTGGCCCGGAGTCTTTGGGGAGGTAAAACGGTTCTGCGAAACCTGCCCGGAGTGTCAGCTTACCGCACCCCTGACCCATTTTCGCAGTCCGTTGGTACCGTTACCCATTATAGAAGTCCCTTTTGAACGGATAGGGATGGATCTGGTGGGGCCCCTCGTAAAGTCCGCTCGAGGGCACCAACACATCCTAGTGATCGTTGACTATGCCACCCGGTATCCCGAGGCGATACCTCTCAGACATACTGCAGCAAAGCTTATAGCTCGGGAGTTGTTTGCTGTGTTCTGCCGGGTGGGGTTGCCCAAGGAGATCCTTACGGATCAGGGGACCCCATTCATGTCTAAAGTGACCAAAGAGCTATGCCGGCTACTCCAGATCAAGCAGTTGCGTACGTCTGTGTACCATCCTCAAACGGACGGTTTAGTGGAGCGTTTCAATAAAACCCTGAAAACCATGCTAAAAAGGGTGATTTCAAAAGACGGGAAAGACTGGGATATGATGCTTCCCTATTTGATGTTTGCCATCCGTGAGGTGCCACAGGCATCCACGGGGTTTTCGCCTTTTGAGTTGTTATACGGGCGACATCCCCGGGGATTGTTGGACCTGGCAAAGGAAACATGGGAGCAAGAGCCCACCCCCCATAAAAGTGTGATTGAACACATTTTGGGTATGCAGAACCGCATAAGCGCGGTCATGCCAATTGTGAAGGAGCATTTACAGGAGGCTCAGGCCGCGCAAAGCGGCCGCTACAATAGACAAGCCACCGTGCGGACCTTTAAACCCGAGGATCGGGTGTTGGTATTAATCCCCACGGCGGAGAGTAAATTCCTGGCTCAGTGGCAAGGCCCCTACGAGATAAAGGAAAGAGTCGGGGTGGTTAACTATAAAGTATTGCAGCCCGGTAGGCGGAAACCTGAACAAATATACCATGTCAACCTATTAAAACCCTGGCAGGAACGGGAAAGCCTGATGGCTGCTTTTTCCCCATCTCCCTCCTCTTCGGGTCCTTCACCTCCGGCTCCAGCGACCTCCGGAGAGGACGAACCGGAAGTAAGGATTGGAGAAGCCCTCACCAAGACTCAGAGGCGAGAGGCCAGACGGTTGGTTCAGCAGAACCCCGATGTCTTCTCCGAGCTGCCCGGTAGGACCAGTCTGATACGACATGATATTGTCACCGAGCCCCACCTGAAGGTACGCCTGAAGTCATACCGGGTACCGGAGGCTCGACGACAAGCCATATCGGAGGAAGTAAAGACAATGTTACGCCTGGGGGTCATCGAAAAATCCCGGAGTGAATGGGCTAGTCCGATCGTCCTAATACCAAAACCCGATGGCTCCTTAAGGTTCTGCAATGACTTTAGGAGATTGAACGAAATATCCAAGTTCGATCTCTACCCCATGCCCAGAGTGGATGAGCTGATTGATAGGCTGGGACAGGCGCGGTATTTTACCACGCTCGACCTGACCAAGGGGTACTGGCAGGTGCCACTGACGGAGTCCGCCAAGGAGAAAACCGCTTTTGTTACGCCGGAGGGTCTCTTCCACTATGTTGTCTTGCCTTTTGGGTTACATGGCGCTCCAGCCACGTTCCAGAGGTTGATGGACTTAGTGCTGGAACCCCACCAGGCGTATGCATCAGCGTACCTTGATGACATCATTATTTACAGCTCCGAGTGGCAGACCCACTTGGAACAGGTACAAGCGGTGGTGGACGCGCTTCGAACAGCCGGACTGACAGCCAATCCCAAGAAATGTGCATTGGGACTCACGGAAGCCCGCTACTTGGGCTACGTGATAGGCCAAGGAGTGATTAAGCCCCAAATTAACAAGGTTGAGGCGATCCAGAAGTGGCCTAGACCCCTGACCACGAAGCAGGTTAGGGCCTTCCTGGGTATCGTGGGGTACTACAGGAGGTTTGTAAAGGATTTTGCGGGACTATCAGCCCCCTTGACGGACCTTCTCAAAGGCAAGAAGTCCGTCATGGTGCGCTGGACTCCGCAGGCCGAGGACTCCTTCCGGGCCCTGAAGGAGGTCCTGTGCGGACAGCCCGTTCTGGTCAACCCTGATTTCCGGAAGGAGTTCATTGTACAGACTGACGCCTCGGAGGTCGGCCTGGGGGCAGTACTGTCTCAGGTGGTTCAGGGGGAGGAACACCCCGTCACCTTCTTGAGTAGGAAGCTCACCCCTCCCGAGCGGAATTATAGCGTAGTGGAGAAGGAGTGCCTGGCGATCAAGTGGGCCTTGGAGTCCCTACGCTATTACCTGCTGGGACGGCAGTTTCGCTTGGTGACGAATCACTCTCCACTGGTCTGGATGAGGTCCGCCAAGGAACGGAATGCCCGGGTTACCCGGTGGTTCCTTTCTCTGCAGAACTTCTGGTTTACGGTTGAACACCGGGCCGGTAGGTTGCAGGGCAACGCCGATGCCTTGTCCCGCGGCCCGTGTTTGATGGCTGGAGTTCAACCCCGCACGCTTGAACTGAGGGGGGGGGTATGTGAGACTGTGACCGGGGTTATCTATGACGGCCGGTATGTCTCGCCCAGGTTGTGCTCACTCCATGATAGAAAGTAAATCCACTATAGGGTTAATGCTGTTTCCCTACAGACTGAAGGAAGGGTTAAATAGAATCAGGAACAAGGGCAGGTGTGCCGGGTGTGAGGGAGTGAACAGAACTCCCTGAGTTTTCTGCTGGAGAGGCACATGTATTGTGTTATGGACTTTTGTTTGAAGATTAAAACCGTGTGCTGTGAACCTATATGCCTGGATCCCATGTCTTCTGCTGCGCAGCCGACCGTGCTACCTCACAATATATATATATTTAGCTCTTTCAGAGACAAGTCCAGCAATACCTTTACATGGTCAGTCCTTTCCTTTGTTACTGCAAAATCATTATTCCAAATAATATGTAAATAAGGCAGAGCAGCCTCTGTCACTCCAGCTCTATTTCCATCCTCATGCCAACTCCTTCTATTTGGCTGGTGGCTCCCTTGCCTGAGGTTACACAGCATAGGGATTGTCAGTCAAGCAGGAGGAGGGAGCACAGAGCAAGGAATAGAGCTGGGATGACAGTGGATTCAGATTTTTTTGCATATAAAGTGAATCACTGATTTCTCAGTAGCGGAGAATCAGATTGGAGATACAAAAATATTGCCTGACTTGTTTTTGAAATAACTACATCCACTTATACATACTTTGTGGGGTGTTATCTGCTGACAGATCCCCTTTATTAATACTGACCATAAGTGGATGTAAATTAGTTAGATATGAAAAGTCAACTAAAACCAACCACATAAAGATGTATATAGCTATATATGGCACTTCTTTATATTAATGGTGCACTTAGTAAAGCGAATACCCCTTTTTCACATGTAATCACACATGTTAATGTATTTCAGGTAATGTAGGTAGAAGTAGGATGCTACAACAGAAACAAACAAGGTTCCTGAAAAATAAAAAGCACTGGTAATGGTTTATGCCATTATGTTATCAATTGTAGTGGCCTAAAAATAAAGCACTTACAGCTTACATTACATTAGGCATTTATTTAGCATTAACACTGACTATGGTTAACACCTTTTCCGCTAGCATTTCCATTAATTGTGTCTTGCATTTAAAAGTGTTGTAATTGCTTTACTTTATGTATATCAAGTTTTTTTTAATGTTATTTAGCTAAAATTATCCTTTCCTTATTACATCCTACCATGTTTAAGTCCCAGATTAGATTTATTTTGGCATCATTATTGAACTATCTTTTAACTTCAGTTGGCTTACTACCTGTTTAGGAGTATAAGTTACCTTACCAATGGATAAAAAAAGAATACAGTGACAGTAAGAGAACACATATGATAGGCAGCTATATGTGATTGAAAATAAAAAAATATAGAAAATTCCCACCAATAAATTCCCTGAATTAAAGGGAATCTGTCACCAATTTTTCGGCCTATAAGCTGCGGCCACCTTCACCGGGCTCTTATATACATCATTCTAATATGCTGTATATAAGAGCCCAGGCCGCTGTATAGAACATAAAAATCACTTTATAATACTTACCTAATGGTTGTGCAGTGGAGTTGGGACAATGGGCATCTCCATTGTCCGGTGCCAGCGCCGCCTCTTTTGGACCATTTTTGTCGTCTTTCTTCTGTCGTCAGGGTGCATGACACATCCTTCATCATCCACGCTCGCCAGCATTGAGGTCCAGCGCAGGTGCACTTTCATCTGCTCTGAGAAGGGCAGATAAAAGAATTGTAGTGCGCCTGCGCGGGACCGGCAAGTGTTTATGACATAGACGCATCATGCACACAGGCTTCAGAAGAAGGTCGAAGATGGCCAAAAGAGGAGGCGCCAGCCCCGGACAACGGAGATACCCATATGGCCCCAATACACAGTGGCACGCCCATTAGGTGAGTATTATAAAGAGTTTTTTTATGTTCTACACATCGGCCTGAGCTCTTGTATACAGCATGTTAGAATACTGTATATAAGAGCCCATTGGTGGTGGCCTTATAGGCCGAAAAACTGGTGACAAGTTCCCTTTAACACTTTATCCCAATGCAATTTTACGTTTATTGTTTAGTTTTTTGCTCCCCTTTTTCCAAGAGCCATAAGTTTTCTTTTTCTGTCAATTTTGCCAAATGAGGGCTTATATTTTGTGGGACGAGTTGTACTTTTGAATGAAGTAATTAGTTTTACCATATAATGTACAGGAAAATGTAAAAAAAAATCCACGTACGGTGAAATTCCAAAAAAAGGTTAATTGCACAAGAGTTTTTGGGATATTTGGGATATTTTATTCACCGTGTTCACAATATGATAAAACTAATGTGTTGGCATGATGCCTCAGGTTGTTACGAGTTTGCAGATACCAAATGTATACATGTATACCACATGTATACTTTTTACTTTTACTTACTAAGAGGCTAAAAAAAAAATTCAGAAGTTTGGCCAAAAAAAGAATGGTGCTTTTTGCGTCATTTTCTGAGACCCATAGCTTTCTAAATTTTTTGGCATCTAGGGTTCAGTGACTGCTTATTTTTTGTGTCTTAAGCTGATGTTTTTAATTATACCATTTTTCTGTGGATGCTATGTTTTGATCTCATGTATTGCATTTTAAAAAAAATTGCGGTGACCAAAAAACGCAATTTTGGTGTTTGGAATTTTTTTTCTCGCCACACCATGTACCGATAAGATTAACTGATTTTATGTTTTGATAGAGCGGGGATTTCGGAATGTGGTGATATCAAATATGTGTATATTTTTTTATCTTTTATTTTCAAAGGGGCGAAAGGGGGGTGATTTGAAATGTAAGTTTTTTTTATTTTTTTCCTATTTTTTTAAAACTTTCGTTTTACTTTTTTTTATTTATTTTACTAGTCCCCTAGGGAACTTTATGGATCAGCTGTCTGATTGCCTGTACATTTCTGTTGATTTGAGCTGTGCAACTCTAATCAGCAGAAATGCAGCGTTCCTGTGAGAATCTGCGCTCTGTCGGCTCTAACAAGAAATACATTATGATAGCAACAAGGGTCATCACATGAAATGTCGCTACCATGGCAACCATTGGCTTCCTGGGATCGCATCACGGGGACTCCGATAGTGGTGGTGAATGGCGCGTTCCCCACTGTAGCCATATAAATTGTGCTGTCACATTTTGACAGCTTGATCTAAGGGGTAAACAGCTGCAAGTGGATAGCGGATCCACCCATGCCTATTATCCTCACGTGTCTGCTGTTCAAATCAGACATGTGCAAGGATCACCGCCGGCTCACCGCAGCAACCGGCAGTGATTACTCCAACATGACCAAAGATGTTCTGATACATTCTTGGCCGTAAAGGTGTTAAAGTGTAGATGATGCTGTTGTCCCTTAGAGGTTTCTTGATCAGGGCAGCGCTGTAGTACAGTATAGCATATTAGATCTATTTTATAGTCACCTTCTTTATTCAAAAAATATTGTAATGGTGTCACCCAAATTGCAAAGCAAAAATTAAAATATTCAAATTTGCAAGTAAAATACTTGACCTCATCTAGCTGTATTAACATAAGGTAATACATTAATTTTTGTGAATAAATAAGGTAAAAATATTGAATAATAAAGCATCCAGCTTAGTAGACCTCATACATTCAAATGTTTTACAAACATGGTAATTACCTTAATTTGCCTTTTCCTTAAAAAAAATAGTTTTAGCATTGTTGAATAATATTTCATAAACTGGCTTCTTGTTATATCTCATTAGTTACTATTTGTAGCTGAGTGGCTTGGTTTGCGCAACCCCAGTCAATGGTCCAGATTAGTGCTCTTTGAGCTCTTGGACAAGAGCTCTATAATTTTAATTGAATTAGTGATTAGCTTCCCGGGTAAGATATCACTTGTGTGGCACATGCCACATAGATGATTTCACGTCAGGCTGGAGAACCCGATAGCTCAGGAAATGTACGCAGTTACTACCCAATGTCAGAGAGAGCTGACCTGGACCGGGTTGCGCGAAGAAATCTACTCATTTCTTTTCCCAATAAATTATTTTTACTTTTAACTTCCCCGAAACAGTGAAATATTTTTGGAAATATGAATAAGATGAAATAAAAAATCAATATTAAATTTTATTCCCCAACCAAATTGTGTATTGTGCCTCTTGTACGTTAACATGATTACATTTGTCCCTGCCATGAACTTGACCCTTGTCTCCACTTCAATCTTCAACATTCCTGTCATGAAATTCTTCATCTCTCAACAATACTTTACCATGCTAAGGGAAGTGAATGCCTTTTTGAGATGTTGATGCTTTATCCAAAAGAATTGATTATGCAGCTCAAGTATTATCAAGAATGATCTCTCTAGAGTATCACTTAGATTAAATTATCCTTCTTTCATCCTCCACACTTCTTAATCTTTATGCAGAAAGTCGAATACTCAGGTAGACAGTTCTTATAAACCTCTTTGATCGTACTGAAGGGTTATTGTTTAAATGTGTTGTCAGGTTTGCTTCCTATTCTTATCCTTGTGGCAATGCAATTAAATAAAAAGGCAATTTATTCTTGTCACTTAAATCTTGGCATAATGTTTATGGATTTAGAGTATTTCTACAGCTGCAGTTATTAAAACTTTGGTTGATAATAAATTGGAGGATAATTAAAGCCGTGGTTGTTAATATATTGCTGGAATACATGACATATCTAAAATAGCCCAAACTATCTTTTATTGCGTTAGAGACCTAACTGTAGAGAGAGCAGGGTTTTGATTTGTAGCTGTTCATATCACTTTGATTGGTTCACTAGGACAATCTCCATCACCCTGGAGCTGAAGATTGTCCTAAGTAGAGATGAGCAGTCCCAAACTGTAAAGTTTAGGTTTTGTAACAAACACAGACTATTAAAAAACACCCTCAGTTTCAGAGTTTGGAGTTGGGTGCTGTTCATACACAAACCACTCGATCAAGCAACAGCGTGCTCGGATATGCTCGGTGCTCCTTCCAGTGCAAGCCGCTTGAGGTCTTTGAATTGTTTTAATGAGGTAAAAACATTTTCGGATATTGTGTGTGGAAATCCCCCCTCCCTTCCCCTGGACGTGTTTTGTTTATGGCTGGCTGTATGTGAGCGAAGAGCCAAATGTCCGAATCATTGACATCCAATGGAGTTTGGCCTCCTAGGTGAAGTTCAGGTCAAGCCCTGAACTTAACTTAAACTAAAGTCTGGGGAAACCAGGCAAACTTGAACTCACACATGTCTACTCATCTTTAGTCCTAACAATTTATTCAAAGCAAAGAAAGTCCAGTGTGCATTATTGTACTTCCTGCACTACAACTAGAGCTTAGACTGCTACAGAGTGGGGAACTGTTTTTCTGCCAATTCCCATTTGGAAATATCTACCAACCCTCAGGGCCCTCACAGAATGATCCATTTGAAAATTACTCTGCTGTATTTGGTCAAACAATTAATTAATTCACCCTTACGGTGGTGGCTGGAGCTGCTTCTCTTTGGGACAGCTGGGGTGTCAGGTGGCATTGATCAAATTGCGTTTCACAACTGCTTTTCCAGGTTTTTCTCAGTCTGGATTGATGTTAACTCTTAGGCGGGCTTTGCACACTACGACATCGCAGGCCGATGCTGCGATGCCGAGTGCGATAGTCCCCGCCCCCGTTGCAGCAGCGATATGTGGTGATAGCTGGCGTAGCGAAAGTTATCGCTACGCCAGCTTCACACACACACTCACCTGCCGTGCGACGTCCCTGTGGCCGGCGACCCGCCTCCTTGTTAAGGGGGCGGGTCGTGCGGCGTCACTGCGACGTCACACGGCAGGCGGCCAATCGGAGCGGAGGGGCGGAGATGAGCAGGATGTAAAAATCCCGCCCACCTCCTTCCTTCCGCGTATCCTACGGAAGCCGCAGTGACGCCGGTAGGAGATGTTCCTCGCTCCTGCGGCTTCACACACAGCGATGTGTGCTGCCGCAGGAACGAGGAACAACATCGGACCGTCGCGTCAGCGTAATTATGGATTACGCCGACGCTGTACCGATGATACGATTACGACGCTTTTGCGCTCGTTAATCGTATCATCCAGGCTTTACACACTACGATGTCGCATGCGATGCCGGATGTGCGTCACTTTCAATTTGACCCCACCGACATCGCACCTGCGATGTCGCAGTGTGCAAAGTGCCCCTTAGTGATGATAAGATTGGTAAATTATATACATCGGAGACACTGGGACTGCTGTATATACATCAAATAGGAAACGCTGGGACTGCTGTATATACATCAAATAGGAGATGCTAGAACTGCTGTATATACACACAGGAGATACTGGGACTATTGTCATCATATAGCAGATGCTAGGACTGTTGTATATACATCAATGATGCTGGGAATACTGTATATAAATACAGGAGACATGGGGTCACATGTACATGAAAGGGGTTGTGGGGGAAATACATCATAGGAGGGACTGGTGCTTTTAAATACAGGAGAGGCTGAGGGCATATACAGTGCCTACAAGTAGTATTCAACCCCCTTCAGATTTAGCAGGTTTACACATTCAGAATTAACTTGGCATTGTGACATTTGGACTGTAGATCAGTCTGGAAGTGTGAAATGCACTGCAGCAAAAAAGAATGTTATTTTTTTTTTTTAAATTGTGAAAAGTTTATTCAGAGGGTCATTTATTATTCAACCCCTCAAACCACCAGAATTCTGTTTGGTTCCCCTAAAGTATTAAGAAGTATTTCAGGCACAAAGAACAATGAGATTCACATGTTTGGATTAATTATCTCTTTTTCCAGCCTTTTCTGACTAATTAAGACCCTCCCCAAACTTGTGAACAGCACTCATACTTGGTCAACATGGGAAAGACAAAGGAGCATTCCAAGGCCATCAGAGACAAGATCGTGGAGGGTCACAAGGCTGGCAAGGGGTACAAAACCCTTTCCAAGGAGTTGGGCCTACCTGTCTCCACTGTTGGGAGCATCATCCGGAAGTAGAAGGCTTATGAAACTACTGTTAGCCTTCCACGGCCTGGACAGCCTTTGAAAGTTTCCACTCGTGCCGAGGCCAGGCTTGTCTGAAGAGTCAAGGCTAACCCAAGGACAACAAGGAAGAAGCTCCGGGAAGATCTCATGGCAGTGGGGACATTGGTTTCAGTCAATACCATAAGTAACGTACTCCACCGCAATGGTCTCCGTTCCAGACAAGCCCGTAAGGTACCTTTACTTTCAAAGCGTCATGTCAAGGCTCGTCTACAGTTTGCTCATGATCACTTGGAGGACTCTGAGACAGACTGGTTCAGGGTTCTCTGGTCTGATGAGACCAAGATCGAGATCTTTGGTGCCAACCACACACGGGACGTTTGGAGACTGGTTGGCACTGCATACGACCCCAAGAATACCATCCCTACAGTCAAGCATGGTGGTGGCAGCATCATGCTGTGGGGCTGTTTCTCAGCCAAGGAGCCTGGCCATCTGGTCCGCATCCATGGGAAAATGGATAGCACGGCCTACCTGGAGATTTTGGCCAAGAACCTCCACTCCTCCATCAAGGATCTTAAGATGGGTCGTCATTTCATCTTCCAACAAGACAATGACCCAAAGCACACAGCCAATAAAACCAAGGCCTGGTTCAAGAGGGAAAAAATCAAGGTGTTGCAGTGGCCTAGTCAGTCTCCTGACCTTAACCCAATTGAAAACTTGTGGAAGGAGCTCAAGATTACAGTCCACATGAGACACCCAAAGAACCTAGATAACTTGGAGAAGATCTGCATGGAGGAGTGGGCCAAGATAACTCCAGAGACCTGTGCCGGCCTGATCAGGTCTTATAAAAGACGATTATTAGCTGTAATTGCAAACAAGGGTTATTCCACAAAATATTAAACCTAGGGGTTGAGTAATAATTGACCCACACTTTTATGTTGAAAATTTTTTAAAATTTAACTGAGCAACATAACTTGTTAGTTTGTAAGATTTATGCATCTGTTAATAAAATCCTGCTCTTGTTTGAAGTTTGCAGGCTCTAACTTATTTGCATCTTATCAAACCTGCTAAATCTGCAGGGGGTTGAATACTACTTGTAGGCACTGTATATCATAGGAGGGGTTGGGACTGCTGTATATACATCCCAGAAGATATGTGGACTGCAGTATATACATAACATAGGAGATGCTGGAACTGCAGAATATACATCACAGGAGACATGGGGGCACATATACATCACAGTAGGTGCTGGGGGCATATCCACCACAGGAGTGGCTGGGGCATCTACACATCACTGGCGACGTTGGTGGCATAAACATCACAGGAGACATGGGGCTACAAAATATATAACACAGGTGGTGCAGAGGCATATACATCACAGGAGGAGTTGGGGCATGTACATCACAGAAGGGACTGGAAATATATATCACAGGAGGGGCTAGGGCATATATATATATATATATATATATATATATATAATATATATATATATATATATACATATATATATACATCACAAGAGAGGCTGGGGCATATACATCACAGTAGGGGCTGGGGCACTGTCATCATTGGGAGGCATAAACATCGCTGAAGGATATACACATCTGTTACGAGGGGGACCCGGGGAAGCGTGCCAAGATGGGAAATGGACAGCTTCCGCCGGTCAAGGTCCACTGTGCGGTGTAAGGGACCGCTGCTATGGTCAGGAAAGAGTGAGCGGGTTGCTACTAGTGATCGTCTGGAATGTCACAGACGATCTATGTACACCGGTCCGCCCTAACCCGTGAGGGTTGTATGGCTCGGGGCTTCTCGATCGGTGTACCTGTTGCACGGGGACGCACAGAGGTGCCTACGCACGTGTGCCAGCGGGAGTCACAGGATATGGCACGAGGGTAGCACAGAGGTGCCCACGCACGTGTGCTTTCAATAACCAGGTGAGTCCGGTGGAGACTCGAGGAGCTCACCTGGGACAGGAACACGGCCTGTTAAAGGAGATACTGCCAGAGCAGCAAGGCAGGAACACGGCCTGCAAACCAGGTGCTGCCTGAGCAGCAAGGGCAAAGCCCACGAAAGACAATAATGCCTGAGCAGTGGCGTGGCAGCACGCTGCCAGACATCCAAACATAGAAGGACGGTCGCGCGCCGCCATGATGGCAGGGGGAGCTTTTAAGGAGGTGTAGCTCCACCCAAGGGCGGGCGCGAGATGGACGTGACCCAATCAGGATTCGTGACGTCTTGGCCCAGCCAGTCAAGATTCAGCACACCACCAGCCTCGTTATCGGGCCGTGTGATATCAGTGAGCGAATCAGAAGACGTCACGTGGGGCACATACTCATCTTCCTGCCTCTGGGTCATAAAGGCGGGATCCTCGGTTTCACAATGTGCAGAGATAAGGGAAGTCTTGCTGCTTCCCTGAGTATCCATCCTTTGCACACTACGCAACCTCCCCAACCCTCTGTGATCCTGAGCAGGAGGGCTCGTGGCAGACAAGGGATGGGAGACCACTCCATTCCTTGCAAGGGGAGAACCACTAGGTGTCACCCTTCTGCTGCGTCTCCAAGGAGGCAACTCCTGCAGACTGCGCAGTCTCCCAGACCTTTGGTGCTGCTGAGCAGGAGGGCTCGCGGCAGACAAGGAATGGGGGACCACCTCATTCCTTGCAACAGGAGAGCCACGAGGTGTAACACACATCACTGAAAGGCATAGATAGGAATGTGCAGTATAGAAAGTACTAGAGCGACACAGATAGCACTTGGGGGGCACAGACAGCACTTGGAGACACAGACAGTGCTGGGGCAAAGACAGCTCTGACGGGGCACAGACATCACTGGGAGGCACAGACAGCTCTTGGAGACACAAACAGCCTCAGGGGGTATGCACATCACAGAAAGAGAATGGACAGCACTGGGACATGAACAGTACTGGGGAAGAATGGACAACATTAGGGGGCACAGACAGAACTGAGGGGGTATGGACATCACTGAGAGGCATGGACAACACTGGGAGGCACGAGCAGCATTGGCTGGCATAGTCAGCCCAAGGGGGGTTCGGATATAACTAGGGAGCATGGAAAATACTGGGGGGTATGAACAGCACTGGAGGAGAATGAACGGTGCTAGAGGGCATGTACAGTGCTGGAGGACACGGACATCACTTGGGGGCCAGGGCAGCGCTGGGGGTACAGACAGGACTAAAGAAACGGACAGATCTAGGTGGCATGCACAGTACTAAGAGGGCTGTTTAGTAGTGGACAGTAGTGATCAGCAAGCACTAAATTGCTTGAGTGCTTGGTACTTGAATCGAGCAGGTTGGACTCTCAGATGTGCTTGACTTGAGTACAGAGTATAATAGAACTGGAATGTGGAAACTTGAGCATTTTTCTGGACAGGAGGGCTGAGGGGTGGGAGAGTCCTGACTGAAGACTCGAGCATGTTGCTCGATCACCTACAATACTTTGTCAAGCACCCCAATGCTCGATTACACATCGAGCGTGCCGAGCACACTCATTTGTCACTAGTGGACAACCCAATTAACATATATAAGGCCAATGCATCTGGACAGAGGCATAACTTGCAAACCAGGTCTGAAAATGTACATTTCTTGATAGAAATCCAAGAAATAACAGCACAAGACACCTCCGAGGATACCAGCTCAGTGCTCTATCTACTTATGACAAATATCTAAAATATAAGGCAGCACATCCAGTTTGATGAGAAAGAGTGTAAAAATACTTTATTCACCCACATCAGCTACTTCTCAGCTCTGTGGAGCCTTTTTCAACTTTATAGAAACATTTCTTGATAGACTCTACTAACTTGAAAACTGGGATTGTGTTAATAATTCTCTTTTGATAACCAAATAAATTGGGAGACTGGTAAAGATATTTTTAGAGGTAAAAAGTGTTATGATGATCATATCGTATTTGACTAATTATGTGTTGGACTACATGTAACCCAATAAATTAAAAAGTATCTGGTTTGGTTATATAAAAGTTGAAAGTTTTTAAAGTAAAATGTGTGTTAGAGTATAGGCTGCAATTACATATTAGACATAAATGAATCTGCCTATACTAAAATTCAGATTTGCTCAAATTTGTCTGAAAAATGTGAATTCCATCAAATGTATATAATTTGTCTTTAATTTCATCAATTGTATCTAATTATGTTTTTGTTGTTTTTTTTTTCATTTTAGGTAAGTCAATATCAATAACTGCAGTATTTTTCAACTATGAAACTACAGTTTTGAAAGAGTCCACAGGAATACAGATAATGGTATGACAAGATTTGTTTTTAGTAACTTCTATGTGTGATTGGGACAGAGCCAGCAGAGTCATCTCATTATTATAAACGGGTTGGTGAATATAATGAAGAATTACAGTTTTATTGTAATACAGGAGGCATAAAAAAAGCCAACATAGTAACATTCCATGGTGTACGCATCTCCGCGGCTACATTCTGGTCTCTAGTGGAGACACCATATGTCATCTCTTCCTGAAGATTTCATATATTTATTGACAATTTTGTGTTATCACTCACTGTATTTATCTCCGATAGACACGCAGTGTCTTTCTCCAATTTGACAGCTGCCATTTTATATTTTTAGTAGAAATAAAAACAAGGTACAACATTTATTAATGTAAGAAAAAACATTATTTCTCTGCTGCATTCTTCAATGTAATATATGAAACCAAAAAGGAACCCTGAAACAATGCCTACCCTTTTGCTTACAGTTGAAATCAGAAGTTTACATATACTATTTAATAAGACACATATGCATGTTTTTCTAACTATCTGACATGAAATCTGAACAAACCTTTCCCGTTTTAGGTCAATTTTAGTATTGCCAAAATTATTTATATTTGCCAAATGCTAGAATAATGATCGAGAGAATGTTTTAAGGCATTTACTTTCTGCAAAGTCAAAAGTTTACATTCAATTAGAGCAATGAGAGTACGATGCCTTTAAACAATATGGGACAGCCCATATGATGATGTCATGTCTTTGGAAGCTTCTGATAGGTATATTGGCAACATCTAAGTTAATTAGAGATACACTAGTGAATATATTTTAATGCACACCTGAAACACACTGCTACTTTGTGTAGCATCATGGGAAAGTCAAATGAAATTAGCCAAAATCTCAGAAAGAGAATTTTAGACTTGTACAAGTCTGGTTCATCCTTGGGTGCAATTTACAGACACCTGAAGGTGCTTTGTTCATCTGTATAAACAATTATATGCAAGTACAAACAAGATGGGAATGTCCAGCCATCATACCGCTCAGGAAGGAAATGGGTTCTGTGTGCAAAAGATGAATGTGCTTTGGTGAGACATGTGCATATCAACCCAAGAGCAAAAGACCTTGTGAAGATGCTGGCGGATGCTGATAAGATTGCGTCATTATCCACAGTAAAATGAGAATTGTATCAAAATGGGCTGAAGGCTCTGCCAGGAAGAAGCCATTATGCAACAAAAAAACTAACCAGATTTATGTTTGCAAATACCCACAGGAACAAAGATCTTAATTTTTTAAGACATGTCTTGTGGTCTGACAAAATTAATAATGTTTGGCTATAATGACAATTGTTACGTTTGGAGGAAAAAGGGAGAAACTTTGAAGCATAAGAACACCATCCCAACTGTGAAACATGGGGGTGGGAGCAGCATATTTTTGGTTTGTTTTGCTGCATAAGAGACCGGTGCATGTCACAAAATAGATGGCATCATGACAAAAAAAGATTATGTTGCAATAGTGAAGCAACAGCTCAAGACATCAGCCAGGAACTTAAAGCTTGGTTGGAATGGGGATTTCAAAATGGACAATGACCCAAAGCATACTGCCAAACTGGTTGCAAAGTGGCTTAAGGATAACAAAGTCAATGTTTTGGAGTGGCCATCACAAAGCCCTGACCTCAATCTTATTGAAATGTATGGGCAAAGCTAAAAAGGCAGGTGCAAGCAAGATGACCTACAAACATGGCTCATTTTCACCAGTTCTGTCAGAAAGAATGGGCACAAACTCCTACCAACTATTGTGATAAACTGGTAGAAGGATATCCAAAACATTTGACTCAAGTCATATAGTTTAAGGGCAATTGTACGAAATACTAATGAAATGTATGTAAACTTTTGCAGAAAGTAATAAAAATGCCATAAAACATTCTCTCTCCTCATCAGCTGGCATTTGACAAATATAAATAACTTTTGTAGTCCTAATTGACCTAAAACGGGAATGGTTTATTCTGATTTCCTGTCAGATAGTGAGAATAACATGCATATGTATCTTTGAAGATAGTGTATGTAAACTTCTGGTTTCAGCTGTGTAACACTAGAGCTTTAAAACAAAACAAAAAAAAGAAATTAAATAACTTGTTGATCGCTGGGATCTGAACGCTGCAACATCAGCATTGCCAAGATCAGCGCTCTGGAACTCCCAGTAGGAGGCTCTCCAGCCCATTCCTATATGGAGTAAATACCCCAGTAATCAGTAAATTGGCCCAGATCTCATGGACAGGATATATCTAGGTTTTTTTGTGAATAGTTCTTTAATATTTCTGGTTAAAAATTATGTTTTATTTTAAAATTATATTATTTTCTTCTTTTATTCAAAACATAGAACAATAAATTGCCAGAGCCTATACTTTGCATGGTACAAAAATGATGTCCAGGATGTCAATACTGTTATAAGAATCAAATGACATTTCTGAACAATTAGTTATTTCATCGTAACTTTATGTGTCATGGCTTACTGATTGTCCATAAAGCTAGGGTTTGTTTTTACATTCAATAAATGTGCTTTGGCGATATCAGGTACCAGCTTGTCAGATGCCACTTGCTGCCATCTGATTAGCATTTAAAGTTACATCAACTTATGGCATCAAGATAGCAAATGAATTGTGCAATAATATGCCTCCTACTGAAACACATTTCTATTAATAAAAGCGAACACCTGTCAGGGCTCTACTAATATATACCAACTCCATGTGTCCATGCATCGTGAAGGTTTGCCAGTGTAGATGGCAGGAACCAACTAAAACTCAAGTGTTATTTACTTCTCTGATATCACATTGACAATGACACGTTGACATTGAACATTTAAATAACCATTTTCATCATTTTTTTCTCGCATGGAATTCTCAATTATTTATTGTCAACATCAGGAGGAGACACTGACAGCTTGGGTCTCCTACAAGAAGTGTGTCAAAATTCCTCACATTTTATATATTTATATAGATATGTATATCTATATATATAATTGCCTTATTCTGGCTGTCTGTCTGTCTTGCTCCAAAATGACGTCATTACAGTGACAACCGTCGCCACAGCGCGTGCGCTAAAGAGCCTGCGAGCAACGGCTCAGCTAACTGAAGAGCCCAAACTACGGGCTGACAGGACGACGCCCGACACTTTTCCCCGCACCACACGGAGCCCCGACTCCCCGGTGAGTGCTGCACCCCCGGGAGCCCACACCAGTAACCCAGCCGACACATACCCACCGCCCGCCTCCGCCCACCGCACACATTACCCCACTCGGCTCCACCGCCCCCCCGCACTCCGCTCTCCGCATGAATACACTGAACACACACACAGATACACACACACATGAATAGTCACCTGTCCCCAGCCATGCAGTCCCCAGCACTGACGTCCTCAGCGCCATGGCCCCATGCTCGGCTCCACCCCCTCGCACTCTGCCCCTGCACATATTACCCCACTCGGCTCCGTCCCCCCGCACTCTGCCCTCTGCATGTATACACTGAAAACACACACCTGGATAGTCACCCGTCCCCAGCCATGCAGTCCCCGGCACTGACGTCCTCAATACCATGGCCCCGCTCGGCTCCACCTACCCGCACTCCACCCCCCGCACACATTACCCCGCAGGATGGGGACACATGTCAGGATGGTGGCTGCGCCACGATGGGGGCACATACCAGCATTGAGCCACATCACAGCATCAGCATATTTTTACTTAACTTTACACTGTTCATGGCCTTCTTTCATTTCAAGCCATGGACATCATTAAACATTAGACTCATCTATTAAAATTGTTCCTTCTCTTGTTTGTCATTTTAAAACCAATAAACAATTATAAGAATACTAAATTAAACCTAACCCATCCAGTCCATTCATTACCTTATTATTCAATCTGCTAACCTACATACACTTTCTAGACTACCCCATACATTAGAATCGGGCCACCTTCTAGTTTATAGTATAAACATATTTTTCTCTCTTATTGTACAGCAACGTCACCTATTACATAGCAGCATAGCATCTTGTTATGTATAATGTCATCCCTTATTATGTAGCATCCTCCCTTATTACGTAAAGCACAATTCCTTACATATCAGATTCTTGTGTTATATTTGTTCTTCATAGCACCCTCTCTTCATTTTATGGTGTCCTCTCTTTTTAGATATAAAATAAACTGACTGCAGATTTAATTTGGTGAAGCTTTTTTTTTTAGAAGTTGAGGCTGATGGACCGGTCTTCTGATCAGAAGCTTTTCAATCAGCGGTTATTTTATATCTAACAAGAGATAATTCTGTGTAAGAAAAAGAGGGAGCTTTGGACCAGAGAATATGCTGTGTAATGGATCCTGCTATATATAACAATAGATAATACTATGTAATAATGGAATGGCACTATACTTAATAAGAGAGGACACTATATAATAAGGAACGGTGCTATATGTGATATGAGAGGATGTTCTTTAAAAATGGGATGGATCTATGAATAAAAACAGAGTATAATATATAGTAAAGGATAGCACTATACATAACTAGAGACAATGCTACTTAAAGGGAACCTGACAGGTGCAATATGCACCCAGTACCACAAGCAGTTCTGTATGCATATTGCTAATCCCTGACAAACAGTCCCTGTATCTAGTAGCATACATAAAGGGATCTTTAGAAAAAGTATTCCTAAAGATCATTTATTATATGCTAATGTGGCCAGCGACTATTCGCAAGGGCGTTAGTTACCTTGACTAGTCGACCCACATAGCATGTTAGTACGCCCCTGTGGACATACTAACATGCTATGGAATGTATAAGAAAAGACAGAAGTCTTTAAATTTGCCTAAATATATCCATACATCCCATGATCACAAAGATAAACAGGAATAAACTCTATAATGAACATAGAAATTTATTTGAACATAGAGTACATGGGATATAAAAGTACAAAGAAATATCATGACCAGGAAAATGACACAAAAAGGTGAAAAACACCCCATGTGGGGCCGCATGTCAAGACAATGTATACATTTGCTCCCTGATAAAGTGCTGAGTGAGAAAATCACATATACAAGTAAGAAAGCCGTTTGCAGCAAAGCACCTTACTACATACACTGAACGGAGTCAGAGGGCTGCATGCTGCAAAACAGCATAGAGTATATCCCATGTACTCTATGTTCAAATAAATTTCTATGTTCATTATAGAGTTTATTCCTGTTTATCTTTGTGGTCATGGGATGTATGGATATATTTAGGCAAATTTAAAGACTTCTGTCTTTTCTTATATATTTACACTAATTGAAGTTGTTGCCTGTGTACTTTCAATGAAATCCACTTTTGCTGCTCAAACTTTTTCTAATGCTATGGAATGTGCAGCGATGCGGCAAATATCCCCCTCTTGATGGCGGCCAGCGGACGATGGATGGCCTGAACTCGCCAGTCACACCTTGGAGGTTTTGTCATGACTGGCAGCCAGCGTTCTCTCAGAAAATGACTTCAGCACTGCTGGTGGTATCCTGATGGATAAGCACATCTGAGTTAGTGTCCCCTGAAATTGTAGACCACCTAACTTTTATGAATATGAATAAGTCATTGATCTCTAATGACTTTTCTACCCCAGTCACATACTGTGCAGACGGGACGATGATGTCGTTTGCAGTATGCTGCTTTGATCTTGCATTAATACAGTCTGTGACTCCTTTGTCATGGTTTGTGTGGCTTTTCTTGCTACTGCTGCTGCTGATACTGACAAGTGCCTTGGTGGTGCAACAATCATTGTGTCCAGCACTGTGACTTTTACAATTTTATAAGAATGAAGCACCTACGTTAACATTCCTCCTATTTCTCTGCCTTTTGCTTGTTTTTGAGTCATGTCGACTAGCCTTGTCTACTGCATGGCCCATGCCTGACTGCTGCACAATTACACTATAGGTACTGTGGGACAACTAATGCCACTGATGCTGCTGTCTATCACTTCTAATTTTTGTAAATGTGGAGACTGCAAAATGGGTCTCCAAGTTGTTTCTTGACTGTAGTGACAGGATTCTCAGAGCAACAGGTCTACATCTGTCACTCATCCATCCACCCACCTCTTGATTTGAAAGCTGTTAATGGTGGGCCAGACCCTGTGTCATATATGCCCCATGCTTGACTGCGGCACTAAAACACTATTGGCATTGCAGGACAATTGATGCCACTGTCCAAGTGTCTCCCCTAATTTTTAGAAACATGAAGTTTTCAAGTTATGTTTCCAAGGTGTATGTTGTCTATATTGGCAGTGTTCTCGGAACAACAGTCCTACTACTTCCACTCATCCAATATAGTCTAGGAAGTTAATAGCTGTGCCACAATAGTGTGACTTCACTGTGTAACGGCTTGAACTATTTTGGCACCTCTAGGGCCCCCATAAAGGTGTTATCTATGCCTTTGTTTTGCCTCCCATTGAATTTAATGAATTCAGATTTGATAAACCATTCATTGAACCATTTGTTGAACACAGCTGAAGTCAGCGAAAACAAACTGAACCGAATCTCGGGAAGTTCATTCTTCTTTGCTTGTAATGAAATGGGGGTGGAGGAGGATACTATCAAGGACTTACCATATTTGCCCTCTCCTCAGTTCATTAAAAGTAGCTGTTAGCATCCAAATCCAATGCCCAATTCATTTTATTCACTGATTATGTCTTATCCCACTCCAATTTACTATAAGTCCCCATAATGCAACCTAACTACTGCACAACTCATTAGAACTATTTATACAATGTCCTCGATCCTTCCTTTTAATTATAATCATTGTTTGCATTCTCTCACAACTCTCAATTCATTACAAAGTGTATTACCCCCTTTACACATGCCCCTATCATGTTCTGCTCATTGCGCTAAAAAAAAATACTATTTTTCTGCACTTTACTCTGTGGCACTGCTTCTTTCCTATTCTTGCAGAGAACGTTTTAAATAATGCATGTGGCTTGCTGATGTCATCACGCCGTGGTCATCTGCGTCATAATGAAAGCTTTGGGCAGGAAGCTGCTCTTCGACCATTTTCCACTGTGGGAAGTGGAGTTTTAGGAACATTCCATGCCTGCCACACTGGAAATGATTAAGGCAATTTGTCAATGGAAACCCAGAGCCTCGGGCCCTGAAAAACAGGTCAGATTGCCCTCATTATAAACCACCACTGCAGGGGACCCCTCTCCTTTTTGGGGCCCATATGCATCTGAATAAGGAGCCAGCACAAATTCTAAACTGTACTTATTAATAAATGGAGATTTTTGGCAAAATATTGCAATACTTTGAGCTACCCCGCCACTCCACGGCAAATCTCAAGGGGCAGTTCTACACCAATATTTTATTTATCTAAAGGGTGCCATGCGGCCTTACACATTAAAAGCAGGACTATTTAAAACAGCACCTACCTGATGCTTTGCAATCCCGTACCTGTGACTGACATCACAGCTGTGGGCGGGACAGGCCCAGGCAAGTGCTGCTTGAATTAAATAGCCTGTGGACAGGGCTGATGGCTGTGTGTGAACAGTCACCACTTGCCAAAAATCACTTTTGACAGCTAGAATGACCAAAAAAGGGTGCACGGCTTGGTGGAGGCTAACCACCGGCCAATGAAAAAATCATTCATTTCATTTCATTCAATTCATTTTATTCACTGATTATGTCTTATCCCACTCCAATTTACTATAAGTCCCCATAATGCAACCTAACTACTGCACAACTCATTAGAACTATTTATATAATGTCCTCGATCCTTCCTATTAATTATAATCATTGTTTGCATCCTCTCCCAACTCTCAATTCATTACAAAGTGTATTACCCCCTTTACACATGCCCCTATCATGTTCTGCTCATCGCGCTAAAAAAAAATACTATTTTTCTGCACTTTACTCTGTGGCACTGCTTCTTTCCTATTCTTGCAGAGAACGTTTTAAATAATGCATGTGGCTTGCTGATGTCATCACGCCGTGGTCATCTGCGTCATAATGAAAGCTTTGGGCAGGAAGCTGCTCCTCGACCATTTTCCACTGTGGGAAGTGGAGTTTTAGGAACATTCCATGCCTGCCACACTGGAAATGATTAAGGCAATTTGTCAATGGAAACCCAGAGCCTCGGGCCCTGAAAAACAGGTCAGATTGCCCTCATTATAAACCACCACTGCAGGGGACCCCTCTCCTTTTTGGGGCCCATATGCATCTACATGATGGAGGTTATTAATTTTAAGATGGGAAGAAAAGTAAATTCCGCATGATTTGTCAAATTTGAATCTCATCAGATCTACTCATCACTTACATTAAGTATATACAATATTTCATCATCTTGAATATTTATTCTTTAATAGTTAGGATTATATTTATTTATTCCTATTTTTGAAACTTTCATATAATCCA
Source organism: Anomaloglossus baeobatrachus (assembly GCF_048569485.1). Classification (NCBI taxonomy): domain Eukaryota; kingdom Metazoa; phylum Chordata; class Amphibia; order Anura; family Aromobatidae; genus Anomaloglossus; species Anomaloglossus baeobatrachus. The sequence continues at coordinate 74,201,933 of NC_134354.1, forward strand.
AATTCTTATATACCATAGGTTTGTACACATAATATACTTTCATGGAATACAGAACATTTTTTTTATATTTGATAAATAAACATACCATATTTTTCAGACTATAAGATGCACTTTTTTCCCCCAAATGTTGGGGGAAAGAGGGGGTGCATTCTATAGTCCGAATGTATGCTGCAGGGAATGAGGGTGCTGTGGTGGAGTGGGTCATCGGCCGCAGGAGCAGGCTGTATCATTGCCTACCATGACCACGTGGACCCGCTCATTATCCTCTTTTCATATGCACTGCATCCTCCTGCCCATCATCTCTCTGCACTGAAGCCGTTGCTGACAGGTTGATGATGGGCGCATAATTAATTGCCAGCCTGCGTGATCATCCCTGGCAACTACAGCCTGGAGTGATCATGTGTGGCTATATTCACTGCAGTGCACAATTATACTCACCATATACCGATCCCTGCAGCATCGCAATATCCTCCTGTCTGCCGGCCCGCTGATGTGTGTGGTGAGCGGTACACACAGCAATGACATCATCACTGTGCGTATGGCTCTACATAGGTCAGCACCGAGCGGCGCTGCTGTTGGCACAGACAGGAAGATGAGCGATGCTGCATGGAGTGAAGAAAGGTGAATATAAACGTTTATGTTTTTATGTGTGCCACAGGATGCGGGCCATATACCAGGATGGTATATAGCAGGATGGGGGCACATATCAGGATGTGGGCATATACCTGGATGGGGGCATATATGGTACCTGGATGTGGGCACATACCAGGATGGTGGACATATATACAAGGATGGGGATCATATACAAGGCAGGAGGATCTTTACCAGGATGGGGTACATTAGTAGAGAATTTGGGGACATTACCCCCATAACAGTGTCAGCAGCAGATCCTCGCCCCATAACAGTGTGTCATGACCACATTTTTTGCTTACAATTTTATTTTCATATTTTCCTCCTCTAAAACCAGGGTGCGTCTTATAGTCTGAAAAATGCAGTATATAATATGTAAACACAAAATAATATGAAACATATGTAAAACAGTTTTGAATTTATTTTTTCTTTACATAAACTGAGGACCTATCATAGTCTACGTCTGTTTTCTTTACACTCCTCAATTTAATTGTCATTCCAAGTCCATTGCTACAGATTTCTGCCTGGTTGAAGAGCCTCTCATCCATCATTTTCATTCCACGTGTTCTTATTGGGAGCTCGGAGTTGAAATAACAATGACATGCCTACTGGATAGTTGAATATTGGATATGTTTAACAGTGCACATAACAAGTAAGGAGAAATCCCACAGATGTTCAAGAGGACAGTGTAAAATAATGTCTTTAAAGATTCTATGTATTCAGTGAACAGGCGGCAGAGCTGCCCTAATGAGTGCAGTCACTTTAGCTTATCACCATTGGAACTGTTGCTTCTTTTTAGAGCATTAATCTCCGAAAACTAATTTTTGAGTAGCAACACTGACTTTTATAGTCCTATGCTCCAATTTAATCTTCCTAGAAATTGTCTTTTTTAAGGTTTGCTAGAAGCAAATCTTTACAATTTAATTTTCAAGTTCAAATTTTTATCATGGCATATTTCTTTTGATACATATATAGAAACAGTAACTTGTATTTAGGATATTATTTTAATAAAAAATGACAATTACCTGTAAAGGTCACAATTGGCATAACTCAAATTGGCAAGTTGATACATATATACAGAGACTATTTATATTCAGGAAATAATGTAGATTAGCAATATGTATTCTTTGACTTATTCATGTAGCCCAAGACTTGAATAGAATCTTTGTGATAAGGTAAAGTGTTGAAAAAGAATATTAAAATTAGGTTTCTTTCAATAGAAATAAACCAAAATATGACCTTTGTAACAGATGTTCAAGGCAGAATGTAATTTTCTATATACATATCATGCTTCATTAAATTTCGTATGTGAATTAAATTTAATGATTAGCCTAAAATGTCAATCCTTGACTACTTTTATAGCTCTGCTTCCTACACTTGAACTATGTTGGCTATACAAACGGTTCATGGGAATTGACTCAACTGGGTCTGAATTTTCAGACTACGATTGACCTATGTCATGTTGCTCAGTAATTCGCATTAAATCATCTATTAAATCAATCAGCCTCACGTAGGCATTAATTGTAAATGTGAATATTTAGCTTAAAGTCAATGTCCACCATGATATACTGGTATTTTTTTAATTCTTTTAAACTGGTCCATTTTTTTCTTATTTGTCACTATAATGGTCTAATTTCCACTTTTTTTCTGATACAGAGCTGCACATTACCTGCCTAGACAAAGATTTTAAATAGAAGGTGGTAGATACCTGCAACTGGACAGAGCTAGTCATAGTAAAAGAATACTCCCAAAATATTTTTTTCTGTACCTAGTCCAATACAAAACTCTTGTGAGATTCTAAACCTTTTTGCCATGTCGACTGTCATTTTTATTTGAATCTGGTGTTCTCCATTGGTCATCTTGGTTCCTGTCTTGCCCTCAATGAGTATGGAGTTCCCAGCTTCTACATTCCTGCCTTATTCTCTGCCACTTGCCTTCTTAAGCAGCCTCAGCTGTTTAATCAGTGCTTCTGAATCCTGTTTGCACCCTGTCTGTACCCTGGTCTCCTGGAATCTTTTTGACTAACTATCCTTCAGCCACCCTCCGCTTTGGAACCCTAAAACTCGTGTCTACACAGGAACCCTTCTTCTTTGCCACGGGCACTTACAAGGACAGTAAGAGAAACTCTGAAATATATCTTGAGACTTCTGCTGAACTTTGAGGATCTCTTCCTGCATACCTTGATTCCAGCCTCTGAACCTTGCAACTGTTTAACCCTTCTCATGTTTTGTGTTCTTACTTGTACGAAGTAATACAAGAACTCTTTAGCAAACCTGTGTCTTGCTGTGTTGCCTTGCACCCACGTACTAGACTCTATACAAACAGTATTTAATAGCTTTACACCCTTTTGTATTTAGGGTTCAGAAACTCTTATCAACCTATCTGATGATGATTACACAGCTTCTGTCATGCACTTATAATGTAAATAATGGCCGCTTAGCTTCCATATCCTGTTTTATCCCTTATTTCCTTATTTCAGTGAATATACCTGGTGTAATACCAACAGTTAAAGATGTACCATGGGATTGATAGCACAACTTAGTCAAATAAAATGCAGGATGAGATCTAGGAGTTTAGTTAGTGTCTAATAGGGAGAAAACAAGGAACTGAGCAATGGGATGTGGCTACATTACATATAAAACAAATTCAGAGTGTGACAAATAAATAGGTTGAGGTGCAAAGATTTAAAAAAAAAAGATAGAGTGTTTCTTTGAAGCATAACCATTGTTTTATTTTTTATTTTTATACATTAATAATACACATGAAAATAAGCAACTTTGTAATATTTCTTATGAGATAAATCTTCTTCTTTCTCTGCCACAATAGATGAGTTTTGATTTTTATTCTTATTACGCCCCTTATCGATCAGACTAATTTATTTTCTATTTTAAAACAACGGACACCAAATATGTGTATTTTTTATGTTTGTAATGTTTTTAATTTTTAAGAGGGCAAAAGGTGGGGTGATTTGATCTTTTGTATTATTTTATTCACATTTTTTTTTTTCACTTTTTACTGTATTTGTTTATCCTCCTAGATTACTTGAAGGTGGGATCGTCTGATCACATGCTATATATAGCAATGGTACAGCACTGCTCTGTATAGCTTAAATCATGATCTCATAAGAACACCTGCCATGGGCTGGCATTCACAGGAGAATCATAATAAAAGGCACAGGGGTCATCAATGATTACACTATGGGACTACCAATAGGCATGTGGAATGATGCGCCACCCCTGCGGCACATGTAAAATGCTGCTCTCAGATAGTCACAGTGACGTTAACAGAATATCAGCTGTAGGCAGAGCTGCAATCAATGTGCACCTGTTATAGGCAGATAATGGCTAAATAACACAGCCATCACCTGTTGGAAAAGATGCGGGCTCGGCATGTGAGCCTGCATAAGAGTCAGGGACGCAACATATGATGTACATGTACTTCATATGTCACAAAGGCCATAAAGGTGCTGTCTGGTCTAAAATGATAACTCTGTAGTCACTCTCTGAATTCTCAAGTCACATGCAGTGTATTCTCTGATATCAGTGCTGGAAATGGTGGTCATGTGGCCAAAGGTATGTGATATTAATACTCGCAGAAAGAATCCGACTAGAGGGCTAGAGCCTCACCTAATAGAAATGTATTGCACGATGCCACCATAGACAGATTGTGGTGGGATTTCTGCATATCACATACTCACGGCTATGAGACGCTTGCTCCTAGCTCTGAAACATGAGAATCCTCACAGTGCACATGTCATGTAAGGATTCACAAGACTGCAGTCACATAGAGTGACAGGGTGACTGCAGACTTGTCATATTAAAATGGATAACCCCTTTAAGGCAAGTAGGATATTGCAAGTGTCGAATATACAGTCCTCTCATCTGTCTCCCCTGTATCCTGCCTCTTCTTCTTCTGTCTCCTTTTTCTCTCTTCTTGCCTGCCTCTCTCTTGTCTCCTGCTTCTATCTTGCCTCCTGCCTCACTCTCTTTTCTCTTTCTTTTATCCTGTCTCGTCTTTGGGTCCTAGATCAATATTGTCTACTGCCTCACTATCTCTTGTCTCTCTCTAATATTCTGTCTCTCTCCTCTCTGGTCTCTATTATCTCCTACCTCATTCTCTTGTCTTTCCCTCTTGTATCCGGTCTCTTTTCTGCTCTGGATTGTTTTCTACCTCACTCTTTCTTTTCATTTTCTACATTTTTCTCTCCTGTTTTTTTCTGTCTTGTCTCTGTCTCCATGGTGCCTCTGGCTCTGCCCCTCCATTTAGCCCCGCCCTCCCATGTGGCTCTAGTATGCCTGTTGTGATGTTTTGCAGAGGATGCTCTGCTGCTTGCCTCCTTTCTCTGCTGGCTGCAAGCTGAGGTGAGAACTTCTTCTCCTGAGCAGCCTGCAGTGCAGTAGTGACAACTATCTCTCAGGAGATGGTATAGTCAGCGCTCCTGCTGAAGGTGGATTGTGCTGCCACCTGAGAGACAGTACCAGATCGGGGCACTTCTTCCTGCTGGTTCTGTGAATTAGCTATGATTTTAACAACAGGTTAGGGAGAACCAGTAGGAACCAGCTGAATCCCACCCCTAGGTAAGGCTCTTGGAATGAGGGGAGAAAAAATGAAAATGCAAAGATGGAAAATTGCATTGTCATGAAGGAGTTAAAAGTAGCTCACAAATTTTACAACCACAGGTATGCTTCTTATGCTTCCAATAATGTGCATACTTCAAAAAGTAATTTTGCCTTTATTGGCACCATTTAAGACTAGAAGATGTCCAAATCTGATCAGGTATACAAATATAAGAAGAGAACATGTTTATATCTTGCAGATATTTTAGAATATCTAATTATCTGACTTGTTTCAGGTGTCATGGAATAGATCAGAAGTCCCCAAACTTTCTGACCTTCAGAGCCACATTCTGCTTTGCAAGAGGGTTGGAAGCCTCATCCAGATCCCACCCTCATGCCAAGTAAAGTCACCCAAAGTCCCCATTACCGGTAAACATGAGCAAAACTTTTGAGGTTTGGTTTGCTGGCAGCAAATGATTCGAATGTTCACTGGTCCGAATCTGGCCCGTGGAGGATTGGAATCACTGATTGGCAGTTTTAGTCTCCTCCCACATACAGCCAGCCATAAGCAGATCACTTCTGGGAAAGGGTGAGCGGGCTTTTTCAAAAATATTTTTTTTGTTACACACTACATCTGATCAGCCATTCAAACACTGCAAGTTGCTCACACATGGCTGAGCACCAAGCATACCTGAGCACAGCATTTCTTGCACAAGTGAAGTCTGCATATAAAGCATCCAAACTCTGAATCCGAATCTTGTTTTTTCAAGTTGGTGTTCAGTTCGAAAACCGAACCTCAGGTTTGCTTATCTCTAATTACTGGTAGGATGGCAGGCAAAGCTTTTCCACAAAAATAACACTCAAGATCCAGGGGTTCCTACTTGACCCCCATTAGATGTGCTCTTCTGTGCATGACTATACCCAAAAGTCACCATCTTGAGACTGGCTCATCATAGCTGTCAGCTAGACAAAACAATCACTGATCTCGGGGAGACCAGCCAGAGAAAACACTGCAGGCAGTTAGCGAGGCGCTCAACACAGTGCAATCCTAGGTACATTCCCCCCTAGATACCTGGGCAGAATCCTACTCCACACTGATGAGGGGCAATACCCCGAAACAGCTGTCTCTGGATGGATACCTGGCCTTGGTACTTCCCTTGTCATATCTTTAAACTTGTCAAAAAGTTGGATATTGACTAAAAGGGCCACTTAATATGGTGGTTATCGTGGTCTCCTAAAAAAAGCCACTCCTTGGCTGGGTCCTTCCCAGAGGGATATCTGGCTGGTTTCTGTGTTGAGACTCCTAACAGAGGCTCCACAGACTTTTTTGATTTGCATAGCTGTCAGCTGGCAGACAAATGCAAGTCACACATAATGGGCCTGTGAACCACAGGAGGCTCTCGAGCCATAGGTTGGGGATCCCTGTATAGATAATGAGTAGGATAACTTTTACAATGGGACATTATAGGAAATATGTTGGGTGCAATTGTAACAGGCTCTATATGTATCAACAGAAATAACAAATAGATAACAAACAGTTAAAGTCCATTGTGAGAGCTTTTTTCTGTTGGCAATATATTCATCGCAAACACAGAGCTATTTATTTTGTTTGTCTTTGGTCCTTTACGAAAAATCTTTCAAATAAATTGGCAAATGCAACTGATCTAAATAAAGGAAGCCTGGAGGTAATAAGAAAGTTAATCTGTTATCTTTCATCTTCTTTTATCATGTGTTGAGCATGTGGCATTTGTGGGACCTCAATTAAATATTAATTGTCAATGCCGGTTTAATTATCAAGAATATTCCATCTTATCTTATCATCTGTTTGTATTGATGTACACCTCCTTGCAGTCACTCCCCTGCAGCTTCTGTTATATTTGAAGATTTCTCAAACTGTTAAGCTGAATGTGCAGTATTTTACTTGCTTTCCAATTATACTAATGCATTATGTTATTCCGTGTTTTCTTTTCTACGCTCTGGCTGTTTTATGAAATAGGTGTTCCACAAGACTTAGTCCGAGACCATTTATTTCGATTGGAAATTAATATTTTGTTTGGTTGGCTGTCTCCATTTGTTTTTCTTTCACCTTTGTCAATATTATTAAGATTTATTGAACAATAACTAGAAAAAAGTGCTTTGAAATCCTTAAAATGGGTGATAGTGTGTGTGGTTTTTAAGGTAAGAATGACTATAAATGACAAATACCTACCTTTTCTGAAAATTGATGGATTTTAATATAAGAATTATGCATGCAAGTGTATTATGCATAATTATTGCATTGTATTTTCAGTTTATATGAATTTCTTATTTATAATGAAAGAGTAACCTTCTTCTCAATGACACTTCATATTTAAAATAATATCTTTTATTTTAAATTTACTGCAAAAGGTTTTGTCATGACTATTGCTTGGCTCTGACGGGGTTAAATCAGGTGGGAGGGGTCTTTTCAGTTATGCCTCCTTCTGAGACTCTTGCCATTTTATTATGGTGTGGATTCCTCCGGGACACCGCCAGTAATAGTTCCTGCTCTACAGGGTGCGCACTAGGTCTTGTGAGTTTTCTCCAATCTGTCCCGCTACCTAGCTTACCTCTCCCTGATTTCCGTACTCTCTGTCTGCCCTGTCTACCTGACCCTGGTCCTGTCCCATGTCTCTGCCTCCACTCCCACCTTTGTACTTACATGATTTCCCAGCCTCTGACCTCAGTTACATCCCCTGACTATGGCTCTGCTCCTCCTCAGCTCTTTACGTGACCTCAGCTTCTGACCCCCTTGCTTCCATTTGACTACAGCTTGCTCACTCCCCTGTATTGATGTGACATCCCGGTTTGACTTTGGCTTGTCTGATTACTCTAACTCTTGTGCTAGTGACCTTTGGTGAGCTTTTGTATTACTGCACTTTTGACTTCAATCTCCACTAAATGCCCTTAGTGGAAGCGTGACAGTTTTACTTTGTGGGGACATTGTAGTGTAAAGGTGGTTGTACACATCAGATACATATTATCAGCTATGTCTCGCCAGAAGCACTCATGCAGCACCACATAAGGACACTGCCACCATCATGTTTCAATGCAGATACCAATGCCATTAAGTTTTAGACCCATCAGGATCAAAAACATTTATTGTAGTTCCATCTGTGTTACATTTTGTATCACATTTGCTACAGTATTCTGACTAATAAGTAAATCTTTGCTGATATTATTGCAGCCTTCACCTTTCTTGTGTAAGGAACCTGTTTGCTTTTTCATGTGTTGTTACATTTCTCTTATATATGGTGCCATTTGCGGACAGCATAAAATAGGAAGGGGTATTTTTTGTTGACTACCGCTCTTTTATAGTAAACTGTCTGCTGGGCACCTGATTAATGAATAATTACACTTAAAGGCCCCGTTACACACTACGATATATCTAACAATATGTCGTCGGGGTCATGTCGTTAGTGACGCACATCCGGCATCATTTGACATATCATAGCATGTGACAGCTACGAGCGACTGTGAACGAGCAAAAATACTCACCGTATCGTTGTTCGTTGACTTGTCGCTCATTTTCAAAATATTGAACGTCCTTCTGCACGCTGGTTGTTCATCGTTCCTGAGGCAGCACATATCGCTCTGTGTGACACCCCGGGAATGATGAACTGCAGCTTACCTGTAGCCGCCACCAATGTGGAAGGAAGGAGGTGGGCGGGATGTTACGTCCCGCTCATCTCCGCCCCTCCGCTTCTATTGGGCGGCCGCTGTGTGACATCATTGGGACGCCAAACATCCCTCCCCCTTCAGGAAGAGGATGTTCGCCGCCCACAGTGAGGTTGTTTGGGAGGTAACTACATGTGACGGGGGTTACCGACTTTGTGCGACACAGGCAACAAATTGACCGTAATGCACAAACAATAAATCGACGCGTGTAACGGGCCCTTAATTCTTTTTAATTTGAATTTTGTAGTTTAAACTTTAGCTTAGCTTTTAAGACTTTCATTGCATATTATTCAATCATGTTCTTCAATTCATTTGTTAGGAAAATTACTTTTTAGGTGTGCAAAATAACAAATTGTGTTTGCAATAAATAACCCACATTTGTGCAAGTACTTTATAGTATGGCATCTCATAAAAAATGTTGAAAGAATCAAAAGTTTTTCTGACAAATCTCCTGGAGTGTATTGATTTATACTGAGCATTATATATACTTATCCATTGTGCAATACCAGCGGGGAAGGGGGGGTTCTAATTGACTACAAATTTATACAGTAGCATGAGTCCTGAAAGTTATGATATGGCGCTAACAGAGCTGTTATCCCTACCTCAGCAAGTATGTCCGGAATTAAAATGATTATGATTATAAAAAGCTTACAAATTGGTGTTAAAATGCCAGGTTTTGTCATGCTAATAAGAATCATTTCAGAACTTTTTTTTCTGCTTGAACGTTACCCCAAAATCTGTACACATTTATTGAAAAATAAATCATAATCATTTTTAAATAACAAAACTAGCATACATATACATGCTCAATTTGTCTGATCATTCATTTTTCTATACTCTATGTCATTTTCGTCCAAGACAACAAACTTCAAGTACCATTAATGACAATTTTATAAAAAAACAGCCAACTGAATCCTATATATCACTTACACATGCCCCCCCCCCCGTGAGAAAGTGAGTTAAGTGACGAAACGAGCATTGGGAAGAAGGTATATGGACTCTATCATTGTATTGCTATAGTTGCAGTATTTTTATTTTCATTATTTTTGCTCCATGACATCTCACAATCATCAGGCTGATATTCCAGTAGCATCATTCTCTTTATACATGTACTAAACTATTTATTGTATACTGTGGAAATAATTACTATTTGAGTTTTTATGTATTTATTTAGATCAGCATACTACGTATTATTGTTATTTGTATCTACTTGTTAATATATAGATTACCACCTAGCTATTCATTACCTCAAGTGACTCATCCTGTATTGCCTTCTGTTTAAGAAACCCTGTCCTTTAATGAACTTTAACTATAGTTGTAAAGAGAATTATTTTAATTTTGTAAAATAAAATATATAGTTTAATATATATTAAATTGTTTTCCGTGTAGTCTTGATTCTCTTGAATTTCATTCTTTACTATCTCATGGGAGTCTTTTTGAAATATTTATCTGAAATGTCATATGTAGAAGAATTTTACAGTCTAACTATAAAACTGAAGTATTTGCAGAAATATATCAATCTAATGAATATGATCCCATTAACTGCGTTGAGGCCACTCATGACCATAAATTCCATTTATCAAATTTCCGTAAATTTTACAAGTTCTTTATTTGTTTAGAAAAATATATTTTGCAGAGATCTTTCAATTGCTAAGCTGATTGAAAGAAATTTCAGCTTTCGGGTTTTAAGAACAATATATCCTGAACTTGTGATTAAAATATTTTTTTGCATTGTATTTCGATTCATTTTCTATCACTTACAGAGAAAAAAAAAATCTTTCTGTGGCTCAGGTGTTTACAAATTATGCATATTACTTTAGGCAGGAATGGTTCCTCTTTATGAACAATTATAAAATGTTCTCTCTCAGCAATAAAGGTACCAGGAAAGCATATTTCTGAGCACAAATGTAGAAAAGTACTATTAAAAAGAATATGTGCTTTCAGCTAGTTAAAGTAAAAGCAAAATGAAGCTATACTAGTAAGCGGCAATGTATACCCAGTTGCAGGGGCTTTCTTCTCCTTTTTCTTCTAGTAGTGTTTGTAGATAGAGATGAGCAAATATACTAATATGCCACAAACAGTAAGGTGATATCATCATCCACTTTCATTTTATCAGGGTGTATCCATACTTTTGGCCCACCATGTACTATATGTTACAGCACTCGGGGTCACGTTGTTTGTGACGCAGATCCGGCGTCATTAACGAGATCGCAGTGTGTGACACTTATGAGCGACCTTAAACGATCGCAAAAGCGGGCAAAATCGTTTGCCACGGAGAGGTCGTCCTGAAACAAAAAATCGTTTTCAGCTTATTAGTGATGTTGTTCCTCGTTCCTGCGGCACCACACATCGCTGTGTGTGACACCACAGGAGCGAGGAACATCTCCTTACCTGCCTCCACCGGCAATGCGGAAGGAAGGAGGGGGGCGGGATGTTACGTCCCGCTCATCTCCGCCCCTCCGCTTCTATTGGACGCCTGCTGTGTGACGTCGCTGTGACACTGCACGAACCACCTCCTTAGAAAGGAGGCAGTTCGCCGGCCAGAGCAACGTCGCAGGGCAGGTAAGTACATGTGACAGGGTTAAGCAAGGTTGTGCAGCATGGGCAGCTATTTGCCCGTGTTGCACAACCGACGAGGACAGGTACGATCGCTTGCGATCTCGCTAGTGAGATTGCAGCGTGTAAAGCCCGCTTAAGTCCTAAAAGCTTGGTTACCTGTAGTGTAATATTATAATCAAGAAGCAATTTCACCAGGAGGAAGAGATGTCCAGGCCTCTCACACCAAGTCGGGACTTCCAGCTCTGTTGAGATCCAAGAATGTTTTTTGCAAGAGTGCGAAAGTTAGCAAAATCATAATGTTTCGACATGCGCCATGATCTTGAGCAGAGTCTCTCCATGGAAGCAAAATACAAGCAAGCTGCATTGTGGTAAATGCAGATTGTTGTAAAATTTAAATACATTTCGATTCCACTGAAATATATATTCTATTGAGGTCACAATTCAAAACCATACTATGGAATAAGTACACTGTCAGTTCTCAGCCACTAGTAATAAGACAAATCAAATGTGGTAAATAATGGACGTGTAATGCCAAAAATACAAATTCTGATGCTGCTGGGTCCCAGGTAGATTTTGCTTGTTTTTTTTTCAGTATCTATAAAAAAATAAAAATAGAGCATCAAATTCATAAATTATGACAAAATACAGCACCATTTTTTGGAAATTAAAAGAAATGTATACCACTTCAGAGGGCTAAAATTAACCAATTATAATGACTAGGGATGAGCAAACCTGAACTGTAAAGTTTGGGGATTGTACCTGTATGTCCAGTTTTATAATAATAATAATAATAATAATAATAATAATTATTATTATTATTATTACTATTATTATTAATTATAATAATAATAATATGAAGCAAGATGTTTGAAGCAGGGCATACTTATCAGTCTTTGTGCACGTGACTATCACACTGCTTCCAGGTCCATCCATTACAACTCATACATGTTCACTGCTTCCTCTGCTCACCATCTGGGACAGTGTCTGCAGTTGGTTGCAGTCAGACCACCAGCGTGTTGGCATCTTGGAATGGTTGCCCTCACATAGGCTTTCTGGGTCCCCTAATGGAGTGTAAAAATGAATACATTAAAAAAATGATGCAGTCTCCCCCATATATTGATACACACTGCAAATAAAGCAGACAGCTACAGGCTGCAGCCCCCCTCTGTGTGCTTATCTTGACTGTGTATCAAAATACGAGGGACCCTATATATTTATTACAAATTATTTAGATAAATCAAAAAGTTGTACATTTGTGTAAATTTGCTTGCCCGTATTTCAAAAACTATACATCCAATCTGTCAACTAAAGGTATGTGTAGAATCAGCCTGATAGTGCCAGCCAGTGTAGCCCTGGCTTTAGATTATATGGGAAAATCCTGATGATTGGTGCACTTTAAGTAAATAGGCAGAAAATAAAAAACTTGTTCCTAGGAACCATCGTTTCACGATTTTGGTGATGTCTAAGCAGGCTGCTGATCATCTGACAAATAAACAATATATTTTTTGGATGTTTTGTCTTCTGGTTTGCCCAAAAGATCCTCATTCTCTGCAGTGCATCGTCCTGTGTCAACAAGACCTGCGCTACTGAGAACAATGACAGCCAATGCGCTCGGAATGACCTATTACAGATTGCTTAGCATAGCCTGCTTGTTAGCACAGGCTTATAAGCAACTGTGGATCATGTTGTATAAATGGTCCTTAAAGAGAATTTGTCTCAAGGGTTTTGTCAACTAATCAGAGAGCAGCATACCATAGAGACAGAGACCCTGAATTTAGAGATGTGTCATTTACTGACCTGCTTTCTGTAGCTATTTTTTCAGCAGTAGATTATGACTAGAGGAGTGGTAAATCTGTGGCTGTGTAGATCTTAATATTCATGTGTAGGCTCTGTAGAACCCCATCTCCACCACTTATTGGCAGATTTCTGTCTATGCGCAGTGTACACCAAACTATGTCAATCAGTGGTGTAGGTGAGGATATACAGAGCTCAGCATTCAGTAAACTGCTAGATCTGCAACATATAAAACAGTGTTTTAATAAAAAGGAAACAAAAAGCAGCCCAGTAAGTTACACATCACTGAAATCTGAGTCATTGCCCCTACATCATACAGCTCTCAGATGTAGTACCAAAAACATTGTTACCAAGTTGTCTCACAAAGTACATATTAATCAACAGATCTTGTAATAGTAATAAGTTACACAATTAGATGTATTAAAAATAATATATATATATATATATATATATATATATATATATATATATATATATATATATATATATATATATAAATATATATATATATATATATGCCTCTGATATGTAGTGTTTGCTGTGCCGACCATGCTGATTTGTTCCAGTTAATGTCTGACATATACCACTGCTCCATACCAGGGGGCGTAACAGAGTCAGTTATATTGAGTATACAGACAAAACAGCAGGTGCTCACTGATGCTGCTCTCTGAGGTAACACACTCATGATAAAGCAAAGAAATGTGCTATCTTAGGCCGGGAAATGTGTTACCTTAGGTGGAGAGATGTATTACCTTAACTAGGGAATTGTATTACTGTAGGCAGGGAAATATGCTACCTCAGACTGACCGAAGCCGGACGCACAACAAATAAGCAACTTAAACAACACCACAAATAGGGGGAACACTGAGGACAGAATACAACGGAGGTCCCTGCTGCTAGGGAGGGGGGTGAGAGGGCATATCCTAAATTCACCTTAAGCTGATACCTGAGATCCCTAGTATCCCTATACAGGTTCTTTCAATCTGTCACGAGCGAGATGCTTTAAGCTCTAAGCTAGCCCTAAACTCACCTTGCCTAGTGAGTAGGCCGAAAAGTTCACTAGACCAACCACTACAATATGGAAACACCAGGGAAGGCAAACAAACAGAGGAACTACTGCAACACAAAAGGATAAAGGTCGGCTTCTTGGAACGCTCCAACACAGCTCCTTCCACTAAGGGGGCCAGCATACAAATGAGTTTATATCTTGAGCAGGGATTGCTGGGTAACACCTCTATTTAAAGCTGAACGGTGTGACTAAAAAGCTACTGTAGCTGAAGCACTTAGCTAGAGACTGCCTGAGAACCTGCCAGCAATTAAACTGACATTAACCGTTTAAGCTCTAAAAGAAGCGAAACCACTTTTAAATGAGGATAATCCGATGGAGATGAAAGGCTGCAGACCGGAAGCTGCCACTAGTCCTTAAAAACAAGGAGATGACCATGGTATTTATCATAAGGGTACCATATTGGCCTGAGAAATGAATCGCATCATGCTGCGTTTGGCAGAGATTCTCGGCTCACGCACCCCCATACAAGTCTATGGGAGCATGTGAAACATCTCATTGCACTCACATGTCATCCAACCGCAGTGTGATATATGCAGAGACAGACAGCGCAGGAGATGGGGAAAAAGTGTTCCCTCCAGCTTCTCCGCAGCTGTGACATGATCGCAAGATCGCATCATAGTTGCATGACCCTCGGCTGACGCTCGTGTCGCGGGCGGAGGAGGGGACTCTGCGCTCTCCCTCTGCTCAGATCCGGCTGCCGCTGCTGCTGCGACCTCTGCTGCTCGGTGGCTCGAGCGATGTGCCGGATCCCGGGGACTCGAGCGGCGCTCCTCGCCCGTAAGTGAAAAGGGGATTGGTTTTGGGGATTTATTGTTGTCCGTGATGCCACCCACGGTTGTGGTGATTGTGTGTACGGCACGGTGGTACTCACTCAGCCTGAGACATTGACACAGTTCTCGGTAAAACACACGGCTGGAAAGACGGTTCCCACTGACGGCTGCTGTTGCTTTTCCCCGGTAGTTAACGAAGACTGTCTCTTTCACTGCACCTTGTGAAATGTTGGTAGCGATGGATTCCCACCGGTAACCCGCTCCCCGACTTGGATATGGGCCGGAGGAGCCCCTCTTTGCCCGCAGGCGCTGGCCCTGAGAAACTGGTGCCTTGGCGGTGGCAGTGTCTCTCTCATACGGTTGGACTGTTGCCTTCAATCGGGACTTAGTTGTTTGGAGACCCGGAGGTCCCCTTCACTGACGGATTTGGCAAATTCACGGCGACTCCTAGCCTTGCCGGGATCCGAAAGGCCCCTGCCAATGGTGCTGGCTTCTCTTTGTATACCGGTCCAGTACCGCCGGGCCACCACCCGTCCACGGTCCTTTCGGCAACCTCCGATCAGCCTCTCCTGCAGACGGTCACCACCGTCTGCCAACCTTGCTGTCTCAGACCGGGGCACACACCCGGACCAACTTCAGGCTTTCAAACTGTCACTTTCTCCTTCACTTCAACTCCTCTCACTTGCTCCTCTACCACTCTCCTTTAACTTCAACCTCAGCTCCCACTAATCTGCCTGGTTTTCCTGCCTCCAGGACTGTGAACTCCTCACTGGGCGGAGCCAACCGCCTGGCCCACCCCCTGGTGTGGACATCAGCCCCTGGAGGAAGGCAACAAGGATTTCATGTTTAGCTTAGGTGTACCTAACCGGGGTGTAGGGTGTGGTGATGTCATTACCTGTGACCCCTGGCTTGCCCAGGGCATCACACTCGCAGCAGAGGGCCATTAGCATATTGCTTCCGATCACATCGGAAGCTATGCGTAAGTGGAACCAAGCCCTTAGTGACCTATGTTTTCCCCATGGTCAGGAGCTGTGGTATGTGCTGACTGTGAACAGGAGTAGCTCTGCATGGCTGGACTTGGACATTACACAGTACACAGCAGGGGCACATACGAGTATATGTTATTATCTCAGCGCAGGAATTTTTTTTTACCACATCCAATAATGGAACTTATTATCATTCCAAGATCCAGTAAAATATACTTTGCTCATGAAACAGCAGCAAACTAAGTATATATCTACACTCCGGAGAACAATGCGAACCCCATTGACATCCATGTAACATCTGGTCACTGTTCATTTTCTCCGCATCGTCACTCAATGGCTTTGTCTGATTATGGCCAACGCAACTGAGAAAATAATTTTCTTTCCTAATTAAATTATTTTGAGTTCACAGAAGTACTAAATAATCCAAGAAATACACAACACAATGGAAATGATTAAAATGCTATGGACGGCTGGATACAATTGCTTCTGTAAAGTCCATGATAAAATGCATATAATAGATGGAGTTTCATATTCGCGTCCAGCAATCCTCGCTGTGCCTACATATTGTCTAGCATTTCTGCACTATGATTATGCTGTACTAAGCCAATGAGGAAAAGCAAGCACTGAACTGGAATCTAATGTGTCCTCAGGTAGAAACAGTTTGCTATGCAGCACGGCTACATTTGATCAGAATTTTGCATTCTCCTGTCTCGTCGCACGAAGCCGTAGACGTCTCTTATTTTAGACCGGCAGTATTACTGCATTCGACATTGAGTATCTTGAGATAAATACATGCAAGTTAACCAGATCTGTCAATCATGGGAAAGACCTCACAATTAACGTCTTGTAAATAAGAGTACAATCTGAAATAGGTCACTCTGCTGCCATCGTCAGATCAAAATCAAATCATTGGCAGGTTTATTGAAATGTATGCATTCCCCATGACTCACAAATCATCTGCATTTGTGTTTACAGTGCAAGCATTCTAATTTATTTATGTATGAGGAGATCTACGTTTCCCAGGGAATGTAACACCAGGATATTTATTTTATATAATTATTCATGTATTTTAGCATTGCAGAAACATTTCCGAATGTCTTGACGGAGATTTTTTTTTTTTTTTGGAATATACGCATAAAATGCAGAAAATATTGCTTTTATTTGTCTTTTTATAACTATATACTTTTTTTCATGATATTGTCGATGAAGTGTTAAAAGCCTGAAAGGATTTTGAAAGCTGCAGCGAATGTGTTAAGACTGTTAATGAAGCAACAGAATCTAAGGACCAAATTAGCTCTTACACCCACACTGCGGAAAATACAGGAACTGTCTCATAGAATTGCATCATGGCTTTTACCTGGGGATGCTAGTATTATATTCATTTAAATTGATGAAATTGGAAAGACAGGTTTCCCCCGCAGGACATTTTAATGCCTTGTACCTACACGATTTGCTGGTAGAAAAAAAAAAAAGAGGTTTAAATATGTAATCCTATGGATCTATAGATATAGATTATGATCTGTAAAAGTTTTAGGCGGTTGTGGAAAAAATGCTGCAAAGTGAGGACAGTGTATATATACAGTACATATGCATATACTATATATATATATATATATATATATATATATATATATATATATATATATATAGATAGATACAGTAGATATATATATATATATATGTATATGTATATATATATTTACTATATATATATATATATATATATATATATATATATATATATACTGTATATATAAAGCTCAAAAAAATAAAGGGAACACTTAAACAACAAAATGGTATTTAAGTGTTCCCTTTATTTTTTGAGATATATATATATATATATATATATATATATATAGATACAGTAGATATTTATATATATATATATATATATATATATATATATATATATATATATATATATATATATATATATACTGTATATATTTAGCTCAAAAAAATAAAGGGAGCACTTAAACAGCAAAGTGGTATTTTAGTGTTCCCTTTCTTCTTTGAGAAATATATATATATATATATATATATATATATATATACATATATATATATACACATATAGACATAGGTGAAATAAGTATTGAACACATCACCAATTTTCAAAGTAAATATATTTAGAAAGGTGCGATTGACATGAACTTCCCACTAGATGTCGTTAACAACCCATCAAATCCACACAGGCATGGAAATGAAATCATAGATATCTATAAATTTAGTGATAATGAGAAATTAAAGAAAGAAAAAGTATTGAACACACTTATTGAAATTAATTTAATACTTCATTTTGCACCAATAAGGTTGACAACTCACTGGTTTTACCCATCATGAGTTGTTTCATGTGTGGCACCTTGGTTATGAGACACCTTTTTATAGGTCATCAGCTGAACCAGTTGATATTATTTTTCACGCAGTGACAGGATTTATTTTTAATTACTGATAGATTACAGCTGGTATCATGATTTTCTATGGCTTTTTGTTCCTCTCTTTGTTCATGTGTTCAATATTTCTCATTATCACAAATAACTTAGTTTATGGACATCTATGGTTTCATTTATTTACCTGTATTTATTGAATGGGTTGGTGTCGACATCTGGTGAGAAATTCATGTCAATAGCACCTTCAAAAAATATATTTACTTAGAAAATTGGTGACTTGTTTAATACTTATTTCACCTGCTGTATATACATAACTTTTTTATGTTTTTTTTTTCAATTATTCTAATAATGTTTGATAAACATATATAAAGAGTACTATATAAAAAATAATAATGATTATTATTAATAATAATAATATTAATAATTATAATAATAATAATATAGTATGGTTTAATTTACTATATGCCATACTGTCGTTTAATTCTTTACAGACATGAGTGGATCTTTTGAAATTTTAGTTTGTAAAATTTATACAAAAATTCAACATTGCGGCATTACATAGAGTGTGGAAGGGAAGCAGCAACAGAGAGGACAGTGGATATTTCTCTATGCGTTTCAACAGGTTCCGTTCTCTTTCGCACTCAGTGTAAAGCCACAATAAAAATTTTCACATGGGAAGATGAGTGTCACTATCTTATTTTTTTTCAGCTTGCATGTTGGACTCAGTAACACTCCATTAGTGTGCACCACTATTATCCCTAAATAGGGATGATCAAATACCTCAAATATTCGGCTTCACGAATATCCGACGAATAGGTCGGTGCTATGCGAATATTTGATGCGCAATGTAAGTCTATGGGAAGCCCGAATAGTTCCGAATAGTTGTTATTCGGGTTTTCCATAGACTTACATTGCGCATTGAATATTCGCAAATAGTCAAATAGCGGCGACATATTCAGCTAATATTCGCGAAGCCGAATATTTGTGGCATTCAATCATCCCTATCCCTAAGGTCAAAGATAGGCTTTAAGTCCAATGCAGCTCTCTAGGAGTGCCTGAATTATACTTTCCATATAACATTTATACAAAAATTCAATTAGCACCAAATTAGTTTGCTGAAAATTCCAATATTGAAAAGCCACTACTTGCATAGAGAGTGAATGAACCAAAATATCAAAGAAGGGGTTTAATACTGCCCTTCTTGCTTACAGTGAGTGAACAATATAAAACAATAATAATATTAATGTGCAGTTACTGCATCTTACAGAATCAAGCAAAAGGATAACAATGATTGGAACGTTTGATCTTTAGGCTCCATATCTCACCATCCTCTACCTCTATTTTATATACAGTCATCTTGGTTAACTCATACATAAATAAGACTTGCAACTATTTAGTATATGATTAGTTATGCAGATTACTGTCATGTCATTGCATTGTTACTGTTTTGCAACTTCAAATCTAAATCTTAATTTTTATTATTTTGTTGACATTTTGTTAATCTACCTTTGGCTTCATACACTGCCTTAATCCTTCAGGGTACGCTCTCTATCAGATTCAAACATGCCTTGACCGAAAACTGATCCCAGGTCTATTATACTTGTTTCCAATATTTTTGCATACTGGTTGACTCACTTGGGTGTGTATACAGCTTTTATTTAACTCTATCCAGATGATTTTGATTCAGTAGAGGTCTGGGGACTGTGGGGGCAAATCTCACAACTTTATTTCATTGTTGTTGAACCATTTTTTCTCAAATCTCGATGTATGCTTTGGGTTGTTGTCCTGCTGGAACACAATGTTGTCATTTTCATAGTCATAGTACTAGTACATAGTGTATGAAGTAACTCATCTTGTAGGATACTCATATGTACCTTAGCATGGAGACCACTATCGATTGTAGGCAAGTTTTCGAATGCCTTTAGCTATGAAGCCATATCATCAATCTTCCTTCACTGAACATGACAGTTCCCTGAATTTCTTAATCCATTAGCCACTTTTTCCCTTTTTTGTCCAGACCTTTTCGAACCCATCATAGCCTAGTCTATTGACTTTTGCCTTATTGCTCCAAATCACTGTTTCCAATCTTCAACTGTTCAATTTTCATATTTTCTTTTTTACATTCTATCCAACGCTTCTTATGATGTTGAGGTTGAGGATTCTTCACCTTTTTTCGGGCCATCTTTTCAGTTTTGTGTAATGTATGTTGCATGGTGCTTGCATCGACATATGTAATCTTACTATTACAAAGCATACGAGCCACCTCCACTGAATGTTTGTAGCACTAGAACTGATGACCTTGAACAGACCTTGTGATGAGCTGACTTGTTTATTCTGATGTTTTGCCTGGATATTTACCTTTTGGCTTTTGAATGGAAGGATGGACTTCAGTTTTAGTTTTTCCAACTGTTATAGCACTCACATGATTCAGTTTTGCAATTTTATTTGCCAAGATACTACAGGGTGGGCCATTTATATGGATACACCTAAATTAGATGGAAATGGTTGGTGATATCAACTTCCTATTTGTGTCTCATTAGTATATGGGAGGGAAGAAACTTTTCAAGATAGGTGGTGACCATGGTGGCCGTTTCGAAGTCGGCCATTTTGGATCCAACTTTATATTTTCCAATGGGAAGAGGGTCATATAACACTTATTGAGAATTTTGCAAGAAAAACAATGGTGTGCTTGGTTTTAATGTAACTTTATAAAATGTGTTCAAATTGCTGCCCATTGTTTTGGATTGTAAATGCAACCATCTTCTCCCACTCTTGACACACTGATAGCAACATTGCGGGATAAATGGAAAAAATCACGGTATCGGCTGCGCTGCTAGGCTACCTGAGGAAGGGGGAATATGTATCCCTGAAATGCGTTGTGGCACAGTTATCTGTAATAAAATCTCCTGAAAATTAATACTATCATCCTCATTAACATCCTTAGCAGCGCAGCCGATACCGTGATGTTTTCCATTTATCCCTTAATCCCTATCTCCT
Source organism: Anomaloglossus baeobatrachus (assembly GCF_048569485.1). Classification (NCBI taxonomy): domain Eukaryota; kingdom Metazoa; phylum Chordata; class Amphibia; order Anura; family Aromobatidae; genus Anomaloglossus; species Anomaloglossus baeobatrachus. The sequence continues at coordinate 74,223,380 of NC_134354.1, forward strand.
TGTTGGAGCTCACGGGGCTGCTGCAGCTAATCTAGGATTTGTTTGAATCAACCAACGCTTACCTGAAGGGCTGGTGAGTCACCGGCATCGTGCCTACGGGTCCGTCCATCCCAGAGGAGGAGCTGCAGTTTAACGCTGGTTCGGCGGCTGTGATTTCAACGGGGGTTTACCGATTGTGTGAGCAGCCACCCAGGTCAGAACTCCTGCGGGCTTGAGAGACGAGATCCCTGCTGATGCCAAAGTGGTACACCTTGTAATTCCCTTCGGCTATCTCCCCAGTGTTGTACCTGATGTGCAACATCACACTGTCTTGCTCTTATCATTGGATTTTACACAGGAGCGCCCATTCTTTCTTTTATTATGATAGCAACATTGCTGAAGAAATGCTAGCACAGGCTTCCAGTATCCATTGTTTCAGATGCTGCACATCTTGTATCTTCACAGCATAGACAATTGCCTTCAGATGGCCCTAAAGATAAAAGTCTAAGGGGGTCAGATCGGGAGACCTTGGGGGCCATTCAACTGTCTCACGATGACCAATCCACCTTCCAGGATACTGTTCATGTAGGAGTGCTCGGACCTGACACCCATAATGAAGTGGTGCACCACCCATTAGCATCTTAAAGCTAATGATAGGTCTTTGTTCACAATGTGAATTCTATGATTTTGTATCATAGATTGTCACTTGTGACAATCTCTTAGAGCTGAACAAGGTTCTTAAGCTTAAAAAGGTTGGGGATCACTGTCTTCAAGTTAACAACTTCATATGACAAATTGCAAAGTGTAAATATTTAACTAAAACTAAACCGAAATGCATAAGCATTTTGTGAAAAATTAAGTGAACCCCATGAACCAATAGCTTATAGAACCACATTTAGCAGCAATAACTTGAAGTAGTTCTATGCTATATGATATTATCAGGCTCACATCATTGTGGAGGAATTTTCTCCCACGTTTCTTTATCATTTTGTGTAGGCTCATTGAAGTTTGTAGGCATTGGTTTATGCATAACTCTTTAAGGTCCCTCCTCTGCATTTGATTTGGGTCAGGACATTGAATGGACCATCTTACTACAGTATCTTGATACTTTTCAATTTCATTGATTCTTGACAGTGTATGGTTCTTACCGAACATCATGCAGGGCACTATGGAGAAACAAGTCCACCTTGGCCTAATCTGTTGGAAGAATATTGTTTTAAAAATCTTGTGACTTTGCAAATTTTAGCTTTTTTTGCCATGTTCTTTTTTAAAGAGGAGGCTTTATCATGGCAACCCTGCCATGCAAACCATCCTTGGTTTTTATATTTCTAACTGTCTTGATCTTGACCAATTCACATGCTGAGTCCTTTAGCGTCTGAGGAGTAGCATTTTTTCAATTTCTTTTAACAGTGACCAATATAAAATTAAACCTAATTTGCTTTACCACTTTTGGAAAGATTGTCAACCATCTTAAATATTTTCCAATTGTGAATAATCTTTCTAGATGTAGAATGACAGACTTCAAATTTAATTTTTCAAATTGGTCTTATTATCATTTCCAAACTTGTTGGAAACAAAAATCGCTTTTTTAGGGTCTTGCTGATGTTTTTCCTCTTTGCCATTATGTTAAAACATACCTGATTTCCAAAACTTCTGCTTTTATTGAAGTGGTAAAACTTATAGATGAGCAATAATCAAAGACATATAATTAGCAGCGCCTCTTAATTGATATGGAAGCAGTAAGGATGCACTTTAATTTTAATTTCTAACTTATGAATTTTAACTTTTTATTAAATTAAAAAATGACATAAATCATCATGTGTTATTGTCTATCTGAGGATGTACTTAGCTAATATTAAGATTTTCTTATTATGCCCTGATACATAAAACCATATAATTTATAGATTGTGTTTAGCTTTTCCCAAAATGTAGTATCCATATTATTTCTGTGCACTTTTCCATGTATAACTGACTATGTGGTCTTAATTATACATAAAGAAGTGACAATATCTGCATGCGCTGGGTACAAATTTAGTAGTTAGGCAATATGAACCAATATAAGATGATTTTGAATAAGTGTTGATAGATCGTGTTAAATAATAAGATGACTTTCAGATCTTCTGTTGACACCTCTGTGGCTTTCTGACTAGTGGAATTCCCTTAGCTTTGAGCTGCACACTGTGCCAGGCATTAGGGACCTCCACTGACTAGGATGCTATTGAATATTCCTTCAAGTGTCTCCACTAGCTTCAGGCAACTGTGTTTGAAAATGTCATTATGTTATCTAACCCATATGCTTTCTTGAGTTAAAATATTAGGAGGCTGTTCAGCTTCTTAACATTTTGATGGCTTATTTAAAGGTCCCTCATTACCTTCAACTTTGGAAAATTTCCCAACTGGTTAAAATACTTAAATTTTTTGACACTGATGTTTGTATTCTTACAGCTTATGAAGAATCTTCTGCATGTTTTATGATGTAGTTTTGTCTGTCTATTGCTGAAATTATAGATACTTAATACTAGATGACATCTTGAAATTAGTCATTATTGAATCTTTACATTGAGCATTGACTATTATTATAATTTCAGTGACCTCTTATGTCAATTGTGTAGTTAACAATACTTATAAGTGAATTTACCCTGTTTTTCTAAAAACAAGCCCTCCCCCGAAAATAAGCCCTAGCTTGATTTTTAGGGATTTTTAAATAAGCCCTAGTTAGTCAGCACCTCCAGCGCTAGGTTATGTCAGGTGACTCTAGGTTATGTCACTAACATTGCAGAAACATAACCTAATGCTGGAGGCACTGGAATAGGCATAATGTAGCTCCCAAATAGTCTAGCCGCTTTCTCCCACTATGGCAGGATAAAATCTGCTTGCCTGCTGCTGAGTGTTGTCGCCTGGTTCCTGCCTCCTAGCTTCTACAGTGCTATGATGTTTGCTTGGTTGCTGCTCCAGAGTCCCACCTCCCGAATGTTACTTCCTGGGTCTCGCCTCTCTGCCGCTACTGTGCTATGGTCTGGGCTTGGCTGCTACTCCAGGGTTCAACCTCCTGCTTAATGAGTGCCACCTCTTCCATCCCTCCCCCCGGCTGACCTTGCTCTCTACCACTGAAGCAGCACATGTGACGTCAGAACCACCATTTCCGAGTCCCGCTCCAGGCTCTCACTTTCTGCACTCTCCAAACCACATACAGAAGAGTGCCACTGCCATGCAAAGTGTTTTAAGAGTGCAAGTAAAGGGACCGTTACACGCTACGATATATCTAATGAGATGTCGTCGGGGTCACATCGTTAGTGACGCACATCCGGCATCGTTTGACATATCGTAGCGTGTGACAGCTACGAGTGACTGTGAACGAGCAAAAATACTCACCTTATCGTTGCTTGTTGACACGTCTCTCATTTTCAAAAAATCGATCATCCTTCTGCGCGTCGGTTGTTCATTGTTCCTGAGACAGCACACATCGCTCCATGTGACACCCCGGGAACGATCAACACAGCTTACCTGCATCCTGCCGGCAATGCGGAAGAAAGGAGGTGGGCGGAATGTTATGTCCCACTCATCTCCGCCCCTCTACATCTATTGGCTGGCCGCTGTGTGACGTCATTGTGACGCCGAACGTACCTCCCCATTCAGGAAGAGGATGTTCGACGCCCACAGCGAGGTCATTCAGGAGGTAAGTACGTGTGACAGGGGGTTACCGACTTTGTGCACCACAGGCAACAAATTGCCCATAACACACAAACGATAGGGGCAGGTGCGATCGCACATGCGAACACACGATAAATAGACGAGTGTAAAGTGGCCTTTAGTGGTACCATAAGAGACACTGACACTGCACTAGCAATTGTGAATGTAAGTTAGGGTTAAGGTTACTAATCCTAAAGCTGGACATACACCTTCAAACTGAAGATGACCATATACCTTCAAAGTAAATTAAAGCATACATGTGTGATTGTTGTTCATAGAAAACAATACTAAGACCTCCCCCAAAATAAGCCATAGCCCTTTTTTTAGAAATGAAAATAACATAAGACTATCTTATTTTTGAAAAAACACGGTAGTATGACACTAATCATTCAGTTTTCTTCTATATGAGCCATTAAAATGGTTTCAGACATCCATAAAGGTTATATGCCTTACTCTCGAAAGCCCACAAAAGTCAAATATCACAATTCACACTCATAAATCAGTTTCTCATAAATGTTATACACATTTATTGATAATTACTTTACTGAGATTTATCTGTCTTTCATGCATCTCTTAACTTCTTTTTTTTGACAAAGGCTTTAAGTAGCTGAAAATTCTCTTAGGCTATTTTGAGAAATGAGGTCTAGTATAAGTTCCTAGGAAGACTAACGTAAAAATATCCATGAGTAATAAATGTTAACACATACAATATCATTAATTCTTAAATTTACTTTGTTTCCTAAATTCATATTTAGTCCTTCCTACTCTCTTCACACAATGACCATTGATTATACCTGCAGAACTTTAAAAAAAAGTCTTAAGTGAGGACTAGAGTTTATTTGAAATTAATTTTGGCCAAATCTGCAGTGCTCAATTCAGTCAGCAGATCTGATTCAGTCTGAAAAACATTGGTCTAAAAGTGCCCCACTTGTAAATATATCTTTAGTTTGCTCAAAATTCATTTGAGACCCCAAAGAATAATAAATATATTATACTCACCTCTCCCAAGCCTTCACCTGTCCTTACAGCACCTCTTTTACTGCCTCGGGGCCCTATTCCTTCATGACAGTCTTTAGCTCTTCTAGACAAGAGCTAAAGGGAGAAAGAGCAATAGGGTCTTATCCAACGTACATATAAAAGTAATAAGGGAACATGCTCACCTTATTGGGTTGTGTGGCACAGAACTGAAGTTAAAGCATGTAATCAACTGCTGCAGAGTCCACTCTCTTAAAAAACAAGAGCACATCAGGCGCAAAGTTGATGTGGAACTATTCCTGTGCTGCGGGAGGTATGACATAAATTAAGAAAGATTGAATGAAGATGGTTTTATTCAATTCATTTCGAAGTGTCACCCCAATTTTTCATCAGGAAATCCATCAATATAACCAGGTTGTGGGGTGACACTTCAAAACACGTTGAAAATCACCTTCATTCAATCTTCCTCGATTTATGTCATATCTTCAGCAGTGCAGTAATAGTTCCACATCAACTTTGTTCCTGATCTTCTTTAGCTTTTCTGACTCTCTCTTACCCCGATGAGAGCATTTATGTCAATTATATGACTGGCCTCAGCACTAAAAGAGAGTGGCAGCAAACCAAAATTTGGCATACATGCCTATGACATTTACAATATACATCAGTGCATTCAGCAGTCAGTCAGTGTGGGGCTGTGCTTCCTGTTGCAACTGTATAATGAGTGATGACTAAGGACACACCAGCTTACCTGCATGACTGAAAGCCGGTGGCTTTCAGGAGGAATAAAGTTAATTTTATATGTGTGTGTAGAAAAATACATGGACTTCACTCCCCAATGTCATACATTGTTCTAAATCCAATAGGTGAAAAGTTACAAAACAGAACAAAAGATAACAGAGAGCATGAGAGAGGGGTGTTAGATACTGCGCCAAAAGATCACTGGAACAGATGTTTGGATTAATATATCTTTATTTCATCCAGGTCTACGCGTTTCAGGAGCCACTGCCCCCTTCCTCAGGACCGTCAGGAAAGAAAAACATCAAATCTGTCCTGGTGGACACCAGCATACAGATAAATAGACAAGATGACATCATAACACCACCCCTTCTTAAAAAAAGGGCGGGAAAAGACAGTGCAAAAAAAAAAATAAATGTCCAGGATGACGTATAAATGCATCTACAACAAATAAAGTAAAAACATGACTGGTAAAACACGATCAAAAATAACAGTCAGAATGCATATATTAAATAAAAGAAAATAATAAAATTTGAAAAACCTGTGTTTGTTCAGTAATATGTTTAAAAAATATGTAAATATATATATTCCATAATGTACATATGTCAATATGTGTGTTTTTTACATATGAGTCTGTACTCAACAGGAGAGAGTCAAGAACCCACTCCTGTCGGGTGTTCAAATGATCACCAGACATAGAAAAGTGGAGGCATAAACCAGTGCAGCCACCCCTATGTGACACATTAAGAGCTCTGTTAACAGCTGTGTCCACCAGGACAGATTTGATGTTTGTCTTTCCTGACGGTCCTAAGGAAGGGGGCAGTGGCTCCTGAAACGCGTAGACCTGGATGAAATAAAGATACATTAATCCAAACATCTGTTCCAGTGATTTTTTTGGCGCAGTATCTAACACCCCTCTCTCATGCTCTCTGTTATCTGCCTTTTTGGGTGGCTGCAGCCTTTCATCAGGTTCTACATGCGACTACAGTTGTTGTGACTTTCACAACGGAATCTGGTGAGTAGATTCACCCTCCTCCCACCCCTTATATACTGGAACAAGACCCTATATGCACTTTTTTTCCACAGCTTTCTTGTCAAAACAGAACAAAAAGGAGGGGACCGCATGCAATACACTTCGACTGTTGAAAAAGACATCATTGCATAAGAAAATGGCAGAAGACATATGCAAGAATTTCAAAAATTATTTTTATTGGTTCAATCAATTTAATTCCTTACATTAAAAATCTTTAAATTGATTTAATAGAAAAACTGATAATCACCAGAATGTTCGTAATTAGGGATCATCGAACACCTCAAATATTCAGCTACACAAATATTTGCTGAATAAGTTGACGCTATTAGACTATTCGCGAATATTCGATGCGCAATGTAAATCTATGGGAAACCCGAATAAAAACTATTCGGAACTACTGTATTCGGGCTTCCCATAGACTTACATTGCGCATCGAATATTCGCATATTCGCAAACCTGAATATTTGAGGTATTCGATCATCCGTATTCGTAATCTTCTGTGCAGATCCAGGTGTAGACAAACCATACACTAGAAAGTGTTGAGTATATAAAGCCAGAGAAGAAGAGATGCTGTCAGACCTTCAGCAGGTGTAGACCTCTGGATTGTCAAACAATGTCTCTGCCCCTTTGGTTTTATATACTCAATGCTTTCTAGCATATTGTTTGTCCACACCTGGATCTTCCCAGAACATTATAAACTATTATGTTTATGATTATCAGTTTTTTCCATAAGATTAATTTAAAGCTTTCTAACGTAAGCATTGAAATTGATTGAACTGATATAAGGAATTTTTGAAAGGATTGGACATGTCATTTGTCATTTGAAGGCAGTGTGGAGGAATGACTGCATTGAGGCATTTGTGATATAAAAAAGGGACTTTCTATTTGAACTGGGAAAGTTTATTTCAGTATATAAGTAGAAAAAGACAGTCATAGCTGTGGTCAAGTGGCCTGAAGCACTGGGGTCTTTATCTTACAGCATGAGTCCTGTAGGGGTAATGGGCCATTCCTTCTGCCGGTACGCTTTCTTTGGCACTGGTTCAGCCTCATGGTGGAACACTTTTTAGGATAGGAAATAGTGACCCTCTGAGAGTTTCACTATGACATGGCAGCGGGCTTGATCAGAATTTTAAACTAAGATTATCATGCTCAATTTTATATTTTTGTTCTAGTGCCATTGGATTAATGCATGATTTTTTGGATGTGCTGTCTATGTTTTTTCTACTGTCATAGCATAGGGTTATTTTTCTCCCGATTGCTGCACTATAAGTAGCGTAGCTGGGCAGCTTCATTAACCCTAGAATGCGCAACCATAGAAATTCTACAATAGAAAATAAGTAAACTAGCAGGCCTGCGAGGCCCCAGGTATGTGTTCTAGGGTTAAACTACTAACCTGCAGATTAACCCTATATTTAATGCAAGTTAATGTAGTTATCAATCATAACAAATTTCCTTAAGTTTAAGTCTTCTATGTCCAAAACTAAAAAGTTGCATAATTTACTCATAGGGTGTTTTTAAGTAAATAATTAAATATAGTGGACTGATGGACTTGGCTGTCATTTAATGTATGTATTGTGCTTGCATAGGTTTACGTTGTATTTATAGTAAATATTGTGTTACTAGGAATGCCCATTTAATTTTGAAGTTTAATTTTGAGGAATAAATGTGCTGTTAGGAAACTTCGCATTGTGGGCATGCAAAAAATATGGTGTGCTGTCCTCTATGCTCTGTTCCAATTTTTTGGACAGTACTCTAGCTATTTGTCCATGAAAAAAGTGAGAAAAGGATATATATATTCATATTTTATTGTGACTTTTTTTATTTAACGGCTGTCATTTATTTGTAATATTTTTTAATAAACCTAAGGCTCTTAGCGATTTTTGCAATCAAACGGAGCCCATCTGAGACATCAAGGTGACACATATATATATATATATATATATATATATATATATATATATATATATATGCGCTGTATATACAGTAGAGACCAAACGTTTGGGCACACCTTCTCATTCAAAGAGTTTTCTTTATTTTCATGACCTGAAAATTGTAGATTCACATTGAAGGCATAAAAACTATGAATTTACACATGTGGAATGAAATACTTAACAAAAAAGTGTGAAACAACTGAGAATATGTCTTATATTCTAAGTTCTTCAAAGTAGCCACCTTTTGCTTTGATTACTGCTTTGCACACTCTTGGCATTCTCTTGATGAGCTTCATGAGGTAGTCACTGGAAATAGTTTTCACTTCACAGGTGTGCCTTGTCAGGTTTAATAAGTGGTATTTCTTACCTTATAAATGTGGTTGGGCCATCAGTTGTGTTGTGCAGAAGTCTGGTGGATACACAGCTGATAGTCCTACTGAATAGACTGTTAGAATTTGTATTATGGCAAGAAAAAAGCAGCTAAGTAAAGAAAAACTAATGGCCATCATTACTTTAAGAAATGAAGGTCAGTCAGTCTGAAAAATTGGGAAAACTTTGAAAGTGTCCCCAAGTGCAGTGGCAAAACCCATCAAACGCTACAAAGAAACTGGCTCACGTTAGGACCACCCCAGGAAAGGAAGACGAAGACTCACCTCTGCTGCAGAGGATTAGTTTATCTGAGTCACCAGCCTCAGAAATCGCAGGTTAACAGCAACTCAGATTAGAGACCAGGTCAATGCCACACAGAGTTCTAGCAGCAGACACATCTCTAGAACAACTAAGAGGAGACTTTGTGCAGCAGGTAAAATAGCTGCTGGGAAACCACTGCTAAAGACAGGCAACAAGCAGAAGAGACTTGATTGGGCTAAAGAACACAAGGAATGAACATTAGACCAGTGGAAATCTGTGCTTTGGTCTGATGAGTCCAAATTTGAGATCTTTGGATCCAACCACCATGTCTTTGTGCGACGCACAAAAGGTGAACGGATGGACTCTACATGCCTGGTTCCCACCGTGAAGCATGGAGGAGGAGGTGTGATGGTGTTGGGGTGCTTTGCTGGTGACACTGTTGGAGATTTATTCAAAATTGAAGGCATACTGAACCAGTATGGCTACCACAGCATCTTGCAGCGGTATGCTATTCGATCCGGTTTGAGTTTAGTTGGACCATCATTTATTTTTTAACAGAACAATGACCCCAAACACACCTCCAGGCTGTGTAAGGGCTATTTGACTAAGAAGGAGAGTGATGGGGTGCTACGTCAGATGACCTGGCCTCCACAGTCACCAGACCTGAATCCAATCGAGATAGTTTGAGGTGATCTGGACCGCAGAGTGAAGACAAAAGGGCCAACAAGTGCTAAGCATCTTTGGGAACCCCTTCATGACTGTTGGAAAACCATTTCCGGTGACTACCTCTTGAAGTTCATCAAGAGAATGCCAAGAGCGTGCAAAGCAGTATTTAAAGCAAAAGGTGGCTACTTTGAAGAACCTAGAATATAAGACGTACTTTCAGTTGTTTCAAACTTTTTTGTTAAGTATTTCATTCCACATGTGTTAATTCATAGTTTTGATGCCTTCAATGTGAATCTACAATTTTTCGAGTCATGAAAATAAAGAAAAATGTTTGAAAGAGAAGGTGTGTCCAAACGTTTGGTCAGTACGGTATATACTATATATATATATATATATATATATATATATATTCCTGTTTTATTGGGACTTTCAAGTTTTTACGTATAGAATTAAATATAGTGGACTGACGGACTTGGCTGTCATTTTATGTATGCATGGTGCTTGCGTAGGTTTAAGTTGCATTTATACTAAAAGATTGTGTTCCTAGGAATGCCCGTTTCATGATAATCTTGCAAACAATTACTTGATGAACGAGCATCATTGCTCTTAGCAACATATCTACCTGTGTAAACGAGACCTGTGCTGCCAAGAACAGTGACAGTCTATGCACATTGAAAAATATATTACAGATTGCGCTTCATTAAGTGCAGTCTGCCTTTCTAAACAGGCTATTAAATGACCGCCGAATAGTGGTAGTTTAATGCCGCAAATCGGTTGATGTAAGCCCACCTTTATATCAGCTATTCCTTATACAGTGCTATAAATGCCTGTTTATTCACAGGAAGACAACACTATGGAAGCCAGCTCCTGTGTGATCCGTCACGCTTACATTTATACGATTACCAGTCCCACAGTACACGTTAGAGATTGGAAGGAGGACATACACTTTTATATACTGTACATTTTATTATTTCCTTTGTTCCTTTCTTAACCTAAGAAGCTCTATCACATTTAATAAAACTAAGTGCAGCCGGTCACAATTTCCATTGTCTACATTAATACTGAATATTTTGCTGAAGAATCCCAAGGTTTTCTGAAATTACATTTTACAGATATTTAAATTACAGTAGTCTTCTCTAGCTGTAAAGTACTTTTTGACACGTTTGATTCGGCAGATCAGTATTGAATTTGAAGAAATGGGAAGATTTTTTTCCCTCTCCGCCCCATAATATAGTGTTCACTCGAGTTCTAATTGGGTTACTATGTTTTTAATCGTTATTTTATTTTGATGTAAATGAAACATTACATTTTTTAACCAGTCACACCTGTAAGTCAAAAGAGAAAAGAAGATTCCACAAGTGCTCTACAAAGATTAGAGGATTAACAGTGTGCCGCATTAGAAGAAAATCACATCTTTCAAACTAATTACCCGAAACACATTTGCTACCGGATAGTGGATGGCAGCAGTACACTCAGAATTTCTCAATTATACCAGCCTGCCTGCTAGATGAAATTCCTGGTATTGTTCCCTCCAATGTTGTTAAACATTGTGTTGTCAATGCAGAATGGGGTTTGACTTTGTTATGCTTATTTAGGTTTAATTTTGAGGAATGAATGTGCTGTTAGGGAACTTCACATTGTGGAAATGCATAAAATATGTTGTGCGGTCCTCTATTATCTTTTCCAATTTCTTTACAGTTTAATAGCTATTTGTCCATCAATAAACTAAAAAAAGGAGATACATATATATATATATATATATATATATATATATATATATATATATATATATATATATATATATACTAGCTGTACTACCCGACTTCGCCTGGGTTAATAACTGCTGTTAACAAAATAGAATGTATTAACAAAAGTGTATTCTGCACACAAAAAACACAAAACAAATAGATAGAAATGTAATTATTAATAGGCAAAAAGTAAGCTAATAGAAGCATTTCAGAACATATATTTCATCACCACAGATATTCCACACAGATTTAACTACATTAGCCAAGTAATGTGCTCCGTCTGTCTCTTTCTAGGTCTGTCTCTTTCCCAGGTCTGCCTCTTTCCCTGTCTGCCTCCCCGTCTCTTTGTGTCTTTTCCTGTTTGTCTCTTTCACCGTTTGTCTCTGTCTGTCTCTTTCCCTGTCTGTCTCGCTCTATCCGTCTCCCCTCCGACATCTTATTACCTCACATATAAGCTTCTTATACTATGAATGTCTTTTGTTCCTATTGCAACCACTCACAGCTCCTACTAATAACCTGTAGTTCCAGGCTTCATTTACTTTAATGAAGGCATGTTTTTTGGAGAGTAACTGTAAAGCGCAGGGTTAAATTTTCCTGTCAAAACATAGTCTACGACGTTTCCTGGGTCACATGAGGTGTCTGTGCAAAATTTATGTGATTGTAAATGCGACGGTGGAGATACACTTTTCATTTCACTTTTTCCCCATTATGTAGATAGGGGCAAAATTGATTGGTAAATTGGAACGCGCGGAGTTAAAATTTTGCCTCACAACATAGGCTATGACACTCTTGGGGTCCAGACTTGTGAGTGTGCAAAATTTTGTGGCTGTAGCTGCGATGGTGCAGATGCCAATCCCGGACATACACACATACTCACATTCTGCTTTATATATTAGATATATAAATACATATATATCTATATCTATATATATATAGATATATATAGATATATATATACAAATACACACACACACACACATATACTGTATATATATATATATATATATATATATATATATACCTTCAAATGCGGGTACTATTTAATCAAGCTGCCCGTTGAGGACCTGTGAGGCGTCGGTTTCTCAAACTAGAGACTCTGATGTACTTGTCTTGTTGCTCAGTTATGCAGCAGGGCCTCCAACTTCTCTTTCTATTCTGGTTAGAGCCCGTTTGTGCTCACCTCTGAAGAGAGTAGTACTCACCGTTGTAGAAAATCTTCAGTTTCTTGGAAATTTCTCACATGGAATATCTTTCATTTCTAAGAACAAGACTAGCCTGTCGAGTTTCACATGAAAATTCTCTTTATCTGGCCATTTTGATAGTTTAATGTAACCAACAAATGTAATGCTCCATATTTTCAACTAGCTTAAAGCAAGGTCAGTTTTATGGCTTCTCTAGTAAGGAAAACTGTTTTCAGCTGTGCTAACATACTTGCACAAGGGTTTTGAAGGGATTTCTAAATATCCATTAGCCTTCTAACACAGTTAGCATACACAATGCACGATTAGAACACTGGAGTGGTGGTTGTTGGACATAGGCCTCTATACACCTATGTAGATATTACATTAAAAACCAGATGTTTGCAGCTAGAATAGTCATTTACCACATTAACAATGTATAGAGTGTATTTCTGTTTAATTTAATGTTAGCTTCATTGAAAAAAAATTTGCTTTTCTTTCAAAAAGAAGGAAATATCTTAATGACCTCAAACTTTTGAACTGTAGTGTATATACTGTATATATATATATTCATGTTTGCTTGTGACTTTTTTTATTTCCTGACTGTCATTTATAATATTTTTTAATAAACCGAAGGCTGTTAGCGAACATTTCAATCAAACTGAGTGAGCCCATCTGACACACCAAGGTGACTTTATTCAGATGGATCCTTGACGAATGATTTTAATTTCTCACCTTTCTCCCTGGGGCTGAAAAAGTTTACATTTATTTAGATAATATACAATTATAATTTTTAGTAATTAAAAATACTTTATAAAGAAAATAACATGCGTTAGATATCATTACAAGCGCACAATGTAAAAAAAATCTCGGTGGTCTAATAGCACAGCATGGAAGGCAAGGCAAGTAAAAACTATTATTAAAGACTTCACATGGTCATTAAATTCATGGAAAAAAAAAAGTTCAGTAAATATGACCATAAATAGCGCTTATGTTCCATGCCCAGCACTGTTTGGATCACATTGGTATTAGGTTCACCAGAGAAAAAATATACCTTAAAAATTACCTTTTAATATTTATCTTTTTAAAAAACTACTTAAGGTTTATTATGCATGCAACAAACAGTACATAACATCACCAAAAAGAAGAAGGGGTGCGATTATCTCTAATAAATACCCTACACTTGACCCTATTTGTCCCTACCTATCAACGGCGTTTTTAAGCACCCTAGGGTTCGAATGGTGCCCCCGTTCCATGACAGCTGTCCCTTTGAGCCCCATCCCACCCTATTCTTAGGTAAAACAAGATAATTAAAGTGATGAGAGTATTAGAGAGTCCCCTTCATGCAAGCTCTTCACCGTACATGTGTGATGATAACATTTCTATACTATTCTAGTGCTTTGATAAAAGGTAACACTATTCTATGTCTAGGTGACGTTCGATCCCCTTACCAGACACCCTAATGCACTACAGGTACCGGACAGGTGTAAGATATCACTATGCATACATATACACCCTACTTGTATGGATGCTGGCTGAAAAAACACATCGGTTGGAGAAGCGAGACTAACAATACTATGCTTATACCAAAAATAAAGTGCCTAGAAAATATGAATCTCTGTGTTCATCGCTACCTAATACACGTTACTGATGTAGATGTTATACAAGAAAGGGTCAAAATTACAAAATACATAAAATTAGATGTGTTATTGTACTCATCTCACTCATTGCATTTCCCCCTGCTTTGGGTTCATCAGGAGTGGCAGATGTGTGATCAACTGGGTATAGTCTTCAAAATTAGATCATGGTGCTATGCTGTGAGAACCAGTCAATTACAGTGTAAATCTCCCAGGGCTGCTTAGGTGGCACAGATGATAGTCCCTCATATGGCATGCACATACAGTGCCTACAAGTAGTATTCAACCCCCTGCAGATTTATCAGGTTTGATAAGATGCAAATAAGTTAGAGCCTGCAAACTTCAAACAAGAGCAGGATTTATTAACAGATGCATAAATCTTACAAACCAACAAGTTATGTTGCTCAGTTAAATTTTAATAAATTTTCAACATAAAAGTGTGGGTCAATTATTATTCAACCCCTAGGTTTAATATTTTGTGGAATAACCCTTGTTTGCAATTACAGCTAATAATCGTCTTTTATAAGACCTAATCAGGCCGGCACAGGTCTCTGGAGTTATCTTGGCCCACTCCTCCATGCAGATCTTCTCCAAGTTATCTAGGTTCTTTGGGTGTCTCATGTGGACTTTAATCTTGAGCTCCTTCCACAAGTTTTCAATTGGGTTAAGGTCAGGAGACTGACTAGGCCACTGCAACACCTTGATTTTTTCCCTCTTGAACCAGGCCTTGGTTTTCTTGGCTGTGTGCTTTGGGTCGTTGTCTTGTTGGAAGATGAAATGACGACCCATCGTAAGATCCTTGATGTAGGAGCGGAGGTTCTTGGCCAAAATCTCCAGGTAGGCCGTGCTATCCATCTTCCCATGGATGCAGACCAGATGGCCAGGCCCCTTGGCTGAGAAACAGCCCCACAGCATGATGCTTCCATCACCATGCTTGACTGTAGGGATGGTATTCTTGGGGTCGTATGTAGTGCCATCCAGTCTCCAAACGTCACGTGTGTGGTTGGCACCAAAGATCTCGATCTTGGTCTCATCAGACCAGAGAACCTTGAACCAGTCTGTCTCAGAGTCCTCCAAGTGATCATGAGCAAACTGTAGACGAGCCTTGACATGACGCTTTGAAAGTAAAGGTACCTTACGGGCTCGTCTGGAATGGAGACCATTGCGGAGTAGTACGTTACTTATGGTATTGACTGAAACAAATGTCCCCACTGCCATGAGATCTTCCAGGAGCTCCTTCCTTGTTGTCCTTGGGTTAGCCTTGACTCTTCGGACAAGCCTGGCCTCGGCACAGGTGGAAACTTTCAAAGGCTGTCCAGGCCGTGGAAGGCTAACAGTAGTTCCATAAGCCTTCCACTTCCGGATGATGCTCCCAACAGTGGAGACAGGTAGGCCCGACTCCTTGGAAAGGGTTTTGTACCCCTTGCCAGCCTTGTGACCCTCCACGATCTTGTCTCTGATGGCCTTGGAATGCTCCTTTGTCTTTCCCATGTTGACCAAGTATGAGTGCTGTTCACAAGTTTGGTGAGGGTCTTAATTAGTCAGAAAAGGCTGGAAAAAGAGATAATTAATCCAAACATGTGAAGCTCATTGTTCTTTGTGCCTGAAATACTTCTTAATACTTTAGGGGAACCAAACAGAATTCTTGTGGTTTGAGGGGTTGAATAATAAATGACCCTCTGAATAACCTTTTCACAATTTAAAAAAAAAAATAAAAAAAGAAATAACATTCTTTTTTGCTGCAGTGCATTTCACACTTCCAGGCTGATCTACAGTCCAAATGTCACAATGCCAAGTTAATTCCGAATGTGTAAACCTGCTAAATCTGCAGGGGGTTGAATACTACTTGTAGGCACTGTATAAAAGGTACTTGTTAAGGTATAGTTTTCCCCAGTGAACCTAATAATTCTCTAAAAAATACACATAACTGTTTTACGATGAGATCACATTGGTATTCATCATGGCCACCCGAGTTCCCTGCATTGGTGTCAGACTATGCACTGCTCTCTTTGGCTCCCAGTTCTTTATCTCTATACTTGTGCTAAGGATCCACATGTCAGTGTTCCAGGATTTCCAGTTTACTTCTGAAGGATCTTGCCCTTTGTTAACATGGAGTTTTCTGTTCTGTTGCCCTACTTCCTGTTCATCTGTTTAAAAGCCCGTCCCTAAGCTTAATCTAGTTGCTTGAGTATACTGCTTCCTGTCTACTCCTGCTCCGCTGCTCTCGTTTCCTGGTTGTTATTTTGGATCCTGATGAATCACCTGACACCGGCCCTGTACTCCACCTCGTCTCATTGAGCTGTGCCCTCGCTGGTCCCGAACTCCGTCTGCCGTCTCTGGTTGGCGCTTGTACCCGGTCCCTTCCGGTACATATCCGCCCTAGGACCCACGTTCCACATCCCATACGGACATTTTTGGACAATAACCTGTTGCCATTTCGTGTCCTGGCTGCTGCTCATTTAGGCCTTCTGGGGTGATCGCCAGACAGCCCCTTTATAGGGGTTTGCTCCTAGTGGCCTCCCTGGGGGAGTCCAGGTCCCGGGAATTCCCCTTTGCTCCAAACCTGGCAGGTACATACCGTGTTTATGTTCTGTTCTGTGTACATATTGTTGGTTGCATATTATAAAACGTCTTTGCACCAAGAACCCGTCTCTAGTTGTCATTGCCCTAACGCGATCGAAATTCTCAGTTCATACAATAGTATTACACCACATGAGCAATGAGTAAACATCCTGTCCAGGAGACCTTTTCTATTATCAGCCTTTTGCATGCTCAATTGGAGCAGAAGGGGAGGAGCAGAGGCATTGGGTTTTTGTCAATTTAGGATAAAAGCCCATCCACAAACCTGCATGTACTGTTGCAAGTCATGAGGCAGGAAAAATTGTATATCATTCAGAATATATTAATCACAGCAAATGCAAGAGTTTATTTTGTTTTTATTTTTTAAACTACATGAAGTAGTGTATAACTCTCACATAAAATAACTGATTGCCAAACAATATATAAATCATATATATCAAAAAGACTGACTCGCACATGCAACAGGTGTGAACAGATGTTAGCTGAAAACACATTATAACTACAAAACATATACAGCTCCACTCTAAAATGCTAACAATGAATAAGGGAACTCTGGTATTGCATTACTGCTATAGATATATTTGAAAAAAAAGATATTTAGCTTATGTATTGGCTAATACATGTGAGCCCGGCCACCACGGCAAAATATATCTCTATATATCGGGCACCTAACTTCCTAGGTTCCCGGTATATAAATATATACCTTGCCGTGGAGACCAGGATCATACATTGGCCAATACAGTGCTGAATCCGGATTGTACACTCAGAATATCTGGCCCCTTTGCGGCACCCGGGCATCTTTGAAACCGCGCGGATCTGAACTAAAACAATCAGGGTCCGCTCAGCCCTACTAAAGAGGATATCTGAAAATTGAGTTACCCCCAAAATTTTAATTTCATCCAGATATTATTTAAAAGTTTTCCATTTGCAGACTTGTATAAAAATAAAACCTTTCTATGGTCTCAATGTATTTGGTGATCAGAGTTCCTCAGTAAGAATATTAGCCGACACTGCCTATCTACTTAGAAACTTTTACTCTACTAATCTTTCCCAAGGTCAGGGTTAAATCGCACATCACACTAGTATGTTGATCCTGTTATGTAATCAGCTTATACCAGCCTCACTCTGAACTGTCAATCATGATAACTTCTATAACTCAGGGGTAAACTCCAATCCAGGATAGGAATATCAAGTTTTCAAAGTTATATTGTACTATGATATTACAGGAAAATATCGATGGGGAAAGTTAGATATAGTAAATTTAAAAACACTGTTTACTAAAAATAACATTTCTTACATTCACGTAAAATGTATAATTTACCCTCTATGTATGCCTTCTAAGTTTATTTAAAGAGATGGTGACAACTCATGATATAATTCGAAAGGTAATCCAAGATTATCATCTGATGTGGTGAGGCAATGCTAATGTGAACCTTGGATTAAATAGGGTTTAATGCCTTTACTATATTATCTCTTATGAAGTAAGTAAACAACCTGATGTTGAGTAACTAACACCTTTACGGGGTTCACAGTGGTCCCATAGTGACTTAATGATCACAGAGAAGTGGTACATCCTTTCTACATATATGTAAGTAACCGATAGAGATGAAATC
The DNA here is from genome assembly GCF_048569485.1 of Anomaloglossus baeobatrachus. Taxonomy (NCBI): domain Eukaryota; kingdom Metazoa; phylum Chordata; class Amphibia; order Anura; family Aromobatidae; genus Anomaloglossus; species Anomaloglossus baeobatrachus. The sequence goes on from NC_134354.1 coordinate 74,241,775, forward strand.
ACTGTCAAAGTCCACTGCTCCAAAAATAGTCTAAATTATTAAACTTTTTAATTTTTTAAATTATTTTAATTTTTTTGTAATTTTGTTTTTTACTTTCTAGCAATCTATTTTATGAAAATAGTTTCCGATGACTTTTTAAAAAAATACTAGGAAAAGGACCTAAAAAGAAAAAAAAAACACTTTTCCCTCCTGTCACACTTCCTCAGAAGTTTTCCCCACGACTGAAAGCAATGATGTCCAGTCCATTTGTTCTCCCTACTTCTGATCCACTAATTGGCTACGTGGTCAAGGGAATTATAACACCTGGATTTAAATCATCAGTTGGGTGACTGAATAGAGGTCTTCAGATGGTACGGCTACTGGTTTATGCCACTATGCCATCTCCTTAAACAGAAAGTTTAGGGTTTGTTGATTGTACAACTAATTTTGGAAAAGTTGACTTGTTATATGCAGGCTATTCTTTATAATCTGTATATGTGTAAGACGAATTTTGATAAAATTCACTCAACGCATGGAGATGAAAAAAGCTGCTGCCTTGAATTCTTCGTCATGTTCACTTTTTCCCCAATTTCTTGCTAAACTACAACACAAGGAGAAAATGTAAGGTAGTAACTAGTGATGAGGGAGCACTACCATGGTCAGGTACTCAGTACTCGTAATGAACATTTTGACGCTTGCGCAGGCTCAACTCATTACAAAGTAATATGGAAGTCTTTTGGAAACGCAAGCATTTTTCCGAAAGATCTTTCAGAAAAATGCTTGAGTTACCATAGACTTTCATTATACCTGATTAATCAGGTCAAGATCAAGTCAAGCCAGCCCAAGAGTCAAAATGCTTGTTACGAGTACCGAGTACTCGAGCATGGTAGTGTTCACTCATCCCTAGTAGTAACACTTGGGCAGAATATGCACAGAGTTACCGTATTTTTCGGATTATAAAATGCACTTTTCTTCCCAATAATTTGGGAGAAAAGTGAGGGGTGTGTTTTATAATCTGAATGTAGCTTACTAGGGTGGTGGAGAGGTGTCTCAAGAGGCGGGGGAATGCTGTGGCAGCTGTGCAGAGTCTATGGATGCTGTGCGGAGGTCTGCGGAGACTGTTTGAGAGTCTGCGGAGGCTGTGCAGGGGTCTGCAGTGGCTGTGTGGGGGTCTGCGGTGGCTGGTGCTTGGTCTGTGGTGGCTGGTGCAGCTGTGTGGGGTCTGTGGCGACTGTACAAGGTTTCCAGCGGCTGGTGCTGGGGTGGCTGTGTGGGGTGTCTGGTGGCTGATGCTGGGGCGGATGTGCGCGGTCTGAGGCGGCTGGACTAGAACTGCTAGGCGGGCAGTGAGGACTTCAAATAATGGTGCCTGGAATCGGCACATGTGCAGATGGAGCTCTCGGTTCAAGCTCTCATCTGCGCATGCGCTGCCTCCGGCCCATTGATTTGCCAGCAGTGGACTTAAGGAAAATGGCGCCTGGAGGTGGCTATTGCACAGATCTCGGCTTGCCACTGAGCCGAGAACTCAATCTGCGCTGACTCCAGGCGCCATTTCTTTGAAGCCCTCTCCTCCCACCGCCGCTGCAACCCGAACCCCAGCATTGCTGACCCAGCACCGCTTGCAGTTTCTGGGACACCCACTGCCCTTGCCTCCTGTGACTCCACTCGACCACCACTGCTGCCCCCTTCAGTAAGACCCCACTGGATTATAAGATGGACCAAGTTTTTTCATGTTTTTTTGCTCTGAATTTGTGGTTCGTCTTATAATCTGTTGTGTTTTATAAACCGAAAAATACGGTAATTTCTCTAAGAACAGAGAAGCATAGATCTGCATAGTTGCTGTATTAAACAATTTACATATGATGCCAGAAAGACATTTCATTCTTGAAAAGTAGTAGAATTTTTGAACTGCGAGTATGCCTCTCAGGAAAAGCTGCTGTACATATAGCTGTGCTAACGTCAGAACATAATTCAGACCTGAGAGACCTCCATAGGTCCAGGTTTCTCTTCTGCTCCTTTTAATCAAATAGAAAAATAAATCTCATTTGGCTTTAGTTTAGACACTTATGGTACTCTGCTCATTGAGAAGGCTCCACCAAGCTATGATAATCCCAGTATGTTAAAGTGACATGTCTCTTCTCCCCTGAACCATATGTTTTCTGTTGTGCTATGTTACGATGAAAACATTGAACAAAGCAAACATCTGAACTGCCTCTTTCATGTTCATCCCTGAATAAACACAAAAGCATTCAGTGAGTTTTCTTTGCAAAGTAATTATTAAAGACTTCAAACTGTCTGTTCATCATGACAATTGTGCTAGAGTATGAAATAATAAGCTCAGAAACATTGGAAGTCTACGATACTTTTTCCCGTTTTCAAATCCCAGTGATAAATTGTGAAATGCTAGTTTTTTAAACCTATAGAGTATTCATCACTTCATGGGTCATCATCTTGACTAACACTCACAGATATACAGAGGGTGAAATAAGTATTGAATTTTTCACCAATTTTCTAAGTATTTCGAAAGGTTATATTTGTAGTTATTTCTTACCAGCTGCTGGTAACAACCCATTCAATCCACAAAAGCAAAAAAAATCAAACCATAGATATCCATAATTTTAGTTACTGTATGAGTAATAATTGACATAGGGATAAAGTAGTGAACACGCTTACTGAAATTGATTTAATGCTTCGTACAAAAGTATTTGTTGGTGATGAAGCTTCAAAATGCCTCCTATATGGAGAAACTAGTCGTATGCATTGCTCAGGTGTGATCTTGGGCCCATTCTTCCACAGCAACACTCTTCAGATCCTGAAGGTTCTGCGGGCTCCTTCTATCATCTTTCAGCTTTAGAGCCTTACAAAAATCTTCTATTGGATTAGGTCAGGTGATTGGCTTGGCCATTCTAACAGCTTTATTTTCTTTCTCTGAAACTAGTTGATAATTTCCTTGGCTGTGTGTTTGAGATTATTGTATTGCTGAAATGTCCGCACTCATTTCATCAACATCATCATCCTGGTAGATGGCAGCAGATTTTTATCTTGAATATTTCTGTACATTTATCTATTCACCCTTCCTTCAATTATATGAAGTTCGTTAGTACCACATACTGTACTGAAAAACAGCCCCACACCATGATGTTTCCACTGCCAAACTTCTCTTTTGGTATGGTGTTTTTGGGTGATATGCAGTGAATTTTGGCCTACAAACATGTTGTGTATTATAGCATTCAAAGAGCTCAATATTGGTCTCATCTCTCCAGACTATACCTTCCCAGTAATTTACAGACTTGTCCAAATGTTATTAAGTAAACATTACATGAACTTAGTTGTAGCTATTCTGCTTTGACCCAAAGGCCAGATTATGAGATCACCAGTGAGATACAAATTTAAATAGGCCTTTGAGATAACAAGCACTCGGAAAAAGGAAATGCACACTTGTGAGCAAAATTAGTTGTATTTATTTTCCAGTGCATGCATAACTTATACCAATTGTACCTGCTGATTTCAGGTCTTTCTGTAACTCCCCATAGGTGATTCTTGGCTCTTGGACAATTCTTCTAATAATTCTTTTCACTCCTCTGTCTGAAATCTTGTTGACAGTACCTGGTCATGGCCAGTTTATGGTGAAATGATGCTCTTTCCACTTGTCGATTATGGTCCTAACAGTGATCCCTGGAACCATCAATAGTTTATAAATTCCTCTGAAACCAATGTCATCAGCATGTTATACAATAATAAGGTGGCAAAGGTATTTTGACAGCTCACTGGTTTTATCCATCATTAGATGCTTCTTGTTGGCACCTTGGTAATGAGTCACATTTATTAGGCCATCAGTTGAACCAGCTGATATTATTTTTCACTAGGTGGTAAGATTGCTTTTTAATTACTGATAGATTTCAGCTGGTTTAATGACTTTTCATGGCTTTTGACACCTCTCTTCCATCCTGTGTTCAATACTTATCCCTTGTGTCATTTTGAATTGCATGTAAATTAATTTATGGACATCTATGTTTTGACTTCTTTGCATGTGTGGCTTGGATGGGTTGTTTTCAATATCCAGTGAGAAATACATATCAATAGTACATTTAGAAATTAATTCACTTATAAAATTGGTGACATGTTCAATACTCACATGTGTCATGTGTGTGTGTGTGTGTATATATATATATATATATATATATATATATATATATATATACATATATATATATATATACACATACATATATATTAGCCGTACTACCTGGCTTCGCCCGGGTTAATAGCTGTAACAGAGGCATACACACACACATTCAGCTTTATATATTAGATATATAGCTGTACTACCCGGCTTCGCCCAGGTTAATAACTGTTGTTAACAAAATAGAATGTACTAACAAAAATTTATGCTGCACACAATATCTGCTGCCCGGGATAGTAACTGTCTCCCTGTTTCTCTCCCATTCTCTGTCTGTCTCCCCCTCTGTATATATCTCTCTGTCTTTCCATCTCTTTGTCTGTCTCTTCTGTCTCTTTCCCTGTCTGTCTCTGACTGTCTCTGTCTCTTTCTCCGTCTGTCTCAATCTCTTTCTCTGTCTGTCTATCTATCTCTTTCCATGTCTGTCTATCTATCTCTGTCATTTTCCCTGTCTATCTCTTTCCCTGTCTGACTCTTTCCCTGTGTCTGTCTCTTTGTCTGTATCTTTACCTGTCTTTGTCTGTCTCTTACCCTGTCTGTCTCTTTCCCTCTCTTTCCCTGTCTGTCTGTTTCCCTGTGTCTGTCTCTGTATCTGTGTCTGTCTCTTTATCTGTCTGTGTCTGTCTCTTAAACTGTCTCTCTCTTTCCCTCTCTTTCCCTATCTGTCTCTTTCCCTGTCAGTCTGTCTCTTTGTCTGTGTCTGTCTCTTTGTATCTGTCTCTTATCCTGTCTATGTCTGTTTCTTACCCTGTCTGTGTCTGCCTCTTTCCCTGTCTGTGTCTGTCTCTTTCCCTGGCTGCATTGTGACATGCCAACATTCCATATAAGGGCGTGGCTGTGCATTCTTCTGAAGTTCTGGCTGCACTGTGGCTCCCAGCTCCATTCGCTTTAACGGAGGCAGGTTTTTTGGTTAATAACTGTAAAGAGCGGGGTTAAAATTTTCCCTGAAAACATAGCCTATGACGCTCTCGGGGTACAGAAATGTGAGTGTGCAAAATTTTGTGGCTGTAGCTGCGACGGTGCAGATGCAAATCCCGGACATACATACATACACATACACACACATACACACATTCAGCCTTATATATTAGATATATATATACTGTATATATATATATATATATATATATATATATATATATATATATATATATATATATATATATATATATGTATATATATATATATATATATATATATATATATATATATATATATATATATATATATGCATAATTAATGGAACTAAAATGATTTATTGAATACCAATATACTACAATCTTATTATACACAGGAATAAAACTAATTCTCAACTATAGCCCAATGATAAATAGATAGCTTATAGGAACAGGGTCCATGAGTATGAAGAATTATTTTAATCCCATGAAATCATTAAAGAGGTTGTCCACTACTTTATCATTGATGGCCTATCCTTAGGATAAGTCATCAATATCTGAACAGCCGTGCTCTGACATCCTGCACTTCTGCTGATCAGCCATCCTCAATGTCGATGGCGGCAGCCTGTGGTTGAAAATGTTCAATTTTGAAGCTGCTCTGTATTCTGATAGTGGCCGTGATTTGGTACTCTGCATCCACCTAGTATTTATTTGAATAGTAGGCGGATGTGCAGAACACAGCAGTGGCCACTATCAGAAGACAAAGCAGCTCCGGAATGGAACTTTTCCGGCCAAAGGTTGCTGCCACTGGCACCGAGAATAGTTGATCAGCAGAGGTGCTGGATTTCAGACCACGATGATCAGACATTGATGACCTTTCTTAAGGATAAGAAATCAATGTTAAAGTAGTAGACAAAATCTTTAAGTACTAGCACATTAATAGAATTAATACTTGATGGGAAACCAATTTCTTATACCCCCATTGATTACAAAAATGTAGTGTTCATAATCCATAATCCACATGTAGTTCTGCATTACCTCCACAGATTTTTTTGTGCTCAAATAAACATTTGGGCAAAAGCTGTACAGGAGACTACAGTGCAGCCTCATTCAAGTGAAAAGGCCTAGGAGGTCCAGGCAAAGCCCCATTGTTTGGCAGTGTTGCTGTTGCTATATAGGGAAAAACAGTTCTACTGACACATCTTATGTCTCATTACATCTCAAAAAACCTCCAGTCAATTTTTTGACCCTGATAAAAAAAAAAAAAATTAGAATTGCGATGATCAACTGATCACTTTGGCTTTTCAATACAGATTGGAGTTATCTTTGTAGGTCACCCCCTTAAGAGTCTTTTCATGCTGATGTATACCATAAGTTGTGTTACTGCTTCTTTCCGTCACTACAGTAAACATCACTAAATGTCTTTATTTTATACGGTGTAAATATTTTTATTTTACCATTGTGCTTTTATTTTTTACTTCACAATATATTTCTGCAATTGTTCCTGAAATAATGGCTGTACTACAGAAAGCCTTTGTTTTTCATAAAACCATCTACATGTGTTTATTTAGCGTTAACAATGTTTTAAAGCCACCAACAAGAAATAACATCAGCTACTGAGAAAATAAAATTACTGATGGAAGCCTCAATACTAAGGATGCAACGCCGTAACCCGCATAGATCATTATTTAGATTTATTATACTCTGCAGCTTGCTCCATTCCCAAGTTATATCTTTTATTATTAGTTTTACCAATGTTTGCAATGCTGTTTTCTACGATGCATAACAAAGATTTTGAAAGGTAAACATACAGAAAATGTAGTATACTATACTAACATATATGTATGTATATATATATATATATATATATATATATATATATATATATATATATATGTTCTGCTCAAAAACATAGAGAGAGCACTAAAATACCTTTGTGTTGTTTAAGTGTTCCCTTCGGTTTTTTTGAGCAGTATGTACCGTATACATATATATAAAACATAAAACTTAAGTCCTCCCCTCATGTTTTTGTAAATATTTTATATCTTTTTATGGGACAACACTGACGATATGACACTTAAACACAATGTTAAGTAGTCAGTGTATAATAATTTCAATTTCAATTCAACACACAGCAATTAATGTGTAAACCACTGCCAACAAAAGTGAGTATTGACCTAAAGGGAAATGGCCAAATTGTGCAATTGTCAATATTTTGTGTGGTCACTATTATTTTCAATCACTGCCTTAACTCTTGGTCATGGGGTTCACTACAGCTTCACAGGAGCCACTGGAATCCTTTGCCACTCCTCCATGAAGACATCACAGAGCTGGTGGATATTCTAGACATTGCACTCCTCCACCTTACATATGATGATGCCCCACAGATGCTCAATAGGGTTTAAGTCTGGAGACATGCTTGGCCAGTCCAGCACCTATACCCTCAGTTTCTTTAGCAAGGCAGTGGTCATCTTAGAAGTGTGTTTGGGGTCATTATGATGTTATAATATTGCCCTGCCGCCCAGTTTACAAAGAAAGGGGATCGTGCTCTGCTTCAGTATGTAATAGTACATGTTAGCATTCATGGTTTCCTCAGTGAACTGTAGCTCGGCCCAGCCAGAAGCACTCATGCAGATCAAAGCCATGACACTTCCACCACCATACTTGACTGTACACAAAATTTACTTGTCTTTGTACTCCTCACCTGGTTGCTACCACACACACTTGATATCATCTGAACCAACTTAGGTTTTCTTGGTCTCATCAGAACACAGTACATGGTTCCAGTAATCCATGTCCTTTGTCTGCTTGTCTTTAACAATCTGTTTGTAGGCTTCGTTGTGGGTGAGGATCTGAGGTTTTTTTGGTTTTAATAATCACCTAGTATTATGCTAGGTATGGGGAAATGTAAAGTGAATGGCGAAAGGGAAGGGAAACCCCATGTCTAAGGAAGAGAAAGATGGTGACCCCTGACCAAACCTACCACTGGCCCCTGGCTTCTCTCACTACCCTATATAGGTTCCTCACCTCTGCACCAAGTCAGATACCTGACCCTGGTGGCCCATAACATCGGCCCTAGGTAGGGAATGGATGGGTTGAGCACTTAGTCAACCCCACTAAACTCTAAAGAAGACACAGGGATCACAAACAAGGGAAAGTAAACAAGTAACTTATCTCCTGATGACTCAGAGAGCGGAACTGCAATAACAGGAAAGTTTCTCCAGATGAGTACAAACCAAATGCTTGTACTGAAGACTTGTTAAGGGTATTAAACCTATCACTAGCACAGAGTAAGGGGGAATGAGGGTATTTAAAGACACAATGGGAAATGCTGAAGATTAGCAGCTGAAAAGGTGAGGAAATCTGCAGATTTGTAAAGACAGAGCTATAAACCCTAAGCAGGGAAAAAAGTAAAGTCAGAAAGCAGCTTATGTATCAAAATGCTGTGATTTTTTAAAGCCGCAAACTATAGAACTGTTTGTCATGCGGGACACACCTGTGACAGCTAAGCAGGTTATCAATGCCATTATGCTTATTTCTTCTATCGATAGTCTTACAGCAATTCTGGGTAGATGACAAAAATGAGATGTCCCCAATCTATGAGATCTTAAACCAGATCCAGTAGTTTCATTTCCCATGAAGCAAGCAATATCCTCTGTCTCCCAACTGTTGGTCGGTGAACAGCCTTTGAATATTCCACTGGTATAGTCTGCAGTCACAGGCTGTGCTCCTCTAGATAACAGATACCAGAACTCTAGCCCATCTATCCACCTCGAGCCAGCCACAACTGTCCTTATGATCTGCTGGATGATGGATATCATAACAGTAGCATGTGTATCAGATTTAACTAGCAATAACAGTTCTTATGCTCCTCCAGACAATGGATATCTTGAAAGTATGACGTTTAACCAGCTCAAGCCGGCAACAATAGTTCTTATGCTCCTCCAGACAACTGATACGGTAAAGGTGGCTTTACACACTGCAACATCGCAAACGACATCGCTTTAACGTCACCGGTTTTGTGACGTTATAGCGACCTCCCCAGCGACATTGCAGTGTGTGAAACACATCAGCGACCTGGCCCCTGCTGTGAAGTTGTGATCGCTACAAATCGTTCAGGACCATTCTTTGGTCCTTTGTTTCCCGCTGTGCAGCAAAGTTTTAGTGTGTAAAGGGGACTTTACAGCGACTTCGTTAGCGACTTCCCTTTCAAAAAGCTGCTTTACAACGTCCCCAATGACTAGCTAGGTCGTTCTGCGGGTCCGGATCGCTGTTGCGTCGTTGGCCAGGTTTGCCTCTTTGACAGCTCACCAGAGACTTTGTAGCAATCCCGGCCAGGTTGGGATCGCTGGTGGGATCGTTAGAAAGTTTCAGTGTGTAAAGGGGCCTTAAAAGTAGTGTTTATATTCAGCTGCAGTTTGCAACAATAGCTCTTATGCTCAGCCAGACGATGGATCTCATGACTATTGTGCATGTGTCCAGATCAAATCTCTATAGTATATTTATGGGCACCTAGACCTGGCTGCAGCAACAGCTACTTTTCTCTTCATGTCAAAGCACGACACCAAAGCATATGGCTCATGGCTCCACCTCTCCTGGGATCAGCCCCCTGGTTTAGGAAAGGTGATTACATCACACCTCTTTAAACATTTTTTACATGTTACTTAAAGTATGCAGAAGGTTCCCAAAGTCCAGTCTGAAAAACTGGGTAATAGAGAAGCTCTTTGCAGAGAGTAACAGACACACAGCCTTCCATCAAATGCAGGACAATGAATCCTACTGTAGGCCTGAAAACATTAGAGTCAATGGAGGCCAACTAAAATGAAACACTGTTACCTCTACTATCCTTTTTAAATTGTCTACATACAAGTGACTTCAAACTCACAAGCAAGCAAGCAAAGCACAACAATAAGATTGATGTAACCAGAGCTCCATGCTGGAAAAAATCCACTACTCTCTAGTTTATGGCCAGCTCGTTACATTGTACATCATCTTTAGAAGAGGTTTCCTTCTGGGATGACAGCCATGCAGGCCAAGTTGATGCAGTGTGCTGCGAAGTATGGTCTAAGCATTGACAAGCTTCCCACCACCACCTTAACCTCTGCAGCAATATTGGCAGAATTCATACTTCTATTTTGAAAAGACAACCACTGCATATGGCATTGAACATGTACACTCATGACAGACAACGGCAGTTTCACGCAGATGTGCACTTCCACATGGAACCCATGGAAGCACACATCAGCGCAAAACGGTCGTCGTCTGTCTGCCCCCTGTGATTGTGGTACCTTCTTATTTAGAGTGTTAATGTGAGCAGAGGCCAAGTTATCGTCTCACATCTGCTATGTATAGCCACTATTCAGTACACAATGGATTACAAACCAGTAGTGTCTGATGCTGACAGGGTGGGATTAGTACCTGTGCTTACTGACATTTTGTGTATATGGTTGCATCCTGCATGTCAGTGCAGACTTGCGGTCATCTCCCCCTTTCTGTGCACTGCATATGCTTGCTATCCACAGGATCACACAGCAATTTCAAGTCACTGTACAAAGGAGTGCGAGATGAGACCATACACACATTTGGCAGCTCCAGTGTCAGTTTGTGCAGGGCTGGGAAGTCAGCCAATTACAAAAAAGGGAGGAGTAGAGTATTGTAATGAGAGGCGCACCAAATTCTTGGCCAAACCAAGGGTGCACCAAAATTTATAGTACAAGTTTGATTCTTATAGGGATTAAAGGCCGCTTCAAACGCAACAACATCGCTAATGGGATATCGTTTGGGGTCACGGAATTCATAATGCACATCCGCCCTTGTTAGCGACTTCGTTGCGTGTGACACCAATGAGTGACCGCTAACGATCGCGCGGCTGTCTTCAGTTGCTGCGTGGAGCTGACAGGAGCGGCGGTGTATTCTGCTGCTCCTGTCACCTTCATGCAGCAGAGCTGGATGCGATGCTGGAGATCGTGGGTTACGCCGGACATGGAGGGCTTTTTCGGGCTGAATAAAGTGGTGAACGAGAGTATATGTTTGTGTTTTTTAATTCTAATAAAGGATTTTTTCGGGTGTGTGTGTTTATTTACTGTCACTTACAGATTAATCATGGAAGGTATCTCGGGGAGACGCCTGACATGATTAATCTAGGATTTAGTAGCAGCTATGGGCTGCCATTAACTCCTTATTACCCCGATTGCCAACGCACCAGGGCAAATCTGGAAGAGCCAGGTACAGTCCCAGAACTGTCGCATCTAATGTATGCGGCAATTATGGGCGTCTGCTGGCTGATATTGTTAGGCTGGGGGGCTCCCCATAACGTGGAGCTCCGCATCCTGAAAATACCAGCCTTCAGCCGTATGGCTTTCTCTGGCTGGTATTAAAATAGGGGGGGGGACCGCACGCCGGTTTTTTAAATTATTTATTTCTCTGCTCCATAGTGACAGGCCCACCGGCGGCTGTGATTGGTTGCAGTTAGACAGCTGTCACTCAGCGTGTGGGCGTGTCTCACTGCAACCAATCATATTTGCCGGTGGGCGGGGAAAGCAGGGAATACGAGATTGATTAATGAGCGGCCGGCTTTTTCAAAAGAGGAATAGCCGCCGGAGCTTTTATAACAGCAGTGCAGCGCCGCGCCGGAGATCGGGGAACGGTAAGTATGAGAGAGGGGGGGGAACTGACCGACAGACAGCGAGAGGAACAGATAAGACAGAGAGCTTGACCGACAGCCATAGAGAGAGACCGACCGACCGACGGACTGAGGGAGAGAACGAAACAGAAAAAGAAAAAAGACCAACATCACATGAAAAAAAGCACAAAACGTACACAGAGCATACAGAGATGTGTCCATGTCACTCGGGTGTGCGCACAGACCCATTGACTTTCATTGGGTCCGTGCGTGCATGTTGTGTGCTGAAAACGGACATGCTTCCATGCAAAACGGAGACACAAACATAGCACGCACACGGACACACGGACCTTAATGAAAAATGCACATGTGTCCTTAAACATTAAATAACATTGGTGCACGTTTGTCCGTGTCTCCGGTATATACGGGACGGACCAAACTCGCACGTGTTTGTCGGACGTGTGAAGGGGGCCTTAGTCATCTAAATAGTCAAATTTCATTTTTAGGGGAAACAGACTTTTTTTGACACAGAATAAAAAAGTAGTTATAAATTCTGCTAAGATGCCTGTTACAAATTAAACTATGCAGTGTCCCTTCTGAAGTTTTAGCCTATAAGTACCCCATTTTAAGTTTCGTCTTATGGGAGCTAGTAGCAGTTTTGACATCATTTAAAAGACCCCAAAGTAAAGCCCGCTACACACGTTTCAATATATCTCACAATCCGTCGTTGGGGTCAAGTTGTAAGTGACGCACATCCGGCATCGTTTGTGAGGTATCTGCGTGTGACAGCTACGTGCGATCAGGATTGAACGCAAAACCGTTGATCGCAAACACATCGTATCATTCACTAGAATTGAGCATTTTGTTGCACGTACCTAGTGAATTGTAACGTGTGACATCCCTCATACGATTTTGGTGTCTGATGCTATGTGCGCAGGTGTGCGCTCTGCACCGCAGCTTAAAAAAGGTCCGCTTCAGAGCGCAGCTGAAAAGCTGCGTTCTGAAGCGCCTCACAATGTCTGTCATTCACTAATCTCTGTCAGTCGGTCACTATCTCTGTTCCTCACTCTCTGTCCATGTCAGTCTATCCCCCTCTCTCATATACTCACCGATCCCCGATCCCCGGCGCTACACGGCGTTCACACTGCTCCGGCGGCTTTTACTGTTTTGAAAAAGCCGGCCGCCCATTAAACAATCTCGTATTCCCTGCTTTCCCCGCCCACCGGCGCCTATGATTGATTACAGTGAGACATGCCCCCACTCTGAGTGACAGGTGTCACACTGCACCCAATCACAGCAGCCGGTGGGCGTGTCTATACTGTGTAGTGAAATAAATAATTAAATAATGAAAAAAAACGGCGTGCGGTTCCCCCCAATTTTAAAACCAGCCAGATAAAGCCATACGGCTGAAGGCTGGTATTCTCAGGATGGGGAGCTCCACGTTATGGGGAGCCCCCCAGCCTAACAATATCAGCCAACAGCCGCCCAGAATTGCCGCATACATTATATGCGACAGTTCTGGGACTGTACCCGGCTCTTCCCGATTTGCACTGGTGCGTTGGCAAATCGGGGTAATAAGGAGTTATTGGCAGCCCATAGCTGCCAATAAGTCCTAGATTAATCATGTCAGGCGTCTATGAGACACCCTCCATGATTAATCTGTAAATTACAGTAAATATACACACACACCCGAAAAAATCCTTTATTCGAAATAAAAAACACAAACATATACCCTGGTTAACCACTTTAATCAGCCCCAAAAAGCCCTCCATGTCCGGCGGAATCCAGGATGCTCCAGCGTCGCTTCCAGCGCTGCTGCATGGAGGTGACCGGAGCTGCAGAATACACCGCCGTTCCGGTCACCTCCACGCAGGTAATGAAGACAGCCGCGCGATCAGCTGCTGTCACTGAGGTTACCCGCTGTCACTGGATCCAGCGGTGGCCGCGGGTAACCTCAGTGACAGCTCAGCTGATCGCGCTACTCACCTCAGTTGCTGCGTGGAGGTGATAGGAGCGGCGGTGAGTAGCGCGATCAGCTGAGCTGTCACTGAGGTTACCCGTGGCCACCGCTGGATCCAGTGACAGCGGGTAACCTCAGTGACAGCTCAGCTGATCGCGCGGCTGTGTTCATTAGCTGTGTGGAGGTGACCGGAGCGGCGGTGTGTGCTGCAGCTCCGGTCACCTCCATGCAGCAGCGCTGGAAGCGACGCTGGAGCATCCTGGATTACGCCGGACATGGAGGGCTTTTTGGGGCTGATTAAAGTGGTTAACCAGGGTATATGTTTGTGTTTTTTATTTCTAATAAAGGATTTTTTCGGGTGTGTGTGTGTTTATTTACTGTAATTTACAGATTAATCATGGAGGGTGTCTCATAGACGCCTGACATGATTAATCTAGGACTTATTGGCAGCTATGGGCTGCCAATAACTCCTTATTACCCCGATTTGCCAACGCACCAGGGCAAATCGGGAAGAGCCGGGTACAGTCCCAGAACTGTCGCATATAATGTATGCGGCAATTCTGGGCGGCTGTTGGCTGATATTGTTAGGCTGGGGGGCTCCCCATAACGTGGAGCTCCCCATCCTGAGAATACCAGCCTTCAGCCGTATGGCTTTATCTGGCTGGTTTTAAAATTGGGGGGAACCGCACGCCGTTTTTTTTCATTATTTAATTATTTATTTCACTACACAGTATAGACACGCCCACCGGCTGCTGTGATTGGGTGCAGTGTGACACCTGTCACTCAGAGTGGGGGCGTGTCTCACTGTAACCAATCATAGGCGCCGGTGGGCGGGGAAAGCAGGGAATACGAGATTGTTTAATGGGCGGCCGGCTTTTTCAAAACAGTAAAAGCCGCCGGAGCAGTGTGAACGCCGTGCAGCGCCGGGGATCGGGGATTGGTGAGTATGAGAGAGGGCTGCTAACTTCAGTAACTTAGGAGATTAGCGGTCACCGGTGAGTCCTTCACAGGTGACCGCTAATCAGGGCACGACACTGACAGAGCCGCAGCATGACCGTGAAGTCGGGTGAAGTTCACCCGATTTCATTCTGACAGTGCAGCTCTGTCTGTGTCTGCTGTCATCTGCCATTCAGCTCTGCTACATGGCTGTCTGTGTCTGCTGTTAGCGGCCATGTAGCAGAGCTGAATGGCAGATGACATAGTAAAAACGCATCCCTACACAGTACACACGCTTGGCAAGTCAATAAATAAAAAAAAAAAAAAAAGGTGCCCAATGCATACGTCACAGAACACATGATCTAAAGGATCGCACACAAAATTGACCAATTTAACATAGACTACTAACGCACGTGTGACAGCAAATGAACGACCTACGTGCAATCTCATAAGATCCCGTATGCAACCTGGGCGTGTCACATCGCAAATGCGATTGTACAACTAATTGCAACGTGTAAAGTGGGCTTAACACTCACCTAAAATTAGCATGCAAAATGTCTGCCAGTTAAAATAAGTAGATTACTGATGAAAAATTGATTCTTTTCATTAAGGCCTTGTTAAATCTTCCCCTATGACAAATTACGTGGATGATATGCTAGTCCCTTATGACTTCAAAGCTTCAGGCGATAATAAGTAGATCAATTAGGTATTCTTTACTGTTGTTTTATTGTCTTATATAAACAACCAGGATAAAAAGTTCATTCAATGTGTCATAAACCATAAGAGTGAGACACACGGGAAGAAATAGAAGAGATGAAAAGAGGATTTTGGAATGAATAAAAGAAATGCAGAAAGTCTTGGCTAGGTGGAAATATGGGACACACAGTGACGAACACAATTGGGTTAGATGACTTATTTCAATTTATTTTTCATATAAAACTATTGTATTTTCTGATTTAGAAAATGTAAAAATAAAGGGTTTGTCCAGGTTTGCAGGTTCAGCAGGAAAGTTTGCAGTCACTTTATGTACACCAACTGCAGACTTGTAAATCTTCACACTGCACACAGTGCAAGCTTTCCGGATTCTCCGGTGTCATTGGTAATACCAAGTATGACCATAACATGCTATGAGTAAAGACAACAGGTTCAAAACGCGTAAGCGATTCTTAACAACCCCGAGGGGTATGAAGGAATGGTCCCCCCCTCTTATGTATATTGATGTCCTAATTTTAATCGACTGTAGAATAAAGACTGATTTTATATACCCGAACATGCTGCTGGGAAACCTCTTTTTGCCTTTGGTCTGCACTCAATCACCGATGTTCAGCCTTCTGTGCTCCGCCTGGATTTCATTGAACTCCTGGGAAGTTAATCTACCTTGAGTGAGCTGAAAAACACATTTTTCTCCTCTTATCCAGGTATGACCGTAAGTATGCAATATGTATATAGTGAGGTCAGTAAAGTCTAGTCAGAATGTGGCCTGGAGTAGGCATATCATGCAGTTGCATCTACAGCATTGGAGAATCCTGACAAAGAGTGACTACAGACTTGTAAATCTTCACATTTCACAAAGTACAAGCAGTCCGTATTCTTCAGAGTTATTGGTGACCACAAGTATGCAATAAGTATAGAGTAAGGTCAGTCACGTCTAGTCGGAATGTGACTGGGAGTATGCATGCGTGCTCGCATGTCTAGCATTGGAGAAATCTGACAAAGCGTGAGTGCATTCTTTCGTGCCAAATCTGGACTAACTGATCCAAAAAAGAGCAGATGCAAAAAGCGATTCACAGGTCTCCAGTCTATCGGCCAGGTCAATAATATGTGACTGTTTGATAGGAAGGCTATAAATATCATCTTACCTCCTGGCATTCTCAGCAACTCTTTTTAGTAGCTAAGTGTGTGCAAGTTTGTGTGTGATGACTCCGGGCACATCCGGCAAATCAAAAGAAGAGCTGACAATGAAGGGAGATAAGAAGATTTAAAGGACATCCACACAGTGGTCAGAGACTACAGATCTGACAGATGGATCCTACAAATTTATTCTCCCATATTTTTTCTTTAAGACCACATAGCACAGAAAGGCAAAATACTTTAATTAGAATTGTGTAATTTTTCATTTTCTTTGTGGTCGAGCTGCAGCAAAATTTACCAGATTCTTAGATCCCACTAAAGATAAAAGCTGGTCACTGGATCTGTAATCAGCTCTTTGTCATGAAACTTTTTTTATAAAAAATGCAGATTGAATAATGTCGTCATTTCTTTTAATTTTTGTTTTTTTTTACACATTTTAATAGAAGTCCATATACAATATCAGACTTTAGATTTTATACGACAGTCTTGCAACATATATATTCATTCATACTAGTGATGAGCAAGCACTAAAATGCTCGAGTGCTCAAAACGCGAATCGATGGATGGGTTCAATTTGAGTAACGTGAATAATGAAAGTCAATGGGAAAATCGTGCATTTTATCAGAAGCCCCTAATAGGAGGGCGGGAGACAAGATCTCTCTCTCATCCCCGGTGTTGCCAGGAGGGAAATCGAACATATCAAGCACCTGCACAACACTCGATCGAGTACTGAGTACCTTGAGCACCCTGATACTAAATCGAGCATTGAGTAGTGCCTAGCACGCTCGCTTATCATTAATTATTATTATTATTATTTATTATTATAGCGCCATTTATTCCATGGCACTTTACAAGTGAGAGAGGGTATACGTACAACAATCATTAACAGTACAAGACAGACTGGTATAGGAGGAGAGAGGACCCTGCCCGTGAGGGCTCACAGTCTACAGGGAATGGGTGATGGTACAATAGGTGAGGACAGGGCTGGTTGCGCAGTGGTCTACTGGACTGAGGGCTATTGTAGGTTGTAGGCTTGTTGGAAGATGTGGGTCTTGAGGTTCCTCTTGAAGCTTTCCACGGTAGTGGAGAGTCTGATGTGCTGAATTCATCCAAATAAAATAAATTATGATCAACTCACTCGCTTATCATTAATTCATACAAATAGAATAAATTATGATCAACTGATTGTCTTGGAAGCTTTTGCATTTTGGGGCTTTAGGTTGCACTCCACCTACACTCCAAGTACACTCAACATTGTCTCCACTTTAATGAGGATCATTCTGCTTCATTCTTTGCTGTACCATTCCTGTGTTATTTCCCCTACATAACTTTAATAAAATAATATCTAGGTTATTTAATTATTTTTGTCAATGGGATGTGTCTCTACCCTGTCTCATTCTGTAGTTTAGACAATGTCATAGAATGTAGAATACAACCCAACTGGAAATATCCCCTGGTCCTTTGATATGTCATGGAAAATACAAATAAGTAAAAAAGACATGTCAAGTGAGGTGACAGCTACTATATATGAAATGTTGATGGTGATTATCTAAACATGAACTTACATTTGCATATAAGTGAACTGCACATAAAGCAATTTAATAATATATACTGTGTTTTTAATACAGTCAGTAAGAAGTGTTGATCTGGATGTATTTATTAAAAATTGAATAATAGATTAATTTTAGACTTCAGCAAGTGATTGTTTTAAAATACATTATTATTTACCAGACATTTTGGCAATATTGTGTCAGCACTTAGGCCTACTGCAGAATCATGGACATACGCAGACCCATTAAAACCAATAGGTCTGTGCACACATCAGTGATTTCTCACTGACCGTGTTTCCATGCGGCACACAGGCATATCCGTGTGCTCCGCATGGAGACATGTCCATTTTTCTCTGGCATCACTGATGTCACACAGACCACACGGTGGTGTGATCCGTGTGACACGTACCAGAAAAAACACGTATCTTTGAAATAAAGGGATTTTCTATACTCACCTATCTCCAGCGATGCTGTCTCCGGCCGCTGCTGTCTACTGCTTCCATGCCGGCTAATTATGCTTATAAATATTCACTGCATCGTGACCCAGAAGTAACAGCAGAGGGGAGACAGAGGTGGCTGGAAACAGAAGCGTCGGAGATATCAGCACCATGGACAAAAGGAGCATGGAGAGATGAGTATAGAAGTGTCTGATCTCCGTGTGCTATCCTTGATCCTTGTCAAAATCATGGTACACAGCAGGCCAAATGCATCTTTAACATGTCAATGAAAAACATGTGTTTTTCACTGATGTGTAAAAGAGGCCTAAGAGGGTAATCTCTATTACTGGCAGAAGAGAGGCTACTCTAAGCCATTACTTTTGTCCTGTGCATAAATTTCTGGGAAGATTGATTGCTCGTTGTGACTCAGCACTGCTCCGCTACATTATTGGACCAATTCAATTCATGAGTAAGTATAAATATGTTTTAAATACAATTCAGTTTGTTGATATGCATTTGAATGATGACATGGTAGAAAAAGCCTGAAAGAGATGGAGCCCAGGGGAATGCTAAGGAATTTATAGAGGGATTAGAGTATTACATGTATGTTACAATAGAGAAGTCATTCATTCACACAAATGATATTTGTGGCCAGAAGCTTCCTCAATGATGTATGTGTACAGGTCTGCTGCATATAGTTTACATATGTCATGGATTACTCTGGTTCTGAATGAATGACTCCGCCACCGTGTCTTTCCTGCCATTGATTTTGCAGGCACCTGGGAGGAGGAGTTGACAAGTTAGTAAATTGCTCAGGGAGTAAGCAAGAGCAGAGTTATGTTCAGCACATTTTAAGTCCTCCAAGGATGTCTCTGTCAAGAGCAGCCGTCAGGTAGTAATCTCCCTGTGGTAGGAAACATGTCACAACGTGTGAGTTTTATCTTGCTCTGTGTCTTTTTTTTTTCTTGCTTCTTTTTTCTTTCCGGATTTAAATATAAGAGATTTATCATTTAGTGAGTCCAGGGAGAATAGTGTTTAATATTCAAGATAAGAACTAGAAGGTCTCACCAAGGACTTAAAAATAATATGCAATTTTGTGAAGGCCATGGACATAGGCGTAATATTTTCTAAAGTCTGTACTGTAGAATCATAAATATAATAGATGTTCTACTCTGGCCCCTGACATTGGAGCATATTTCATTCTATCTATCCCTCTATCTATCTATCTATCCCTCTATCTATCTATCCCTCTATCTATCTATCATCTATCTATCTATCTATCTAGCAATTTACAGTGTCTTTCTATCTGTGTGTGTGTCCATCAATCTGGCTGTCCATCCTTTTATCCATCCATCCTTACCTACATCTATTTATCTATCCATCCAGGGTTTTACCTAGAACAAGATTTCAAAAGAGATGAGCGAAACTGAAATGTAAAGTTCGGTGGATTTACCGACACAGCTTTACTTATGCAAACCACTTGAGTGAGCATCACTGTGCTTGGGTAAGCTTGATGTTCAGTCCAATGCAAGCCACTTGCAGTGTTGAAATGGCTCGCACTGGTTGCAAAATCAGCATTATCGGATGTAGTGTTTACAAAATAATGGAAAAAAACACTCCCTCCCCTAGAAGGGTTGTGTTTATGACTGATTGCATGTGGGCAAAGAGCCCAACTGCCGATTAGTGACTTCCAGTGAAGATTAAGTCAGGTCCGGGTTTAGAACTGAACTTTATCTAAAGCCCAACTGAACCCGCCTAACTGAACTTCCATGGGTCCGTTTATCTATATTGAAAATACTTTCCAACCAGGGTACGATTTAAAGAGAAACTGTTGTTTTATTTTTTAATTTAGTAGTCCACATCAAAATAAGAAACTTTGTTGTCAAGCTACCACTAGGGATGCCAGGACTCAGGTAGGAAAATAACTCCTAAGTGTGGTTAGACAGAAACCCACTAGAGGTTGCTAACACAAGAGCAGGGATAGTCGATCAGACAGGGTCTATGCCAGGATGTCTCGTGGCTACTTTGAAGAACCTAGAATATAAGACATATTTTCAGGTGTTTCACACTTTTTTGTTAAGTATTTCATTCCACATGTGTTAATTCATAGTTTTTGATGCCTTCAATGTGAATCTACAATTTTCAGTGTCATGAAAATAAAGAAAACTCTTTGAATGAGAAGGTGTGTCCAAACTTTTGGTCTGTACTATATATATATATATATATATATATATATATATATATATTAGCTGTACTACCCGGCTTCACCCGGATTAATAACTGCTGTTAACAAGATAGAATGTATTAACAAAAATGTATTCTGCACACAAAAACCACAAAACAAATAGATAGAAATGTAATTATTAAATTGTTGCCTATATTAACCAATCAGAGCTCAGATTAACTGTAGCAAAATAGAAGCTAAGCTGTGATTGGTTGCTATTGGCAGCCTGATAAATCTCCAGGCAACAGAAAGCCCTCCCCCCTGACAGTATATATTAGCTCACACATACACAAAATAGACAGGTCATGTGACTGACAGCTGCCGTATTTCCTATGTGGTACATATGTTGTTGTTGTAGTTTGGCTGCTTATTAATCAGATTTGTATTTTTGAAGGATAATACCAGACTTGTGTGTGTTTAGGGCGATTATGTGGTGAGGTTGGTGTATGTGTGGTGAGATGTGTGCTGAGGGTTGTATATGTGTTCAAGTACGTGATAGTGTGTGGCGCATTTTGTGTGTGTTCATATCCCCTAGTGTGGTGAGTATCTCATGTCGGGGCCCCACCTTAGCAACTGTGCGGTATATACTCTTTGGCACCATCGCTCTCATTCTTTAAGTCCCATTTGTTCACATCTGGCAGCTGTCAATTTCCCCCAACACTTTTCGTTTCACTTTTTCCCCATTATGTAGATAGCGGCAAAATTGATTGGTAAATTGGAATGCGCGGGGTTAAAATTTCACCTCACAACGTAACACCCAGCGCTGCCCGGGATAGTAACTGTCTCTCTGTTTCTCCCCATTCTCTGTCTGTCTCCCCCTCTGTATATATCTCTCTGTCTCTCTCTCTATCTCTTTGTCTGTCTGTCTCTTTCCCTGTCTGTCTCTGACTGTCTCTGTCTCTTTCTCCGTCTGTCTCAATCTCTTTCCCTGTCTGTCTATCTATCTCTTTCCCTGTCTGTCTATCTATCTCTGTCACTTTCCCTGTCTGTCTCTTTTCCTCTCTTTCCCTGTCTGTCTCTTTCCTTTCAGTCTGATTATTTGTCTGTGTCTGTCTCTTACCCTGTCTATGTCTGTTTCTTACCCTGTCTGTGTCTACCTCTTTCCCTGTCTGTGTCTGTCTCTTTACCTGGCTGCATTGTGACACGCCAACATTCCATATAAGGGCGTGGCTGCGCATTCTTCTGAAGTTCTGGCTGCACTGTGGCTCCCAGCTCCATTCGTTTTAATGGAGCCAGGTTTTTTGGTGAATAACTGTAAAGAGCGAGGCTAAAATTTCCCCTCAAAACATAGCCTATGATGCTCTCGGGATCCAGAAGTGTGAGTGTGCAAAATTTTGTGGCTGTAGCTGCGACGGTGCAGATGCCAATCCCGGACATACACACACACATACATACATACATACACACACACACACACACACACACACACACACACATACACACATTCAGCTTTATATATTATATACTGTATATATATATATGTACATGCAATACATTATCAATATTCAATTGAGCATAAGGGTGCCCAAGACGCTTGGCACTCAATTGAGTGAGATAGAAATATCTTTTCTCTGTCCCTCTTGTTTGAGATTTCTGTAAAAACACTTGAATTTCACATTAACTTCCATTATGTTCATTATTCAATTCGAACAGTTGAGCCTGTCCTATCATCATACCTCCTCGATTCGAGTACTGAGCACTTGGAATTTAAATGCTCGCTCATCTCTATTGTAAATATAATATATGACATTTCTTTGCCCTTAAGCCATATCAGTAGATTTTAAAAAAATCTACCCATTCCATATTTTTTTGTTGAACACTGTCTATTGCTATCACCACTTATCTCTATACTTAAAGGGCATCCACTACTTGGACAACCCTTTCTAATTCCCTATGTTAGCCTCCAAAGAATTAAAAAGGCATATACTCACATCCTGTGCCAGCGAAGTTCCATTGTTATGCCATGTGAGGCCAGCACCATATCAGTGTAGCTTCTCTCTCCCTACCTTCTAACATCAAAGGAATTAACAGGAAGTGGGCGGCAGACACAACACTTACTTCCTGTTGCTTACCCATCTGAAAGCGGGAAGAGAGATGCCAGCGGAGATTGAACATGGTGATTTCTTGTCATAACAATGTCCTGTGAGACCTGGGGATGCAAGGAACAGACACCACTGAAACAACCCCAGCACGGGAGGTGAGTGTAAGCTTTTTTATTTTTAAGGGGTGAACATAGCAAAGGAGAAGGGGGTATCGAAACAGTGGACAGCCCCTTTACAATACAGCAGTTCCACCTTTGTCTATAAAATAGTTTCTAGATAAATGTTGACTGCATTTGCCTGGATTCTATACTTTCCTAGCTATAAACCAAAAAGTTCTGTAATATTATATTGAAATGGTTGCAGAAATCTTTGTGAAGGTACATACATTTTTTTTACTGAAGGCTACAAAATTTCAATAAATTTTATGAGGAAATGCATCAAATTTAGTATCAATACAAGGAAAAGTGTTTTTAACACTTCTACAAGCAGCCAGCTCAATTTACATTAACACTTTGAGCCTTGCAGCTATTCCTTTACTGTTGCACATTATAATCCTACATCAAAATACTAGAAATGAGCTTTGCTGGTAATTGACCAGGAGAAGATTTCTTTCAATTACTGTTGATTATAGTCATAAATAATTTCAAAGGAAAAAATGTTTATGAGACTATGAAACATTTCAGATATGTTCATAGGATTACAAAATAATGTGTTTTTGAATTTATTATTATTTTTTTATTAATTTGATCATGACAATATTGTTATCGCATTTTTTTTTTTACTCTCTGGCTAAGGTTTGAATGTAAGATAAATGGAAGCACTTGGAAGTGAACGCTGGTGGTGTAAAGAGCTGCAGTATTCCTTTTTGTATACTGTATATAGTGATATTTGTAATTAACCAATGCTACTGTCTTTTGAACTCCATAATTCTTCTATTAATGACCTATAAATAGGTCAACAATATGTTAGTCAATGATAGCTCCTTTAACATTAAAGAATACTTTGAATGAAAAATAAAACTTTACAGCACTCTTGCAGAGAGCACCTGCAGGGAGAAAGTAAAGGTCCATAGAGATCAGTGGATTAAGCAAAATTTAAGTTATCCTGTGGATTTGATTTTTTAGGACATTTAAAGGGAACCTGTCAGGTGCAATATGCTAGTAGCATACATAAAGAGATCTTTAAAACAGGTATTTCTAAAGATCTTTTATAATATGCTGATAAGGCCAGCGACTAGTATCAAGGGCGTTACTTCCCTTGGCTAGTCAGTCCCCTTAGCATGTAAGCATGCCCCTGTGGCTGCATCAGAGGCATAGTCGCGCTCACTTCTCATCTGCCACCGCTTTTTTTCGGCTCAGGGTGCATGATCAGAAGTCGCAGGACTTCCAGTCATACGCATTATGAAGCCGAGTGTACGCATCATGGCTTAAAACTGGTGTAGTCCTCAGACTTCCAGTTCACAGACTTCTGGTCATGCGCACGAGTTTTATGCCATGACACGTACACCCAGATTCTTGATGTCTATGACTGGAAATGCGGGACTTCTGATCATGTGCCCTGAGCCGAAAACCGGTGGTGGCAGCTGAAAAGTGAGCGCGACCATGCCTCTGATCCTGCCACAGGGGCGTGCTAACATGCTAAGGAGGATGACTAACAAAACCAAAACCAAACTTAAACTACGTTATTAAAATACTTATTCTTTATTAAACACTTATGCAACAACAAAGTACATATAATAAACATAAATTAAAATTAGGCTTGGTAGGAAGAAAGGGAGGATAAAGACAGATATTGTACTCTACCCTTTCCCTTCCTAACGGACGGGGGTAGGCATCCTAGTCAAAATGACTAGTCACCGATGACTATTTCCTGTACCATCCCTTTCCTACATCTAGACCCCAGTGCTCTTATTTTAGCAGTTGGCAGTAGTGCATCACCAAAGATAGCCCACTGGGGTCTAGATATAGGGAAGCTACTAGATGCAGGCACAGTTAGGCAGGGATTAGCAATATGTACCAAGAACTGCTCGTGGTCCTGTGTGCATATTGCTCTTCATACCCAAAAGCAAATAATTGATTATGTAGAAAATGAAAAAAAAAAATCCACAATAGCTCACTGTGAGAGAATCAGAAATTCTTGTGCAAGAAGAAGGGATCAGAGGATTCAGCAAGGACGTGTAATGGTGCAAAGGGACAAGAGAGGTGAGCAGTAAGGTGGGTATGGGGATTCTTTTACCTTTTGATGGCCTTTTACGGTTCAGAAAACTGGCGGCCAGTGACTGCCATTTTGCTGACTCCACTGCAGGAGAGAGAGAAGGGGTTAACGCTGCGCATTCGCCAGAAAAGATGTAGATTTGTTGATTAATTCATAAATGTTTTATTCCATAGGTCTATGCATTTCGAGGTATGCAACCTCTTCCTCTTCATGCATTGTTGATATTCTGGTCCTGAAGAAGAGGTTGCATACTTTGAAACGCAGAGACCTATGGAATAAAAGATTTATGAATTAATCAACAAATCTACATCCTTTCTGGAAAATGCGCGGCATTAACCCCTTTTCTCTCCTGCTTTGAAGACATATCCACATGGGGCTACGGCACCCGCCATTATCTCATGCTATCTATGGTTGTTGTGACTCTCACAACCACATCAGGTAAGTGTATACTGGTATACATTACCCCTCTGTTTATCTGGTAAGACTCAATCAGCACTTCTCTTATCTAGTATTTTTTTGCTGAATCCGCAAGGAAAAAAACTACAAAAATGCTCATTTTGGCAAATGCAGATTTTTAGAACACTCCACTCAATTAAAATTTGTTTGCTCATCTGTATTCTATTGTATTGTAATTGAAGTCCTGTTGTTTTCTGCCCCACAGTACTGTGAGTGGAGAGTTTATCAACTGGAATTTACAAGTTTTGTCCAAACATCAAAGACATCATTTAAAGTAAAATAAAAGAGTTATGAAAAGTAATGGATACATACTACATAATCTGTGAGCTTGGCAGAACCTTTATGGTGGTTCTTTTGTGGAGTTCTGTAGAAAAAATAAATAATTGTTTCTCTCTCAACTGTATTTTTTCTGCATGGAATATTTCTCTTCTGTAACTGTCTCTGTACCAATGGCACCATATACATATTGGGTATCAGGTCATAAAATCTGTGACACTGTGCAATTAGTGCTGTACAATCAAAAGCACACCCCGTTAAACATGTGAATGTTAATACTCAGTTTTCATTTATAAATTTCCAGAAGAAGAGGCACTGCACAATGTGCAGTTTTAAACAATGTGATCCCGAATTTTCAACCTTCTCCATTTTTACCTATCTTGTTTAATATTATAAGTAAAATTAAACAATTCATGATAAAATTCTAAAATGATTCCCTGGGTATCTCAGGAGATGAGGTATACCCCCTTTTTCCTTACTATCTCGTAAGACAAATGGCTAGAGTAGGAACCTTCCTGCTGAGCTGTGTCTGCAGTTGGCCCATTAAACAGAATTGCTTAGACAACCCCTTCTTAATGCATATGTTTTCCCCTTTTAAAATAACAACACATATACTCACCTCCAGTGCTAGCGCCATTCCATTGGTGTTGACATTCTCTCCCAGGAATGATAGTATTATGTCACGCAATCTCTATGGATAGTTGGCGTCCACTTCCTTATATCTGCCTTCAGATGTGTTAGTAAAAGAGCCTCAGCTCTCATTTCCTCCAGATGTAAGTGATTTGCCTGAGGCAGGGAGAGTAAAGTGGTGACTGACTACACAATCCCAAGAGATACATTGACAACACCGCTGTAACAGTCAGTATTAAAAGTGAGTATAAGTGTTTTTATTTTAAAAAGGATAGTGGACAACCACTCTAAGTTCAAACATTGTCTGGGCCTAGGCCCCATAGTTGTTTGTGGTTTTGTTTCAGCAGAAAATTAACCCCACTGTAATCTGCAGGATTTTTACAAACAGTTTCAGGTCCAAGCATAAGATGCAAAATAATTACAATCATTGAAAGGAGAAACATTCCTCATTCCTTTGTCTTTTATTTTTAATTGTATTGTCCCTTTAAGGAGCATTTTTTTGTATTTTGTGTTGTTCTGTATAAGTCAAGAAAATGTGGGCACCATCCATTACATGCAATATTCCAGAAATATTCCCTGCTAAGCATTGTTTCTAGAAGAAAATCTGATTCTGTGTTGTGGCATTATTCTGAAGCCCAGAGAGTAGAGATGAGTGGTCCCTTCGAGGCTCGGTTCACCGGCAGCAAGCGAGCTTAGCTCCACAGGCTTGAGCTTGACCCGAACCCCAGATCAAGTCACTGATTGGCAGTTTGAGTCTATGCCTACATACAGCTAGCCATAAGCAGAATACGTCCGGGGCACTTTGGGTAGTCTGTTTCAAACTTCTTTTTTGTTGCAAACTACATCCAAGCATGCTGTTGTTACTCCCAGTGTGAGCCGTTCAAACACTGCAAGCGGCTCGCACAGGGCTGAGCACTAAGTATACCCAAGCACAGCGTTGCTCATATATAGTTTTGTTCATACATAAAACATCCGATCCACGAACTCGAACCTTGATTTTTAAATTTTGGTGTTCGGTTTGAAAACCAAACCTCAGGTTTGTTCATCTCTACCAGTGAGTGCCTCTAGCCTTATATACTCCATGTACTAGTATATTGCAAGTTCCAAAGGCATCAAAATACCTAAGTATTCTTTTTTTGTACTGAACAGTTTAATCAGTAGAAAAAAATGTCAATTTTGTGAAAATTCTGATTTTATATTTTTCTGGTCCACAATAGAGAACTTTGTAATTACAATTGTGGCAGTAGTCCACGATAATTAGAACAAAAGACCAAATATATTTTTTAACCAATTGGCATGTAAAAAAAACTTAGCTAGGTATCATAAATATTTTAGTAAAGTTCTCCAACTGCTACTTTATAGACAGCTTTGCTAAAATTTTAGTATGCCTTTAGACACCTTCACTATTGACTTTCATAATTTGACACAAGCTCAAGCTCTTTTACGCTTTGTATTCCTCTCTTGTACTTTATTGTATTATTTTTCCACTTTTGTGGACTTTAACTAGTATTTCAACGTAAGCCAGGTCAGTACTATAAGAGGGTCAGCACAGTAATTCCACAGTAGCTTCTCTCACAAAGAAAACCTTTTTTTCAGGGATTACTGATTGTTTTGACTTTGGAAAATACGGCAAACCAACAAGTGAAGTAAGATGGCATTGACATTAGAATTATAACTTCTGTTTTTTACCACTTCACTGCAGCTACCTTACTTGTTGAAGCAGCATTTACCTTGGTCTATGGACGGTTCATAAATGTACGTGCTCTGAAATAAAAAAATAAAAAGCATTTTCCCCTTCTATTATTTATTGGACAGTGGTCAACACGCTATACAGAACTTTATAGTATTAACAAGTTATTTTTTAATTTCATATCTTGAGACACAGAAAGGGAGAAGTCATCAGAATTGCTGACATTGTCTGAGCTGTAAAAAAATTTGCTTCCAAGTCGGCATTTTTAATAATACATACATTTTCAGCTTGAATAATTTATTTCAATATATTTTCTTTGAACGCATTTTGTAACAGTCTCTTTACTGTCTTGTATTCAGATTACGCCTATGTTTTATTTAGCAATTTATAATGTATGTTATACGTTTGCATGGAATGTATAGTTTTCATAAAAGAAGTTCAAATTAAAAATTTACAAATCAAGGGAAATGTTTAAATCTGGAAAAATGGAGATCAAAAAGATTTACTGTTGTGTGAAAAAAAAAAAAGAAATAAACAATGCAGAAATAAAAAAAAAAAATTACCCAAAATTTTAAAGGCACAAGCCATGAGGATAATTTTTAATAAAGTCACATGGCTTAATCAAAAGACAGTCCAATTAGTGGCAAAGTTGCAAAACAGGCCAACGTGGTGTATATTATGTAATACACCCAGGTCAGCATATAAGTGCAGTATGGTAGCTCAGTGGTTAGCACTGCAGTCTTGCAGCACTGGGGTTCCCATCAAGGACACCATCTGCAAGGAGCTTGTGTGGGTTTCATTCCAAAGACATACAAATAGGGAAGTTAGAATACGGACCCTAATGAGCACACTGTTGATGATGTGTGTAAAGCATTATGGAATTAATAGCACTACATAAGTGAATAAATAGTATTATTCTTATATGAAAAATATTTAGGCCTTATGACTAAAAGAGATGAGATGAACAAAATATGTTCAAAAAGAATTTAAATGGATCTTAAATTTTATAAGAAAAAAAAAATCACTAAAATGCATTTTTTTATTTGCTTCATACACATTTAGCAAAATGGCAGCTACCAGGCTCTATTTTTCTGAAACATAAATGGACAGCAAAAGGTTAAAACTATAAAAATGAATCCTTATACTCACCTTATCGCTCAGCTCTCCAGCCCCTCCTCTTCTCGCCATCACCCATTCGGTACTAATTGTATGCTCGGATTCATTGGTGCAAACGTTGACACTTTTATGCTCTTGCACACATCCCTTTTTGGTGTCAAAAGTCTCAGTTTAGTGACAAAGGCCAGGGGATATAGGCGCTTGCCGCATTGATCAGAAGATGGAACGTGGACCAGACTAGTGATAATGAGGATTGAGGGGCCAGAGAGGTGAACGGTAAAGTGAGTATAAGTTTTGTTTTTTACTTATTACATCTTATATTTATTATGTTCTATTTTCTGGAAAGACCTCAGTGAATAGTAAGAGACACTAAATTTACAGAACAGCCGAAGGGGAAAAATGGGCCCAGCACTAGTATCCAATTAGTAAAATAAAAAATCTTTAAATCTTTAATTTAACATGTTTAAAAAATAGAGATAAGAATCCATGACATACAGAAAATGGGCATTAACTTGACGCGTTTCAGACTTTACATATTAAAAACAAAAGAGTCCTTTTGTTTTTAATATGTAAAGTCCGAAACGCATCAAGTTTCATGCCCATTTTCTGTATCTCATAGATTCCTATCCCTACTATTTTTTTAAACATGTTGAATTGAAGATTTTTTTATTTTACTAATTGGATACTGGTGCTGGGCCCATTTTGCCCCTTCTACTATTCTTTGCATCGGACTGGCCTGTCTGAGGCACCGCGTGCACCCCACAAGTCCTGGAATACATGTATCAGGTGAGCTGAAACCCTCTCTTTTTCACTAAATTTACAGAGCACTTGCAAATAAAATTTCTCATGAAAAATAAACAAGAATGTAATTTGGAATTTTGCCTGATCCGCTCATCTCTATCGTCAAATTATGGCTGGTGTACGTGATTCTCAATATTGGAGGCAGTTTGATGGAATTTTACAACTCTCTTAAGCAGGCTTTACACGCTACGATATATCATACGATATGTCGTCGGGGTCACGTCATAAGTGACGCATATCTGGCATAATTTGACATATCGTAGCATGTGACAGCTAAGAGCGAGTGTGAATGAGCAAAATTACTCACCTTATCAGTACTCGTTGACACGTCGCTCATTTTCAAAATATCGAACGTCCTTCTGCGTGCCGGTTGTTCATTGTTCCCGAGGCAGCACACATCGCTCCGTGTGACACCCCGGAAACGATGAACTGCAGCTTACCTGTGGCCGCCGGCAATGCGGAAGGAAGGAGGTGGGCGGGATAAGACGTACCACTCATCTCCGCCCCTCCGCGTCTATTGGCCGGCGGCTGTGTGACATCGCTGTGACGCCGAATATCCCTTCCCCTTCAGGAAGAGAATGTTCGCCGCCCACAGTGAGGTCGTTCGGGAGGTAAGTACGTGTGACTGGGGTTACTGACTTTGTGCAACACAGGCAACAAATTGGCCGTGCCGCACAAACGATGGGGGCGGGTGCGATCGCAAATGCGATCGCACGATTAATTGCAGTGTGTAAAGCAGGCTTTAGCCACATAACCATTTTTAAAAACAGCTACATATGAGTAACAAAGTATGAAGAAGCATGTCATAATTTGTAATAAATGCCTAGAAAAGTGTGCAAAAAGTGGGCATTGGACAACAAAAAATATTTCAAGAATTAATAATCCTAATCCAGTACAGTAACATCAGTGGACATTAGGAAAGACTGGGCTTCAATAAAACTTATCTTCAAACTATTTTCGCAATTTGCACTGAGATCAAAAATAATTAAATATTTTGTAAGGCAATAGTACAGCCAACTTTTCCCTATAAATTGGGAGCATTCACTTTATTTCTTTAGACCAGAATCGTATGGAGACATAACTTTTTGTATATGAGTAAGCAACTTTTTTCTTTCCCGAAGGAAAAACCTCAAGTTTTATTGCCAATACTGTGTGTGCCTATGGAGCCCTAGATTTATTGGTTGATTTTAATTTTAAGACGTCTTCAGTTAATTTAAGAAAATAAACATTGCAAGAAAATACATTTTTTTTACTGTGCTACAATATTTCACAATTAATTTACGGGTCCAGGCACTGCATTGTTCAACATTTATTAGATGATATAAGTTAAAAACAGATCCATTGTTTTAAAATCTATGGGAAGCATTTATACAGCTATATTAGTATATTGAAGAAAAAAAAATTGTGTAATGTGAATTTGGCATTTCATTATACAAATTATTATTTTGCAAGCTGTTTTTGTTTTTACACAATCCCACAGTCTGTAACATAATTTGCACTAAATTTGTAAAAATGTTGCTTGTACCGTACATCAGTAAACTGTTAAGATAGTTGTTGGGAATAATCCCCATGGTGGCCCTATAGGAGGCTGAGGCATAATATTATTTTTAGTATTAAAAATTTAGGTGTATATGTTATATTGATAGAATGTTTTAATAAAGCTGGTACTGACAATTTTTCATTTTCTTCTTAGAGAAGGAAATGTACAATGTACTCTAGAACATCACTTCTGATGAATCAGTGAACTGAGGAGTGATGTCCTAAGCAAAGGAATAAGGCTTATTTTCTTGGAGATAAGTGACATACAATAGACCCAAATATACTGTATACAGTGAAGTTAATATTTATTTGATCCTTTGCTGATTTTGTAAGTTTGCCCACTGACGAAGACAAGAACAGTCTATAATTTTAAGGGTAGGTTAATTTTATCAGTGAGAGATATAATATCCAAATTAAAATCCAGAAAATCACATTGTATATATTATATAATTTTTTTTTGCATTTTGCTGAGAGAAATACGTAATTGATCCCTCTGGCAAACAAGACTTAATACTTGTTGGCAAAATCCTTATTGGCAAGCACAGCAGTCGATGATGAAGTTTGCACACTTGTCAGGAGGAATTTTGATCCACTCCTCTGCAAATGATCTCTAAATCATTAAGATTTTGAGGCCGTGGCTTGGCAACTCAGAGCTTCAGCTCCCTCCATAAGTTTTCTATGGGATTAAGGTCTGGAGACTGGCTAGGTCACTCCATGACCTTAATGTGCTTCTTTTTGAGTCACTCTTTTGTTGCCTTGGCTGTATGTTTTGGGTAATTGTTGTGCTGGAAGACCCAGCTACAACACATTTTTTATGTCCTGGAGGAGGAAAAGAGGTTGTCACTCAGGATTTACGGTACATGGCTCCATCCATTGTCCCATTGATGCAGTGCAGTAGTCCTCTGCCCTTGGCAGAGAGACACCCCCAAAACATAACAATTTTACCTCAATGCTTGACAGTTGGGATGATGTTCTTTGGTCATATGCAGCATTTTTCTTCCTCCAAACACGACGAGTTTAGTTAAGGCCAAATATCTCTATTTTTGTCTCATCTGACCACAGCACCTTCTCCCAATCTCTCTCAGAATCATCCAGGTGTTCATTGGCAAACTTCAGATGGGCCTGCACATGTGCCTTCTTGAGCAGTGGGACTTTGTGGGCACTGCAGCCATTACGGCGTAATGTGTTACTAATAGTTTTCTTGGTGACAGTGGTCCGAGCTGCCTGGAGATCATTAACAAGTTACCTCTGTGTCATTTTAAGCTGATCTGTCACCTTCCTTCTGATCCTGGATACCCCACGAGGTGAGATTTTGCATGGTGCCCCAGATCAATGTCGATTGACACTTATTTGTACTTTTTCCATTTTCTTACTATTTCACCAACAGTTGTCTCCTTCTCACTCAGCGTTTTACTTATGGTTTTGTAGCTCACTCCAGCCTTGTGCAAGTTTATGATCTTGTCCCTGACATCCTTAGAAAGCTCTGTGGTCTTGCCCATGCTGTAGAGGTTAGAGTCTGACTGATTAATTGAGTCTTTGGACAGGAGTCTTTTATACAGGTGAAAATTCAAGACAGCTGTCTTTAATGCAGGTAACTATTTGATTAGGATTGTCTAACTGGTCTGTAGGAGCTAGAACTCTTAATAGTTGGTAGAGGATCAAATACTTATTTCTCTCTGCAAAATGCAAATAAATTAATATAATTTATACAATCTGATTTTCTGGATTTTATTTTGGATATTCTATCTCTCACTGTTAAAATTAACCTACCCTTAAAATGTTCATGACTTTGTCAGTGGGCAAACTTACAAAATCAGCAAGGGATAAAATAATTATTTTCTTCACTGTATCTCTTGGAAGGGAGAAAACTCCAAAACAATTTTATCTTAATATTTTATTGTTGTTAACTTCTCTTGAGCATTTTTGTGTATTATTTGGAATAAATCACATGTTGATTAAAGTGAGGTTTCACATCACCTGTATCAACCAAGATAATTTTAAACTGCTCAAGAATCCTAGGTTATGAATAAGTGGCATCTTCTCAAATTACTGAATGAGTAAACTATCATAGGCAAATGCAAGAAAGGTTTTGCACCACTGAAATGAATCTTCAACCCCTTGAATGTGTGGAGGATAAGCAGCAGGCACTCAGGGGTGTACGTTTTAATTAACACACTTCTAGGTGGTGCACACTACAAAAATTAATGAGTACATAACACTTCATGAAAAGAAAGAAGAAAAAACATAGTAGTAGCACTCACAATAGTGTAAAAACTCAGGTTTATTGTGTCAACCTAAAAACAAAGCCAGTTGTATTAGAAAATGCGGTTTATACAGACGACGTCCGTTTCGTGCCCCAAGGCCCTGTAGAAGAGCTCTTGAAACACGAAACGGACGTCGTCTGTATGGACCACATTTTCAAATACAACCTGCTGTGTTTTTAATTTGACACAATAAACATGAATTTTTATGCTATGGTGAGTGCCACTACTATGTTTTTTCTTATCTCTTTTCATGAATGAGTAAACTATGTTTATCACTAGAAATCTAAATTTAAATTTTTACTACAAAGTTCTTAACTTGCTTTTTTTTCCAAGATAAGAAGATTGGAGAGTAGTGCTTTACTTTACACATCAATTGTACATTGTATGACCTCTTGTTTCGGGTATGATAGATTTCTTTAATATATTATACCAGTGAGTACACATTTATGGAGAAGCTGTAAGGACATCAATACTGCCATGAATACAGACAACATGAATTACCAACATGTTCTACCATTACAAAAATACTTAGATTGTAGAATAAACATAGATTGAGATAACGCAGAGCATGAGGAAAAGTTTCATTCTGGTCTCACCTTGCTCAACTTGGCTTTATTGACAGGTCTCTCCTTATCTGGCCACGGCAAACTAAAACCGAGCTGCCCAGTGTACCCTTCTCAGTTTCCACTAAGCTTTTTAAATTTATTGTCAGGTTTACACTTCCTGATTCAGGCCATTATATGACCACTATATACAAATGACACATCAAGTCAATCATTCTTTTAGTGGCCTCTTTAGTAAGGCTAAAAATTCAATGGGTACAAAACAAAAATTAATACAATAGCGATATACAGATAGAATGCCATCTTTATTAGCAGCATGTGATTTTTATGGCAATCTAAAAGATCCATCATCCAAAAAATGAGTATGTTGCTTGTTTGATGCCATTTGATGCTTGTTTTCAGCCAGCGTAAAATTTACTTATGTTTCCAGCATATAACAGCATATCATAGTAAAGCAGACTTTCCTCTAAAAATATAATTTTAATATTCGGCAGGTTTTATATACCGTATTTTTCAGTTTATAGGACACATTAGATTATAAGACACACCCCTACTTTAGAGGAGGAAAATCGGAAAAAATAATTGTTAATGTTAAAATGAGGGTGTGTCTAATAATCTTTGGGTGTCCTATATTAGCTCACCGGGGGGAGTGGCGGGGGAGGAGCAGCTCAGGAAGGTCATAGGAGGCAGAGTAAGTGATGCTGCAGCAGGATCAGTGGAGGAGGTGTCAGGAGGGTCAGTGGATGGAGGGTCGGCAATAATGAGGGCTCGAAGGGGGCAGTGTCATTGCAGTGGAGTGGCTCAGGAGGGTCACAAGACAGAAGGTTGACTATACTGCGGGCTCAGGGGGTGTCACTGTTGCAGCCGGTGCTATTGATCTGCCGACTGGCTGTGGGATGCTTTGAATTGTCCACGGTTGAGGAGATGGACATCAAGAAAATATCCATGGAGGTGATGTATGTGCAGATAGGACTATGCGACCATTTTCTTGAAGTCCAATGCATCAATCTGTGCACACACCACTTTCGCGGTCATTTTTTTAAGTCCATCTCGTCAACCGTAGGCATTTCAAAGGAGAGCGGCAGCTAGCCAGCAGATCAATGGTGCCCGCCATTGCAGCAACACCCCATAGCCCATATATATCGCCAACTTTCCATCCTGTGGTCCTCCTGAGCCGCTCCACTGCAGTGACACCCCTCCTCCAAGCAATCAATATCCCTGACCCTGCCTTCAGTGACACCGCTCCAACACTACAGACCCGGTAAGCCAAATCCGGATTATAAGACACACCTCCATTTTATTCCCTAGTTTTGGGGGAAAAAATATGTCTTATAATCCAGAAAATATGGTAATTATTTGCATCTAAGGGGTAAGGTTTCTCCTTGTGGAGAGTAAAATTCCAGGTCTGGCATGCCAGTATGGGAAGACTTAACCACCTTCCATACTTTTCTGGGAATTTGCATGTACAATTACTTGAAAAATAATAGTATGGGTCTGAATTACTCTATACCAGTCCAGTATAATTCTAATGTAAAAGTCCATTTACCTTTTTTGTTCCAATATGACTGTAGTTCCACAATACTCCTTACAGTAGACACATCTATCAGCTAGGTAATAAAATGAATTATATCCATGTGTATTGTATTGTCCATCCATTCATGAATCAATTCTAGAGGAGTTATACTGAAGCATGCTTTAGAATTTATTGTGCGAAATTGTGGCATAAAAATATGGGATTATGTATTCAGTACCATAACACACATAGAGGAATGACCTCGGGATCATGACATCTTGACATTGGTAACATTGAACTAGAGTGATAGAACAGCGGAATATTAGGAGGCTACAAGATTAAATATCACCAGCATGTAATTCCAATATGGTCGTGACTCGTAGAACCATTGTCAGACTGCTACCGTTATACATTTTTAGACTCGGCTATGTGGTTGACCTCGCTATAAGTAAAGCATGAAAAATAAGGTAGAAAATTAATGAATAAATAAAGGATGAAAGGTTTTACCTTGATTGTCAAGGCGCTATTATTCATAGAATAACATACTGTGTTTATAATGATAAAAGCTGTTAAAAAAGGTTAGCTAAATGTAAGTGCCAACAAAAAAAAATAAACATTTTATAGATATATTTATCCTGTCCTGATACATGGATTTACAAATGCTGTTGTGATTTTTAATATAATTTCTTTTGCAGACATTTGTGCCAAATCATCATTCCTTTACACTTTTTTTAGTAAAGGTTTCTTTTTTTAGGCATTTTTTTGTTTGCACAAAATTTTTTTAAAGCTTGTGTTCTATTTTTGTACCAGTTTTTCTTCCTTTTTTATTTGCTTGATCATGTGTTTTTTATTATTTTGATGTTTTCTGATGATTCCTTATTTAGGACGTTACAAAATGTCACAATTCTTTTTGAGCAATTGTATTATAGTGCTCTAGTAGTGAAGTACAAAATATTTTTATTTTTTGGTGTGTTTAAAAACCAACTTACAATATTGTTCACTTTTTAAATCATTGTAAATCATTACATTTCAATAAAAAACAAAAAGCAACAAGTGCGTTTTTCTCTGGTGTGACACATTCCAGAGAAAACACGTCTTTGAAATTAAATGATTTTTATACTCACCTGTCTGCAGCGAAGCTGTTTTTGGCCGCTGCTGTCTCCTGCTTCCACGCCAGCTAATTATGCTCATGAATATTCACTGCACCACGACCCGGAAGTAACAGGAAAGGGGAGACAACGGCAGCTGGAGACAGCAGAGCCAAATACATCAGCACCACGGAGAGCAGCGCCGGGGACAGGTGAGTATAGTAGTTCCTGATCTCTGTGTGCTATCACAGATAGCAGACAGAGAACACACGTGTGCCAAACTCACATGTGAAAGAGGCCTTAACTGAACTTTTTAATAGAAATACAGCAAGAAAAATGTTTTTTTTTATCTTTTTTATCCATTTCACGATTCACCTTATGGGTTAAATATTTTACATTTTTGTTATTTTAGCAAATACACGCTTGGTAATACTAAATTACCTTTTTTTACATTTATCTATTTAAGTTTGGAGGAACAGTTGGGTGACAAACTTTTTTTTTCTCCTTGACTTGATCACATATATAATATCAGGCAATTTCATGGGCTGAGCTTCACAGAAGTTGTAGCATGGCAGATATGGTGGCCTTCAGTTAGCCCCCATCAGCCATGGCAACCAATCAGTACTTCACAATCGCATCACATGGGGGACCAATGATCAATCTGCATGCAACAATGTTTGCCACTTTTTTAACACAAAACAACTGGTGCAAAAGCCTTGATAAGTCCAATTGAAAGTGCCAATGCATACCAATTGTTTTGCATTAATTGAATCACTGAGGTTAAAATATCATTCTCAATATATTACTGTAGAGGCACTGAATATTGAGTATTTATAGCACCACCAGTGTTTTCTTAATCTCAGCTCTACAGTGGTGTTTTACATCATCTTGCCAAGGTCTTTTATTCACCGTCAGAGTAGGTATACATGGCACTTCTAGCGGTCGTGCACGAATAAGTTCCAAAATTGTGTTGAGATGTAAGTTGAAACTTGGCACTCCACGTAAGTGATATTATGAGATTTTTATTCAGAAGAATTGATAGGAGCAGCACAGATAGATGTTTTGGTCAACATGACCTTCATCAGTGTACCTGTTTGAGATCCTGTAGTAGCATGGCAAGCGGCGCTGATAAAATGGTGCACTACTGATTACAGAGGTGGACGCCACGTTTTTTCAGCGCCACTCGAGACGCTTCTACAGAACCTCAAATAGGCACACAAATGAAGGTCATGTTAACTGAAACGTCTATCTGTGCTTCTCCTATCATTTCTTCTGAATAAAATTTCCTTATCACTTATTTTGAGTGCCGAGTTTAAACTTTTTTGGTTTTCACTCTGGTCTGTGGCTCTATCTTGTCGACAAAACTCTTCACTGGCTAGATGTCAGAAGTTAGATTAAAAGATCTCGATACAAGTCATCTGCTATCACTGCCACTCCGGTTGGTCTTCAGTTTGTGACTTGCTGGCATCTCCAGTGTTTCATTGAGTGCGCCTGAGGTCACAACTCAATAAAAGTCTATGAGAGCCTCATTGTGGCCTAGTTCTGGCTCTCATAGAGTAACATTGAGAGCTTATGACATTTTTTTTTATTTGCGGCCAGTCAAAAGTTACAGTCACAAGATGGCGCCGTGAGACCAGATTGACACAGAAAAAAGATGAAGATACCAAAGAGTGAGTATAAGATTGTTGGCAAGGGACTTAGATTTAAAGCACCACTGCATTGGTGAAAAAAACTCGCTGGGGTGGTGATTTAAAATTTTGTTTAATAGTACTTGCTATATTATATAAGCCCGAGTTAAACCCTTTAATTGGCTCCATTAGGATGAAATGGAGAGAACATTTAGGACAATAGTATAATTAGTTCACCCTCCAGCAGTAGGCTTGTTTCTTTAGGCCATTTTTGATGCACGGTAAGGGCAATGTTTTATTTTCGTAGGTTGAGCAGAAACTTCCTTACTTTAATATTACGAGTCAATCTAGTTCATATTTGATTATTTGATTGACCACATACATAGTGCTCCAGATCATCGTACAACTCTTTCATTATGGTCTAACCTTCTGCTGTTTGCTGTAAAGTTTGCCAATTCTTTTATAAAAATAGCACAATGAAAATCTTGTTGCCAGTGTACCCAGACATGTCATGCACCATTGGAACGTGTGCCACAAAGCCTTCAAAATGGACATGAGCTATTATGTGCTATTGTTACAAAAAAGCCATAGCAGTATATTGGAATATACATTTTATTATAAATTATATTTTTTTCTGTGTGTTCATTTTTTAAATACAATGTTATATGTCATGGTGAATCAATTGGTTCTTTGTACTGTAATCCTGAAGTCTTTATATTTTAGCAAAATATAACAGCCCGTTGGTTTTCATGAGCTGATTTATATAAGGCAAACTCATTTCCTTACAGCCTGCAGTCATTAAGTTCCTTACAGAAATGACAATTTTGTTATATAGGTGCCAGTTGTTTCACGGGATATTAGTTTCATCCAAGTTAAGCTCATGGAGACCTACTTTGAGCTGAGACATCAACACATTAAATCAATCCATCTACAGAAGAGCTATGTCAAAATAGCTGTCTTCACGCATTTTGCATTGTTATTCTTCGCTGAGCTTATGCTCAGGGGTCAGATTAGAGTTCATTCAACCAGAGCCTTACTAGAGATGATAGCCAGCCTCAGGACACATTTTTAAGTTGAGATTTGCAGAACAGCCACTTGGAGTTCATTTGACATTTTACAAACTGTTAGAGCTTTCCCATTGTTACACCAGGAGACATAGAAATGTGTTGATAGTGATAAGTTTCACCATTATTTTGCTTTATTTCTGCTATTTCTTACCACGCACATACAGTTTTTTCTTCTTATTCATCTATCTAGAGGTGTTCTTATTTCTGGGAGCATAATTAAGAATGATTCAAAATAATATGGACACGAATGTGGATGAAAGGAACTTTTGACAAAAGCAAAGCACTTGTAACAATTTCTTGTTGTCTTAGGTACTTGGCTTATTCATGATTTACCATATTTTTTGGATTATAAGACACCGTTTTCCTCCCAAAAATTTGGGAGGAATATGAAGGGCGTATCTTATTATACAATTGAATCTTATTGGGAGGTGCTGGCTGCGGTGGGGGCTGTACAGAGCATGGCGGTGCGGTGGGTGAGATGCTATGTCAGTAGTGGGAGCTGTGCTGGCTGCGGTGGGGGCTGTGTGGAGCAGGGCAATGCAGCAGGTGAGATGCTCTATCGACAGTGCGGGCTTCAAGAAATGCGACCGGAGTCTCGGCTCAAAAACTTATTTGCGCAGACTGCGATGGGGGCTGTGTACACCATTGCTATGCAGTGGGTGAGATACTTTGTTGGCAGTGTGAGGCTGTGCTGGCTTTGGTGGGGTCTGTGTGGAGCAGGGCGATGTGGTGGGTGAGATGCTCAGTGCGGGCTTCAAGAAATGCGACCGGAGTCTCGGCTCAAGAACTTATTTGCGCACGTGTCGCATCCAGCCCATTGATCTCTCAGTGGACTTAAGGAAAATGGCACCTAGAGATAGCATGTGTGCAAATGAGATCTCGGCTTGTCATTGAGCTGAGAGCTCAATCTGCTCATGCGCCAACTCTGGATGCCATTTCTTTGAAGCCCGCTATGCCAACAGACCATGTGTGACACAGCCACCATGGCACCCGCAGCCAGCACAGCCCCCACGGCAGCGCCTGCAGCATCACTCTACTCCAGCACCGCCCCTGCCTCTTTTGACCCAGCTCCACAATTATTGCCACCCCCCTCTGGTAAGACACCACTAGAGTATAAGACAGACCCCATTTTTTTTTACCTTTTTATTTCTAAATTTGAGGTGCATCTTATAAAACAAAAAATTTGGTATATGGTTGTTCAATCTAATTTCACATATGATTGAAAAGTCAACCACATTAAGTTTCCTCATAAGCAATAAAAACTAGAGCAAGGCCTATGGTACTTAACAAAAATTTACAGTAATTCCTCAAATTACCCTTAGACCTATTGGACAACAGTAGCTATGACAAACCAAAAGCAATTGACGATTGTCAATAAATTAATATGTTATAAAATAATCCAAATTTTTCACCTGTCCTACATGATTTTGTGACCTTTTGAGTCTTGACTTGGGTCTGTTGCTTCGTTCTCTTTGCAATATTCAGTACCCTCTTCTATGTCCCCATTCTACCAAAAAGAGTTAAAAAAGAGCTGAAAAACACATCAATGACAATATTAAATCCTCTACAATCATCTTAACAAGAAGATTTGTGGTGTTCTGTAGGTTACAGGCCCATGACCATGCAGATTTGGTAGCATTTATCAGAATCAGCATAACTTGATAATTTTTTCTCACTGTTAGTGATTTACTATTCTGCTCAAATAGTTCAGAATGTAGTGTATAAGTAGATGGGATAAGATTGAGTGGATCTGTAAGCCTATAGGGTTCTTTACACGCTGCGATATTGGTACTGATATTGCTAGCGAGTGTACCCGCCCCTGTCGGTTGTGCGACATAGGGAAATCGCTGCCCGTGGCACACAACATCGCTAACACCTGTCACACGGACTTACCTGCCCTGTGACGTCGCTCTGGCCGGCGATCCACCTCCATTCTAAGGGGGCATGTCGTGCGGCGTCACAGCGACGTCAAACGGCAGCTGTCCAATAGAAGCAGAGGGGCGGAGATGAGCGGGACGTAACATCCCGCCCACTTCCTTCCTTCCGCATTGCTGGTGGAGGCAGGTAAGGAGATGTTCCTCGTTCCTGCGGTGTCCCACATAGCGATGTGTGATGCCGCAGGAACGACGAACAACATTGCTACGTACGAGACAACGATTTTTGGTGTTTGGACGACCTCTCCAAAACCAATGATTTTTGTCTCTTTTGCGATCGTTTAAGGTCGCTCGTATGTGTTACACGCTGCGATGTTGCTAACGGCGCCGGATGTGCGTCACAAACACCGTGACCCTGACGATAAATTGTTAGCAATATTGCAGCGTCACACACACATTGCTCATCATTCTGAAAACAAAGGGTTTCTCCTTATCGTTATGTACACTTTAATATTATTATGTTATTCATTTGTTTACTAGAAGGAAAATCTAGAAACATTTTAAATAGTCGTCCTTTGAAATTTGTCTACCATTTTGCTTCTGCCAATCAGTCACTAATGGTACACAAATTTGAACACCCGTCTGCCTCTGATAACTCTTTATGCTGCCCCATTCCTCCTAAAACTTAGGAAGTAAAAGTAAGAAGGTGGTTGTACAGTGCACATAAGAATGCAGAGAGGGGCATAGCACCGGTATTCGCAGGGAGGACACAAAAACACAGGGTATAGATAAGGCCAAAGACACAAAAGGGGGCATCACTCCAGGAATGAAGTTGTGCTTGTACTTTTGAGCCGTAACGAGAGCTGTAACCTGATCAAACACATACCACTGCCGATACAAGAGCAAAATCTGAAACAAGAAGTAGGTTACAAACTGCATTTCAAGGGGTCGGGAAATGAAT
Organism: Anomaloglossus baeobatrachus; assembly: GCF_048569485.1. Taxonomy (NCBI): domain Eukaryota; kingdom Metazoa; phylum Chordata; class Amphibia; order Anura; family Aromobatidae; genus Anomaloglossus; species Anomaloglossus baeobatrachus. The sequence goes on from NC_134354.1 coordinate 74,284,132, forward strand.
GATTCTATCAAGATTTCAGTCTGATATTTTTTGTAACATTGCTCTCTTTTTATGAACTATTTTAATGTATATCAATAAAATTATTAATTTTATATATTGGTTAAGCTCCTTTCATACCATGATCCTCTATGACTTGCTATAATGATATTTAGTATAACATTTTATACCTAACACTAATCACTAACATATGGAGACATTACAATTTGTTTTTTTTTCAATTTAATGATATCCATAGACTTTACCTTCCATAAATTCAGAAATTCATCAACATATTTGACTGTAATGACTTTAAACTTAATACATTTGTAGATTGGTAGCAGGTGAAAATTCAGTTTTTGCTCGTTATGCTCTCACCTTGCAAATGTGTACAGAAAAATCAGCCAAACATCGAGTTAAAAAATGAGCAGAATACTAGTGCAATTGGCAGCAACATATGGGGTAGGAAAATCTATAGCACATCCCAAATATATATATATATATATATATATATATATATATATATAAAAGCAAAAAGAGTTACAACCGCACACTGAAATGCCAAACATTTCAACTACCAAAAAAGATCTAATAAAAATGTGCATATCAAATTGGCCATTTTCATATCTGCCCAGTAGCCACGTCATGGAAATCTCTTTATACTTGGTCCTACTTGTTTTGGCAAAGATAGACCCACTACTCATGAATAAAAGCATCTGTGGCTAATGGGAGAGGGGAGGTAGGGTTGGGTGTATAGTCAATTAAATGGACATGACTCCATATGAAGTGTGAATAGATGCGTATCTGTTCATGATATATAAAAGCAAAAAGAGTTACAGCCGCACACTGAAATGCCAAAGATTTCAACTATCAAAAAAAATGTAATAAAAATTTGAGATGTTATAAAATATCAAAATGGCCATTTTCATATGTGCCCAGTAGCCACGTCATGGCAATCTCTTTTTACTGGGTCCTACATGTTTGCGCAAACATAGACCCACTACTTAAGACTAAAAACATCTGTGGCTAATGGGAGAGGGAAGGTGGGGTTGAGTGTATAGTCAGTCAAATGGACATGACTCCATATGAAATACAAAAAAGGCAAAAAAAAGTCTGACAGCATTCGATGAGAACAGGTATTCATGGCATATAATAGCAAAAAGAGTTACAGACGCACACTGAAATAAATATGAAATACAAAGAAAACATTATGAACAGATATGCACCTGTTTACATGGAATGCTTTGATATATATATATATTTATTTATTTTTTATATATATATATATATATATATATATATATATATATATATATATATATATATATCAGCAGTATAGTGTGAATACATTTTTTATAGCCCCATTACTTTGAATTACAGAGATATGTTGTGAATATAAAATACATGCTTTAAATATGTATACAAGCGTTGATAAATTCTTTTTTGGATTCCAAATGCCTTTTCCTGTTCTGTTCCAAAGGTATATCCATCAAAGTCCTAGTTGATGTACTGAAAAGGCAGAGTAATAAAGATTGATGCTGTTATTTCAAAGAATGCAACTCTGACACCACAAAAAGTTCCCACAGTAAATCAAAGTTTCTACAATATTGCAAAAAAAAAAGTTCTAGATGCAGTTTGAACTTAAAGGGCACCTGTTACTATATTTCTACATATGGTAGAAGTGATATTGCTAAATAACGATACTTTTTTTTGTAGGGATGTGATGTGCCAGTCATGAGAAATCTAATGTACAAGCCATATTGCGTAAGTGCACATAGGGCATGTCAATCAACTTGCAAGAAGCACCCTAATTGATTGACGTTCCCCCATTTCACTCTTGACTTCATTGCTACAAAAAAAATAATAATTTGTATAGGGAAAAAAGTGCCTCTACCATTACTTTCATATATAAAAATGTGCTGACAAGTTGGCTTTAACACCATAAATATATATAAGAATACATTGTGGTTGTGATGTTTTTAAACATTTTTTTGTAACCAAAATTAATGTGTTTTTTCATTAAAAAATGTTATTATTTGTGTTCTATTTTTCCAATATTTTTATAAATTGAAACTAGAAAACTCCCTGAGATGACTGGTAACACAATGGACAAAACAGATATAAGAAATTATAGTATACGAAGGAACTGGGTAGATTTTGGATACTTGTATGGTATCGGTTTCCTGGAGGAATGGTTGCCTGAGCTCCATAACATCATCATACAGGCCTATACGTTGTTTACTTACAACTGCTCCTAGTAACATGTGGAAGAGCAGCTCTAGGGAAGACACCTCTGCCATAATAAGTTAAAAAAAAATATATGTATATATCGGTAAGAGTGCAAAAGCTTTTTGAAAATAGTGCTTTGTCTGAGAAAAGGCATTTGTCAGCTCACGTCTCATGCATAATCAAAGCTCTCCATCAAAGAATTTCGGTGGTATGCTGGAGCTGACACAGAATGAAACAGTATCCCTGTGGTATGGCCAATAATTATGTCTCTAGCGCTGCTGCTACCCGGGATATTTGCCAATTCATTTAGGAGGTCTCCTTTTTTCTCCAGGATTCTCTTGATTGTCCTGGGAGATTTGTCAAATCAAGAAGTAACAAGTGGGAACTTAGTAAGGTTGTCCAGGACTTTAACACTGTTGACCTATTCTTAGGGGCACTTTGCACACTACGACATCGCAGGTGCGATGTCGGTGGGGTCAAATCATAAGTGACGCACATCTGGCGTCGCTCTCGACATCGTAGTGTGTAAATCTTTTACCATACGATTAACGAGCGCAAAAGTGTTGTAATCGTATCGTTGGTGTAGTGTCGGTCATTTCCATTAATTGGGAAATACCGATGTTACGATGTTGTTCCTCATTTCTGCGGCAGCACACAGCGCTGTGTATGAAGCTGCAGGAGCGAGGAACATCTCCTACTTACGTCCTGCGGCTCACGCCAGCTATGCGGAAGGAAGGAGGTGGGTGGGATGTTTACGTCCCGCTCATCTCTGCTCCTCCACTTCTATTGGCTGCCTGCCGTGTGACGTCGCTATGACGCCGCACAACCCGCCCCCTTAATAAGGAGGTGGTTCGCTGGCCAGAGCGACGTCGCAGGGCAGGTGAGTGCATGTGAAGCTGCCGTAGCGATAATGTTGGCTACGGCAGCTATCACCATGATATCCCTGCTGCGATGGGGGCGGGGACTATCGTGCACGGCATCGCAGCATCGGCTTGTGATGTCGTAGTGTGCAAAGTGCCCCTTAGAATAGGTAATCAATGTCTGATAGGTGGGAGTGCGACACAGGGCACCCCGAATGATCAGCTGTTTGCAGTGTCGCCGGCTGCCAGAACTATCCAGTTATGGAGATGCACAGCACAGCTCCATGAACTGTGTATTGGCCATGGCTTGGTACAGCTTATCCTGTTTGAATAAGGGACGGATGTGCAGGACCGAGCCGCAACCACTATGGTGTCGAGAAAGTTGTGCAACTCCGTAACTAAAATCATTATCATCTGATAAACCATAATCACAAAAAACAATATTGTTGGAAAACTCCTAAACAATTAATATCCAAAAAACATAAAGTAAAAATCCATAATATTAGAATATAAGTAAAAAAAATTTAAACAAAAAAATATAAGCACACATATAAAATACAATCAAATGTATGACAAGGGGAAGATTAATGTGCAGAAAAAGATGGATCACACATACCCAAAGGATATGGTAAGGAAACAGTATATATGCATGGATCATACAAAGTATATATTTAGTATACGTCTATATGAATATTGCACTATGCCCAATATTGCACGTCCCCCCAAGGATGCCCAACACAAAACGTGCGTCGGGTTCTGTGGATTGCACTTTTTAATGACAGGACAATTTGAGTAAGCTAGATCTCATATTGCGCTGCTAATAGTGTTATTGCATGTTCAGATTAGCCCCTAGTAGCCCTGACATTTACTGCAGGTTGTACACTCCTTTATTGTGTCCACTTACTCTTGGGCACTACATGTAAAGAGCCATTTTTTCACTGTTATAGTAGTGCTTTTTCCAGTCACATTTTTGTGCCTTGTATTATTTACACTGTTGTTGCACTTATTTTTTTAGGCACAGTATGTGAATGAAACTAACAGATAAATGCAGGTCATATGAATAAAAAAACTTTTCTGTGATATTTGCATACATATAGTGTCATTTTTGTTCGTACTAAATATGGCTTCTAATTTTACAGTACACTATATGGTACATATTCATACAGATATATATTTAATATATATACTGTCATTTTTATGTTTTGAATATTGCTGCAATTTGACAGTACAGTATAAAGTACATTGAGCATAGGGCAATATTCATATAATATACAGTGCATACAAGTAGTATTCAACCCCCTGCAGATTTAGCAGGTTTGATAAGATGCAAATAAGTTAGAGCCTGCAAACTTCAAACAAGAGCAGGATTTATTAACAGATGCATAAATCTTACAAACTAACAAGTTATGTTGCTCAGTTAAATTTTAATAAATTTTTAACATAAAAGTGTGGGTCAATTATTATTCAACCCCTAGGTTTAATAATTTGTGGAATAACCCTTGTTTGCAATTACAGCTAATAATCGTCTTTTATAAGACCTGATCAGGCTGGCACAGGTCTCTGGAGTTATCTTGGCCCACTCCTCCATGCAGATCTTCTCCAAGTTATCTAGGTTCTTTGGGTGTCTCATTTGGACTTTAATCTTGAGCTCCTTCCACAAGTTTTCAATTGGGTTAAGGTCAAGAGACTGACTAGGCCACTGCAACACCTTGATTTTTTCCCTCTTGAACCAGGCCTTGGTTTTCTTGGCTGTGTGCTTTGGATCGTTGTCTTGTTGGAAGATGAAATGATGACCCATCTTAAGATCCTTGATGTAGGAGCGGAGGTTCTTGGCCAAAATCTCCAGGTAGGCCGTGCTATCCATCTTCCCATGGATGCGGACCAGATGGCCAGGCCCCTTGGCTGAGAAACAGCCCCACAGCATAATGCTGCCACCACCATGCTTGACTGTAGGGATGGTATTCTTGGGGTCGTATGCAGTGCCATCCAGTCTCCAAACGTCACGTGTGTGGTTGGCACCAAAGATCTCAATCTTGGTCTCATCAGACCAGAGAACCTTGAACCAGTCTGTCTCAGAGTCCTCCAAGTGATCATGAGCAAACTGTAGACGAGCCTTGACATGACGCTTTGAAAGTAAAGGTACCTTACGGGCTCGTCTGGAACGGAGACCATTGCGGTGGAGTACGTTACTTATGGTATTGACTGAAACCAATGTCCCCACTGCTATGAGATCTTCCCGGAGCTCCTTCCTTGTTGTCCTTGGGTTAGCCTTGACTCTTCGGACAAGCCTGGGCTCGGCACGGGTGGAAACTTTCAAAGGCTGTCCAGGCCGTGGAAGGCTAACAGTAGTTCCATAAGCCTTCCACTTCCGGATGATGCTCCCAACAGTGGAGACAGGTAGGCCACACTCCTTGGAAAGGGTTTTGTACCCCTTGCCAGCCTTGTGACCCTCCACGATCTTGTGTCTGATGGCCTTGGAATGCACCTTTGTCTTTCCCATGTTGACCAAGTTTGAGTGCTGTTCACAAGTTTGGGGAGGGTCTTAATTAGTCAGAAAAGGCTGGAAAAAGAGATAATTAATCCAAACATGTGAAGCTCTTTGTTCTTTGTGCCTGAAATACTTCTTAATACTTTAGGGGAACCAAACAGAATTCTGGTGGATTGAGGGGTTGAATAATAAATGACCCTCTGAATGAACTTTTCACAATTTAAAAAAAAAAATAAAAAAAGAAATAACATTCTTTTTTGCTGCAGTGCATTTCACACTTCCAGGCTGATCTACAGTCCAAATGTCACAATGCCAAGTTAATTCCGAATGTGTAAACCTGCTAAATCTGCAGGGGGTTGAATACTACTTGCAGGCACTGTAGAATATATGCTTAATATATACCTTTTATGATCCATGCATATATACCATTTCCTTACCATGTCCTTCGGGTGTGATCCATCTTTTTCTGCATCTTAATCTTCCTCTTGTCATACATTTAATCATATTTTATACGTGTTTATATTTTTTGCTTAAATAACATTTACTTATATTCTAATATTATGGATTTTGACTCCATTTTTTTATGGATATCAGCTCTGCAACTGAGTAGCTCCAGCTGACGCCAACACTGAAAAAAGCTGATCAGCGCACGTACCGGCATTGAGGTCCCGTGCAGGCGCACTACAATACTTTGATCTTCACTGTTCAGGGCAGATCATAGTGCGCCTGCGTAGGACCTCAATACCAGCGCATGTTGTAGGATGCATCACGCACCTCGGCTTCAGAAGAAGGAGGACAAAGATGGCTGAAAGAGCAGGTGCCGCTCCCAGAGAACGAAGACACCCATCTGACTCATCTGCACCGTGCCGATTGTTTAGATAAGTATAATAAAGTGATTTTTACATTCTACACAGCGGCCTGGGCTCTTATATACAGCATATTAGAATGCTCTATATAAGAGCTTAGTTATTGTGGCCGCAGCTTATAGTCACCAAATCTGGTGACAGGTTCCCTTTAATATATAAATAAAATTAATAACAACTCTATTACCAGTATAATAATCTAAAAACAGGAATAAATGACTATATGTCTTTTGTATAATCTCCCAGCAACTGTTTTCAATTTTGACCTGGTCTTCTACATTTGACCTATGTTTATATAAGACGGCAGTGATCGCCAAGTATTAAATGTCTGGTCAGTCGAGTGCAAAATATCAGGGCATAGCCCTGCTGAAAATTCTATATTAGGAACCGCTAATGGCAAGTTCTGTAGACATTTAGAAGCATAATTTTCTTTAGCATCGCTATATATTACTTTATGAGTCATTTACTAAGGAATAATGACCAGGTAATGCATTTTTTAACTTTAGTTAAAACATCTTGCGTCACTAAGGTTATTGTAAGTTCAAACTAAATGTAAAGGAAATCTATCATTATTATGCTCTTAAGAACAGATCATTGGAGAGCTAAATGGCAATGATGATTAAACAGTAATAGTAGATGTATGTGGAGTAGTTGAGAACATGAATATTAAAAGAAATTATAAAAGGTTACCTTGTATACACATATACTTGATATTAGCTATGGATTGGGTAAATTTGGATGGTAAACCATGTATATCCTAAGAAAAAAACTAAAATTTTATTATGTCAAGACACCAATGTCATCAAATTTTTATTGTTCCCAGTTATTAGAAAGTAATTTCTATTGTTTAGCTCTTAAACGACTGTATCACCTTTTTAGTTTATAATTGTACTTATTTTATGCTTAAGAATATTCTATTTCTTTAGTTTCTGTACTTTTTTTTAATAATAAATGTGTGCATAATTTTGGGAGCATGAGTTGCTATTATTCCAAAGATTTGTTTTTCAATTGATATCTGAATGTAAGAAAACTTAGGTCAGTGAACACGAGGTGCGGTATTTAGACTTTTTTTAAACAGAGTTTACTCTCGGTGTACAGCCCAGTACGAGCCGCTTGTTGTTTTTTAATGGCTTGTACTGGGGGTAACAACAGCATGATCGGATGTAGTGTGCACCAAAAAAAATGGAAAAGCCTCACCCACCCTCCCCCGGAAGTGCTCTGTCTATGGCTGGCTGCATGTGGGCGGAGACCCAAACTGGCCAATTAGTAACTGCCTTTGGGGTTCAGGTCAAGTTTGAGTTCCAAACCAAACTTAATTTAAAGTTTGGCTGACCCGCCAAGCCGAACCTCCATGGGTCCACTCATCTCTATTATTTATCTGTCATAAGAAACATTATGGTACGAGCAAAAGAGGGAGGATGCACAGCCGCAATAGTAGTAACGATAAGTATAAGGGTGCACAATTGTCAAGCAATGGTAACAGACAAAGGAGAAAAGCGCTTGACAAAATATGGCACTCACTCAATGAATAAAATTTACAAAGTTTTATTAGTGCATAATTAAAACCATACAGTAATACATTAAAACTGACACCACCATATAAACCAAGGGCCCCTTATGCACCTAAGTTCGTTAAATATATAATAATATAAATCTTGCCAAAACCAAATAACAAAGAAGGCTCCTAATAGAGCACATGAAAATATAGGGGAATATCGCAATACTATCACACAATGCAAGGTAGGACAAGGTCTACAAAACAACCATATAATGTAGAAAGGTGAAGCACACCAAGCAGGGGAAAGTTTCTCCTGATGAAGCCATGATATGCGACAAGCATTGGGTCAGGTCTCCTCTGCACCTTATCTTGTCTGGTTATAGTGGGAATATACTATCTATCAGCTATATTATATGCTTGGTGTGCTTCACCTCTATATATTATATGGTTGTTTTGTAGACCTTGTCCTACCTTGCATTGTCTGATACTATTGAGATATTCCACTATATTTTCTTGTGCTCTATTACTATTACTATACTATTACTCTATTACTATTACTATACTACTATTGTGCTCTCTTTGTTATTTTGTTTTGACAAGATTTATATTATTATATATTTAAAGAACTTAGGCCCGCTTTACACGCTGCGATATCGTTACCGATATCGCTAGCGTGCATACCCACCCCCATCGTTTGTGCGACACAGGCAAATCACTGTCCGTGGCGCACAAAATCGCGCAGACCCGTCACACTACTTTCCTGCCTAGCGACGTCGCTGTGACTGGCAAACCGCCTCTTTTCTAAGGTGGCGGTTCGTTCGGCGTCCCAGCGACGTCACTATGCGGCCGCCCAATCAAAGTGGAGGGGCGGAGATGAGCGGGACGTAACATCCCGACCACCTCCTTCCTTCCTCATTGCGGGTGACCGGAGGTAAGGTGAGGTTCCTCGCTCCTGCAGTGTCACACACAGCGATGTGTGCTGCCACAGGAACGACGAACTACATCATACAAGCAGCAGCAATGATAATTGGGAAGGGGTGTGATGTCACCCATAAGCCATTTTGAACATTTTTGCGACGATTCAAAATCGTTCATAGGTGTCACACACAACGACATAGCTAACGCGGCCGGATGTGTGTCACAAATTCCGTGACCACAACGAAATCGCTTTAGTGATATCGTAGTGTGTAAAGCCCCCCATAGTGCATAAGGGGCCCTTAGTTTATATGGTGGTGTCAGTTTTTATGTATTACTATATGGTTTTAATTATGCACTAATAAAACTTTGTAATTTTTATTTATTGAGTGAGTGCCATGTTTTGTCAAGGAACATTATGGACATACTCTGTGATAACTAGTGCAGAGAGAGGGAAGAGGTGCTGAAAAGCCAGCCCTTCTGTACTGCAGGTTAAGTTTGTTCCGTTACAATACTAAGGCTGCTCTAACATCAGCGGTACTCTGTCGCAATGCCGGATCCATCAAAAATGTGGTACAGTTCAATACAGTTCAATGGAATCGCGACAAGATAAGTTCACATGCGGTCACATGCAGCCGCATGATCAGTGGAGCTGGAATTCCTTGTCTCTTTTGTAAATAGAGCAGTTGATAATTGTACCTCCTTAAATTTTAGTCTATGGGACAGACATGGCTGAATAGTATACTTGACCCCCAATATGTGGTTTATTGTCAATATATTATCCAGTTCTGCAAACCCCATTGTGAGAGTGATTGCTAGATGACCAACCTAAAATGCATCATTAGTCGAGATGAGCAGATCGCTTTGCACAATCCTGTTCATAGGTCCAGGTCTGTGGATTTTGGCCATAGATAGAAGATGAACGCATTTCTTTACCCTCCAGGATCCCAGACTTGGCTTATGATTTGCTAGGATAGTGTGATATCACCTGTGCACTCATTGTTAGACTGGTGCTACAGAGGCCCACCTGGCACAATGACTCTGGGGTCCCACTGCTCAACTATATACAAATATTACATTCAGAAGTTTATCTTTGCTTCTATATAATAATATCCTGGGTAGCTTTTAAAATGTATGATGAGATGTTTTCTTTGTCTGTACCTAGTGAAACAAATATATTGTGCCAACTACTAATTAGGTAAGCATGGTAAGTGATGTACTACTGCAAAGGAGCCCACCGGGAGATGCTCCTGTGGGCCACTCCAAGCCTGTCTACTGCACACCGGACTGATGATGTCACACCAGATCATCAAATCAAAGGCTGCTCCAAGGGATCCAGAAGCTCAGGGAATTTGCACAGCTTTTGTCCATGGACAAAGAGCACTGACATGGACCGTGGATTGTGGTGGAACAAAGATATTTGCTCATCTCTAATCATAAGTAGAGGTGAGCGAATTTTAGGTTCGATGTTCAGAGTTCGGGTTCAGAAACCGAGTTCCAAAAAGACAAAGTTTGGATTCAACATTTGAGTGAGTTATGAGTGCAAACCACTCAAGTGAGCAGCACTGTGCTTGGGTATGAGTGATGCTCAGCCCTGTGTGAGCCACTTGCAGTGATTGAACGGCTTACATTTGGGGTAAGATCAGATGAAGTGTGCACACACAAACAAAAAAAAATTGAAAAACCCCGCTCACCCTCCCTCGGAAGTGTTTTGCTTATGGTGGAGCCACGGAATGCCCAATTACTTACTACCATTGAGGTTCGGATCAAGTCAGGGTCAAAAACCTAACCTTATTGAGGTTCAAATGTTCCTGGCGAACCAAACCTCCAAAGGTTTGCTTATCTTTAATCATTACTCATTTATCGCAAACAATGGCATATGTCTAATAATCAAAAGCAGAAACAGATCAATGACACAACTTTATAGAAAATCATAAAGTCCACCACATGGACTGAGTTAACTTTTAGAAATCAAAGGCTGTCTGCCTGAAGTTTTGCCAGTACTGCTCAATTTATCAATAAATGCAGCATATTCCTGGAGACAAAAGCTGTTGCATCAATGCTTTAGTAGAATTATAGTAATTTAGTCGGTTGCTTGTACAATGTAACTATGTATTTAGACTATTTTTGGAGAATGTTGTTCAGATGTAGAGCCCCTGCTAATTGTAGCTTTAATGAAAGTGGAATAAAATGACAACACAGATAAATTGCGTGCATGCATCTTGTATTTAGATCATAACCCACCGCTAACACAATCAATGTAAAGACAGCGAGATGAAAAACACAAACATATAAAAAGTGACAGAATGTGTAATGTCTTCCAAACATGTATTTTGGCGTTCGATAAAAAGCGTTGTTATTATTGTATGATGGTTCATGAGTGGATGTTTAGGCTTTTAAAGGATAAAGAGTTAGATTTCAATTGATAAAATCCCATTGTAAATTTTAAAAGGACTTGTGGTGTTATATTCAGTGATATTCTGAAAATACTTTTTTTATTTTCTTTTTCTGCTTTTTCAGTTCTTTTCAACCTTCCGAATCAGTTACATACAACTTTAATAAACCTATAGTAATGTTCGGCCTTCCATGCATTTTTAGTTGGTGTTGTATGTTAACCCTTTTATGACCGATGACATATATTTATGTCATCTCAGCTGTGTCCCTGCCTTTGATGCATTCTCATACGCTGAGTCTGCATCTTTTCCCGCAGTTGATGGCTGCTTTAATAGCTGAGATCCACCTACTGATGTTAACCAGTTAAATAGCTCTGTCAATCGCTGACCGCATTGTTAATCCCACCCATTGGTACGCCAGTCTTGTGATCACGGGACGCCAATGGGATGTCATAACAGCTGGGATCTTCACGATCCTCTTGTGAACGCCGACCTTTGGCTGGTGTTCTTAGTAGATCCTGATTTCTGCTGTGCAGAGCAGTGGTGATGATGATTATGATGGACTGCGCTGTATAGCATAGGTGATAGGCCAGTCACAGCTTAAAGTCCCTTAAGAGGACTATTAAGTAACATGAAAAATAAAAAAAAGTTTAAATAATATTAAAAAAATACACAAAAGTTCAAATCACCCTCCTTTTGCCTTTATGCTTTAAGTGAACCTGTCAGGTGCAATATGTATCGAGAACCACGAGCAGTTCTGGGTGTATATTGCTAATCCCTGCCTATCTGTCCCTGTATCTTGTAGCACAGATAAAGTGTTCTTTAAAAAAGGTATTTCTAAAGATGCTTTCTGAGATGCTAATGAGTGCAGGGACTAGTCGCAAGAGCTTTAGTTCCTGCGCTCATTCCACCCTCATGGCATGGCAGCACGCCCACAGGAGAAAATTAACATGCTAATTATTTTTTTTTTGTTTTTAGCATGCTAATTTATGCAGCATCAGCAGCATGACTGCGTGTACCTCTGTCCACTGATCAGAAGTCCTGGCTTTTCCGATCATGTGCACTAGGCCTCTCTGAAGCCGGGATGCGCCTGACCGGTTTCGTACTGCGCATGACCGGGAGTGTCAGGCATTCAGATCAGCAGTAACAGCAAACACAGGTACGCACGTCACCGCTAGTGAATCTGCATTGAATAGCATGTTAGTATGCTCCTGTGGGTGTGCTACCCTGCTAAGAGGGTGGAATGAGCTTAGAAACTAACACTCTTGCAACTAGTCCCCGTGCTCATTAGCATATCATAAAAGATCTTTAGAAATACTTTTTCTCAAGATTCCTTTATCTATGCTAGTGTATACAGGCACGGTTAGGCAGGGATTAGCAATATACACCCAGAACTGCTCGTGGTACTGGGTGCATATTGCACCTGACAGGTTCCCTTTAAAGCATAAAAAAGTGAACATATAAATAGTTAGCTAGTGGCTAAATTTAGTGACAGGAAACATGAACTTATCATGTTGCATTTTATAATGCTGCCAATCATAAACGGGTTGATAAAAAAGACCAAAAACTTGCATTGTCTGAGGGTGAAAACGTATACTATCGATCCCTAGTCTGTTCTCCATGCCAGTTCCAATCTCTTCACTTTGTCAGTGGCCACATCAATTGACAACAAATCATCACTATGAGCTGTAATTGGCTCAGTCATGTATATTGCCCTCAAAAAGAGGAAGTTTGGAGACAGGTACCCAGTCAGCAGTGTGGAATAGGAGATCCGTAGTTGAGTATGTTTTTTTTTCCTTAATATGCCTAAATAATGCTGGACACAAATTAAAAATAAAAATGAGTAGACAACTTTTTGAAATTCCTTTTCACTATAGCAGAAGCCATTGAAATTGTCAGGTTTTCTGCATCACAGTGTCCCAATGCTTTAAAGGAAACGTGTCACCAGATTTGGCGACTATAAATTGCGGCCACCATAAATGAGTCCTTATATACAGCATTCCAGAATGCTGTATATAAATGCCCAGGCCACACTGTATAACATAAAAATCCCTTTTATTATACTCACCTAGGGGGCAGTCCAGTCCTATGGGTGTTGCTGCTCTCCTGTTCGGCGCCCCCACTCTGCGGCGATCGTCATCTTCCTTCTACTGATCTCAGTATGTATGACGTATCCTATGTCATCCACACAGGCCGGCATTGTGGTTCTTGTCAGGCATACTTTGTTCTGCCCTGCTTAGGGCAGATCAAAGTACTGTAATGTGCAGGTGCGGGGGTAGGATAAAGACCGGCCCTGCATGTGCACTACAATACTGTTATCTCCGCCGAGCAGGGCAGATCAAAGTGCACCTGCGCAGGACCTCATGTCAGCCTGTGTGGATGACATACGACATGTCATCCATACTGGGCTGGGTAGAGGGAGGACGGCAATTACAGCAAAGAGGAGGCGCCAGACTGGAGAGCAGCGACACCCATCGGACCGGACCATCACCTAGATGAGTATAATAGAAGTGATTTTTATTTCATACATCATGCCCTGGGCTCTTATATACAGTATTCTGGAATGCTGTATATAAAGGCTCAGTGGTGGTGGCAGCAGTTTATAATCACGAAATCTGTTGACAGATTCTCTTTACGTGTTAATTTAACATTTGTCCCATCTGAATCTATTCATTAATGAATAAGCTACTTTTGATGTACAGGACTTTTATCAGAAAGACTGTCTAAAACTCCTGGACTTCAAGAAGAGGATGATAAATGAAGATTGTGAATATCTAATATACTATATCATTTAACTACAAGTTAATTTATAGGTCAAACAAAAAAAGGAGAAATAAGTAAAAACAAATGGTTTTCTAGATCCTTCGAGCAGAGAAAGGCAGTGGTGTTTTATAAGGATAGCATTATTATTATTATTATTAAAAAAAAGCTCTGAATAACTGGGATGAGACTTCATTAAATATTTAAAACTGTGAGCTTCACCAGTGGATTCCGCTACCTGGCAGAACAGATTTTTATATTCATGCCCAGATGGCAATACTTTAGAGCTGACCTTCTCTTCACAACAGTGATCAATAGTAAATGCTATTTGTACTTCTCTGGTGAGAACAAAGCTGCTGGGGTTTAGAAATCACTTTAATCTGCTCTTTTAGTTTTTTTAATATTTGATTCTTTTCCTCCTCTTAGTATTAGATATCAGTATAATTTGCATGGCTCGTGAAAAAAGAATGTGGACACCATGAAATATGTTTTACAGGCTCACACAGTGTCAAAATATTAAAAAATATTTTAAGAAATATTGACGTATGGTACAGCATAAACATACCACGCCGATACGTACTCTCATTTACTATACTTTGTATTACAGTTGAGTGTTGAGTGTTAAACAACTTTAATAAAAAAAACAAAGAACAAAAACTTGTTAGCCCTTGTGCAACCCTTTCACACATGAGTTTTTTTGCTGTCAGTCACAATCGACGGATCTGTCACACATTGTGGGAAAACTGATGTGACAGATCCATTTTTTGATGGATCTCACTGGCTGGCTAATTTGATTACTAAATAATAAATTGGAACATGCTCAGTTAAAAAAACGGAATCCATCGACGGATCCTGCTCCCATAAACTTTTATTCTACCAAATGACGGATGGTGACAGATCCGTCGCTGTCGGATTTTTCGACGTAGACAAAAAACGTTACTTTGTCCGTTTTCTCTGTCCACCGGACAAACAATTTTCGGTGGAAATGTGAGGCCGGCTGTCTTATTCCGTCGCTAATACAAGTCAATGAGAAAAAACGGATCCAGCGGCATCAGTCGCCTGATCCGTTTTTTCCATAATTCGACGGATTGTGACTGACAGCAAAAACCTGATGTGTGAAAGGGGTCTTAGTATCTATAAAGGCCAGGCAGCAGACAGGGGCAGGAATACCTAGCAAAACACAACCCATCTATTAGATATTCTGTAGCTCCTATCAATCAAATAGCAGTACATTTCTGTAACTTTACTTGCACATATTTCTGAAATAAATCTTCCAATCTCAGAAAAAGCTATGCTTACATTCAGCATCCTAGCGCCAGTATAGCACCGGCTTTACTTTATATATAAAAATCCTGATGGTTGGTTCCCTATAAGGCAAGTTCAAGAGTCAGCCTCTTGTGATCAAACATGGTCAGATAGAGTAACAGTACATAGGAACTGGCAAAATAGTAAGTCTTTGAGTGACTGCTTAAGATTTTGGTTAGGGTTACAGGTTAGCTATGGCCACTACATAGGCCATGTGTTGCTGCTGCATCGCAGAGCAATATAAGTGATTGGGGTTGCATTACAACTTTGACAAGCCAGTTGCAAAAATTCACACCAAATTGAATTTTTTGTGACTTGGGTGCCAGACTTTAGGGATTTTAATTTGACCATATTCACTTGTATAATGCTGCAATACAGCAACAACCATTGATCCTTGGCTGTATGGCCTGAGCAGTGTAGATGTGAATCAAGCTCTGGGGTGAGATAAACACTTTATTAGAAAACAGCAGCACAATGTCTGTGCCCACTTCTGCTCTTCTATCCCTCTTGCCTTTCTTTTGGCTTCAGTAAAAAACTATAAACTGATAAATTAGTCAGCTGGGAATCTATTTTGTCTTGAGAAGACAGATGTTGGTTGTTTTCAAAGCCAATGATAAGGTTTGGCGGCAGGGAAGAGTACATGTGGCTTATGTGAAAAAAGTTTCTTTGTCTAAGATCTCTTATATTTCTTATATTTCTTGTGCAACTTATTTATATTCATGTATGATTTTTCAAATTTGGGGAGGAAAGGGTTAATAGACCACGCTGACATAGAAAAGAGGATCCATATAGAAGGAATGTGTCATGATTCTGATTAGTGGTGCTCTGCTCTCCTGGAGAGCCTATACTGGGCCTCATATTTTCATCCGGTGAACTCGTTGTTCTCAGTCTAGTCCTGTGTGGTGTGGGAGGGGGTTTGTTTTTTGGAGCCTCATTCCGGGTGATTGTTTTGCTCTATCTGGGAGCTATTTCACCTGGAACACTGCCAGGGATAGTTTCTGTTCATCAGTGTACGTCTCTGGATGCCATAAGTGACTGATCCGATCTTGTCCTGCTACCTAGTTCCTCGTACCCCGTCCTGTCTCCTCCCATACTCTGACTTGACTCCTGACCTTCCTGATCTTCGGCTTGTTTCCTGACCCTGGCATTGTATAGCACATGTACCCAATATGTCTTCTTGTCTACCGACCTCAGCTCCGCTTTCTTCCTGGTACTTGACTTGACTTCCTGGTTAACAGATCCTCGGCTCGCACATTTACTTCGGCGTTTCTCTCTCCCTTTCTTACTGACATGATCTCCTGGCTACTGACACCTGGCATGTTCGACTACCCCTCAGATCTCCTCCCCTAGTGTATCTAGCGACTCCTAGTGGTTTAGCATCTCACTACACCTGGATGTTTGACATCACAGAATGATTTTATTTGTCTACGCATTTCAAAGCCTTATGGCTTCTTCCTCAGGAGAAATCATACACCTCATATACATATATGTATATGTGAGCTGGCCAACCAATTGTTTCAGAGTCAATAGAGCAAAAATCTCTGTTGTTGCGTTAGGATTCAGTCTATTGATGACCAAATCTGGAAGCCCCAAATTATTTTTTTACATGTTTGAAAGAGTTGTTTTGGTTTTTTTTGTCATTTCATGACAGCCAAAAAAGACATTGATTAATTGAGAATACAGAAAGTGGAGACTGTTTTCTAAATAATAGTATTAGTTTGTTCCTTTTCTGTCTTGTTTTCTCTTTCTTAATATCTGTCATTTCTATACTGCCTACATATTTGCATTAATTTCCGTATATATTTATTTTTCCCACCCTTGAACATTCAACATTTCTGCCGTCTGCGGACACATGTTGTGCCTGATCTAGTGGGTGGTTGTGGAGTTGCTGAAAAAGCTAATGCAAACAGAAGAGCCTGATGATGTATATTTATAACATGGTTGCCTGTCAGACATGTTAATGTACTTGTGTGAATGTCTTTGACAAACTGCCATATATTTAAGCTGCAAAAATTATAGCTCTTTTACAGTACCTGCAAACTCCCACTCACAGCAATGGAAAAAGACTTGAGAAAGTAATGAAGTTGCACTCCTACGACTTAAGAAATACTTCTTGAATGTATTAACAGTGGCTGTGTTGTAAATTAGTAAGTGTGAGTGCTTTGCATTGCTCTTATTCCAATTTTCATGTGTCTGTATTGTCTGTATGGTCATAGACTAAGTAGTTTGAGAGAAAAAGAAAAGTCTTTGGATTTAACGAAATAAAAACTATATATTTTACGCAGTTGCAAATCACAGCTCAGTTAAGAAAGGCCTACAGTCCAAATACAAATCAACCAGCCCCTTTTGACAAACATTTCAGTGGATGACTTAATGTAGAGAGACTGCATTTAAAGTAAAAGGTAAAGAAAAAAGGTAACACAGTAAAGATTGCCTAATGCACATTTTGTACATGTATACCATATTTTCTAGATTATAAGACGCAATTTTTCCCCAAAAAGTGGGGGGAAAATGGGCATGCATCTTATAATCCAGATATGCCCTCCTGGGGTGGCAGTGATGGTATAGGGTCAATGATACTGATGGTTCGGAGGAGGGGGGAGTGTCACTGCAGTAGAGTGGCTCAGGAGAGTCACAGGACAGAGGGTTGGCAATAACTTTGGGTCCGTGGGTATAGCAGCGGCGGGCGGCATTGATCTGCCAGCACGCTGCAAGTTTTATTGAACTGACAGCGCTTGATGCAATGGACCACAAGAAAATGGCCGCAGAAGACAAACTGCTCACACACCACCTCTGCAGCCATTTTCTTGAACTCCATCACGTCAAGTGCCGACAGTTCAATGGAGCCAGCAGCGCGCCGGTAGATCAATTTCTCCCATTGTCAGCGCGATACCGCCGAGTCTGCAGTATCACTGACCCTACTGACCTGTGACACTCTCTCCTACAAACCCGCAGTATCGCCGACCCTCTGTTCACTGACAGTCCTTGGCCGCGACACCCGGTCTTCCATCCTGCAGCATTGCCGTGTCTGTCTCCTGTGACCTTTCTGAGCCGCTCCACCATCACCACTCCTTTTGGTGAACTATTATAAGATGCACTAGGTTTATAAGACAGACCCTCATTTTAACATACATTTTTTTTTCCTGCTTTCCTACTCTAAATTTGGGGTGCGTCTTACAATTCAGTACATTTTATAAAACAAAAAATATGGTATTTCAATCTAGATCTCATCACTTGTCACCCCAATAAGAATGCAAAACTAAATATTGGCGATAAAAAATGTGCAAAAAACCCCCGATAGAATGTACATATTTGTATTATACAAAAAAGAGGTGAAGGTAGAAATAAGTCAAATGATTCGAGGCATTTAGAATTTGTCTCCAATTTTTTGTTGTTACTTTTGCACTAATTAAGCACCAATTGTAACCTTCTTGCTGTAGGAAGCAAATATATAAATGTCACCCCTCCCTCCAGTGCAGTGAAAAAAAATCAATTCTAACATTGATTTTTTTGGGGTGCCTAAATTCACACACTTACACAGGTTGGCATGCTAGCAATGAGGTTACTAATGATGGCCCGAGGAATGTTGTGCCTCTCTGCATGTTATTGGGCTAAAAAATGATCAAGATCCAGTGCTGGCAACTCCCGTTGCAATGATGTCATGGATGTGCTCAATGGGAGCTGGTAAAAGGCTAAAGAGGCACATTAGACAATGCAGGTTCCTCACAGCAGCACTGGCAACATGCAGCCCGGCGTTGTGTTTAAAATGGCTCCACTTAAGTGTCGCTCTCAGAAATTGACATCAGCATCATGGGGTAGCTCCAGACGCATGTCGTAGGGACAGATGCAGGCTATGTGAAATGCTCACCTCCTGAACCCGCTTTATACTCTTTAACCAACTTTGAGGCTGTTTTCAGATGGGGATCTCAGTGGGCAGCATTTTGCCAATAAAGCCTTTATGGTTCTAGCCTCGCACGCCATTCACATTCATATTGGAATAGAAACTGTTCTCATAAAGTTGAAATAATAAAATTGTCCAAAATGCTTTAGTATGCTAAAACATTTAGATTCCTCTTCCATAGAACTAAGGTAGACAACCTCTGAAAAACAACACAATGGCATTGTTCCTTCTTCTCCAAACTTTGACTTTGTTAATAGCAGAATCGTTAGTTAAAACATAACTTTTAATAAACCATTAAAATCAAGCGAACCTTACACTGTGTTCATAAAACAAGATATGCTAGTCAAAAATGTAGTGTGACAATATAAGGAAAGTTAATTCCCAAACTACAAAGTATATGAGTTAATTCTGATTTTAACTATCCATTCTCTTTATACTTCGTCCAAATTCTTAGGGTGCATAAACAGATTGAATCTCAAGTAAAGATGTTTTACCTCTAGGAAAAATACATACTACACTCAAAAACACATATACACATATATACCGGGTCCCACTGGTAAAGTGATAGCCTGTTAAATACACAGTAAATAGGGAACAATCTTACTCGTTAAGTTGTTGTTCAGGTTTTGCACTCCTCTAATGACAGAATCTTACAGGATGGAACTTGGTGGGCAACAATGTCCCTGCCAAGGTAGTACAGCCCAATTTTACCCCAAGACTCCTGTCCTTACAAGGACAGTCCACATGTATTATCCTTAAAGACTGTCCCTATAGGAGCCCCAAGTGCCTCCCAATACATTTAGACCTCCTGTCTCATCAGAGGAGTAAACTGCTCTTGTGCTTTTCTAGAGGGCTTTGCAAACCCATCATTGGAGCTACCCACACATCTATACAGGGTCACATTTTAACAGTGGGACCCGGTATATATGTATTTTTGTATGTAGCATGACTTTTTCGTAGAGATGAAACATCTGTAATTGAGACTCAATCTGTTTATACCCTAGGAGTTTGGAAGAAGTACAAAGAAAATGGGTAGTTAAGATCAGAGTTAACCCATATCCTAAATGGCTATCTATTTATTATTTTAATTTAATCTCTTTTCCAATAGAGCACTTACTTTTTCTGGCTTACGGCTCCCTGCCGATGATGCCCATTGGTTGCGATCGCCACTATACCCAGTCGCACCAACACCCTATCAGAACAGCATATTGACAGTGGCTTGTTATCCAGGCAAGCACACCAGATCCAGGGGGAGGAACAGCTGATGCCATGAAGGAGCCGCAACACATGGCTCCCCATCATGCCAGCAAATCATCATAAAATTCATCTATAATATCATAAAAAGTAAAAAAAAAACTGCCTGAGCTGCTGACGAATCTGGGCAGTAATATATGCAGAGGAAATGGGTAGGGTTAGGAGTGCTGCCATTGCAGGCTATTGGATAGTGGATAATACCATGCACTATCCTGTGCAAAGTGGTTGTAGTCTCATCGGCAGGAGTGCTGAGCTGACTGTTTGTGGATAAAATCCAAGTGTTTTACACTGCAGCATAATACAGTCAATGTGAAATATGCCCGCAGGTGTCTTAAACTAGATGTGGTCCAAAAGTACATATACTTTTGAGGCCACACTATAATCAAAGCATCAAAACCAGCTGAAAAACTTTTAACTAACCCAGACATTTTCTCAAACAGTCTAGCAGCAATATTAGGACATTAATAAATAAAGCAAATTACTTTTTGCAAGAAATTTAAAAAAAATTAAATCTATATATAAAAATAATAATTTTGAGGTTGCTCATCTCCAAAGGAAAAATATACATTATTAAAGGCAGACAGATGATAACAATAATCCTTTTCACTTTGTAGTAAATGTTAATAACAGCGAAATTATCTTACATCATTACACCACTAAGAGAGTGCTACCCTCTCAAATAGAGAAATAAAACATACAGGAAAATAACATATAAATATAATAATAATTGGCTTCAGATGACACTTTAATAATTTTTTTGTCGCCCACATTTTCAGAACAGATACAGCACATTGCTGCAGTAGGACACTGTGAAAACAATAATTGACTGTACCAGATGGTCATATTTATATACATATAAATAAGAAAAATAAGAATAATAATAAGAAACCAATTTTAAAAGTAATATTTAAAAGTAACAACTATGCCCCAACCAACACAGTTTTTCACTCTTTTTTAACCCTTTCATGACTGAGGATGTACCATGAAGAGGTGATCATTTCTGGCTTCTGCGGTGAGCCGGTAGTAATCTATGTATATGTCTGCTGATTTGAACAGCAGATATGTGTGCCTTGCAGGCACAGGTGGATCCATGATCCACCCGCGCCTGTTACCCCCTTTAAATCACGCTATCAAAATTTGACAGCCTTTCCCCGCTGCCATTGGAGGCCCCATGACGTGATCATTGGGAGCTGATGGTTGTCATCGTATTCATGGGTCATTAATGACTCCTGTCACTATCATGTTGTAGCTCCTGTTACAGCCAGCAGAGCAGTGGCTGTAACAAGAACGCAGCATTTCAGCTGAACAGAGCTGTGCAGCTCTGATCAACAAAAATGAATCATCGATCAGACTGATTATCCGTATAGTCCCCTAGGGGGACTAGTAAAATAAATAAAAAATGTAACAAAGTTTTAAAAATTTAAAAAAATAAAAAACCCTAAAGATCAAATCATCCACCATTCTCCCCATTGAAAATTAAAGGGTTAAAAAAAATGAAAAAATACACACATTTGGTTTTTCCACGTTCATAAATGGATGATCTATCAAAATATAAAAATCAATTAATCTGATCGGTAAACAGCGTAGCGGCAAAAAATTCCAAACATCAGAATTACAGGTTTTGGTTGTCACAAATTTTGTGCAAAATGCAATAACAGGCGATCAAAACGTTTGTCACTGAGCCATAGAGATCAAAAAATGAGAACTCTATGGGTCGCAGAAAATGGTGCAAAACATGTGCCACTTTTTTTGGATACACTTCTGAATTTTTTTAACCTCTTAGATAAAAGTAAACCTATACATATTTGGTATCTGCAAACTTGTACCAGCCTGAGGCATCAAACCAACTCATTAGTTTTACTATTGGTGAACACAGTGAATAAAATACCCCCAAAAACAATTGTGCAATTGCACTGCTTTTTGCCATTTTTCCGTACTTGGAATTTTTTGTCATTTTTCAGTACACTATATGGTAAAACTAATGGTTTTGTTTAAAAATACAACTAATCCTGCAAAAAAACAAGCCCTGACATGGCAAGATTGATGAAAAAATAAAAAAAGATATGGCTCACAGAAGAAGGGAAGCAAAAAACAAAAATGAAAAACGGAAAATCGCTAGGGGAAGGGGTTAATTATACACTTTTGGGACATTTTGAACATTGTCACTAGTGGTGTTCACTAATAGGACATTATGACATGACATGAGTCATTTTAACTAATTTATTAAAAGTTATATTTTACTTTCACTACATTTTAATAGACGGCAAATGTGTCTTTTCTAATATATTTAATTAAAAATGCCCTATTCTTCCCTCTCTGCCTTGTCTACCTGTGTTATTATTGTTTTTACCTACATCTGCTGTGATGATACTTAATTTGAGAATCCCCAATGCTACAGCCTTTGACCACCATCCTGAAATGAAGCGTCATCTGTAATATCCCTATCAGAGGCTAGACTGGTCTCTAGCAAATAGCTGAATCCAGGCAAAATAGGTGCAGAAATAGAAGACCTAAAATATAACTTTTATTTAGTGTGCTAGTAAAAAGTGAACCTAGGCTCACTAAGGGTGAGTAAAAACCAAAACCACGATAGTGATTAAAATCCTGCTGAACGCAGGGACACAAAGAAGAGCAAACCAAGTCGTATTGGCCCTGGTGATAGAGTGCGGCAAAGCTAGCCTCAAAACTTACTTGAGGATGCCACCAATAGCTAACTACCAAGGTATATCCTGACTATGGACTGACACACATTCTTATTCATTCATGAAACTGGATATGTTACCAGCATAAGGAAATGTGTCTATAGTGTATACAGGTGGACAAATGGGTGTCACATATAAATCCCTTAAGGGAACGATCTTACCCGGTCCAGCAGATATATAGGAGGTGCGACATGAAGAAGGACCACCAAAACAACGGCTTTTTCAGGGGGAGCTGTCCACCAGCTCTTCAAATCCCACAATAGTAATGCCGGGGGGTCAAATCCATATATTAGGGCAGACACTCACTCCCAACGCGTTTCATGGAAAGCAATCATCAGGGACGTCTGGTGAGGAATATCGAGTATGGCCCATACCCATCTTATGTGGCCATATTTCTGTGCCCAAAGATACTCTAAATTAAAGCAAAAAGTTCATATTAAGCCCACATACACATAAATAGAGGCCTATTCTTTCTGCCCACATACACATAAATAGAGTCCTATTCTTTCTGCCCCATAGTTCATATACTCACCGCACATGTGCGTGCGTCAGACATATATCCTTTCAAAGGTGCCGCGCT
Organism: Anomaloglossus baeobatrachus; assembly: GCF_048569485.1. Taxonomy (NCBI): domain Eukaryota; kingdom Metazoa; phylum Chordata; class Amphibia; order Anura; family Aromobatidae; genus Anomaloglossus; species Anomaloglossus baeobatrachus. Next base: position 74,307,856 of record NC_134354.1, read on the forward strand.
CCGCATCCGGAAGGAGGCTCCTTTTTATAAAGCGACGCATGCGCAGAAGCACCGTCTCGGCCGATGACGCGCGCTCCCAGAAAGCACTGGGACCGGAAACACGCGCCATCGTCTGCCGCGTCGCAACAGGGCGGGCACGGCCTCACCAGATAGCGTCATATCCTCGAGAGTGACGCCTGCTGGTCTAGACAAACCAGAACACGGAGCACGTTGCCATCGCAACGTAAACAAGCTCCGGTTCTGCCTGCAGAGCATCATTACACTGAAAGTCCATGTTGGTTTTTAAAACCAAAACATGGTGGGTAAAGGTAGCTATGACGGCAGCATTTGTATCCTAATATTAGTCAAACATAGACCCATCCACATGGGACCTATTGATATTCACATAAAAAAGATAACCACCTATAGGGATGATAATAGAAACAATACTCAACAGAGCAAACAGTGATAGTAGGAGAGAAAACACCACTATTGATTACAAAACAGCGGAACAATATAACGGATGCACAAAATAGCAGGGCTCAGGACCAAGGACATATATCAGGAAATATAGCTAGAAATATGACCAAGCATCATGTCTATATATCCCTTTCCCAAAGTGGCAGTCCCAGAACCAACCATAAAAGTAGCACAGCAGTGTGGGTATAGATGAGGTATAATTGAATGAGGATAGGCCAGTGGGAAATGCAATAAGAATGCAGCATACGGGGGGGGTCAATAACTAAGGTGCACACTACGATGTTACCCTAGAGGACAATCTGACCCTACCTACCATGTGGGGGTCGGCACCCTAGTATACTCCACGCCCATGGTGCCCCCACTCAGCCGTCGTCTTTCCCTCCTATACTTACCCTATTCACTACAGTGCTCCTATAGGAAGGGCGTGAAGGATAGGGACTCATTCAGGCCTTTCGGTGTCATAGTGTTGAGGCTATAGATCCAGTAACATTCTTTCTGGAGAATTATTTTGTCCCAGTTACCCCCCCTCACCGGGGGGCGAATGAGGTCAATCCCCATAATCCTGAAGCTTTGGATACTGTGGATCCTCTGGGTATTTTGCTATTGTTAGACTGGTCTCTACTCTCTGCTTTCTCTTTTTATAATGAGCATTGCCAATACTCTCTCTTGCTGGCTTATCCCTTCTTGCTAGAGCCGGTGAGGGAGTGCACTCTCACTGTGCATTGAAAATAATATTGCAAAGTCACAAGGGAGCTTGTACTGAGCACATGTTGCAACCGACGCATGCTCGGCAAAGCAGGAACTGGCCTAGCCCCTGAAACAGACATCATCAATGTTGCTACATTTCAAGGTAGGGACAGGGTCTGCAACAATGACCACATCCTTTGCCTTCTGATGGCATTCCATTTAAGTATCCCATGATGCACTGGGGATTCTCAAACAAAGAGTCAATGAAAGGAAAGTAGATGTAAAAAATAATAAAGCAGTTATATAGCATAGAGAGGGAACGGTAGGGACTTTTTAATTATGGTATATTGTAAAAGAGAATTGATCATTACTAGGGATGATCGCATACCTCAAATATTTGGCTTCGCGAATATTTTCTGAATAGGTCGCCGCTATTCGACTATTCGCGAATATTCAATGCGCAATGTAAGTCTATGAGAAACCCAAATAACAACTATTCAGAACTATTCGGGCTTCCCACAGACTTACATTGCGCATCGAATATTTGCATAGCGGCGACCTATTCGGAAAATATTTGCGAAGCCGAATATTTGAGGTATTCGATCATCCCTAATCATTGCATTAAATAGATAGACATTTAGTATTAAAATCAGTTCCAGTTTTGGATCACCCCTTTAAATATCCCTCCATTCTGGAGAATGGAGAAGTTTTGTAATAACAAGTAATTTGCAAACATGATTTTTTTACATGCACTTTGCAGTTTTACACATTAAAGAACTTAAAACGACCCTTTAAAAATGTTAAATGCCCTAAAAATGTTTCCCAATGTTTATCTCTGTTTGCTAAAGCAATAACAAACTAAAAACAAATTAAAAGTATTTTAACAGCTGGCTAAACAGAGCAAATCAGTTGATTTTGTAAACCATTGTAAATCACATCTGATTGCTTTCTTAAAAATGACCATGCTGATTTATTTTGTAAGGGCCAATGTTCATTTCTAAAGTGTTTGAGAAGATATTATTAATTTTTGTACCGTTCATCACAAATTTTGCGCTCATTTCTGCTGATTGAACTCAGTATGAAACACAAAAAAGTAATATCTTAAATAGGTTCTTGCTGGGAAAAAAATTGAAACAACAAGACCATGTTATGGCAATGTGTAAATTCGTTACCTTTAGAGAAATAGACTTGTAATAAATGAGGAATACTTGATTTGATTGTCTCATGTAGACAACGTAACTACTGTGACTGCTCATCTCATTATATCACCTCTATAATACGAGGACGTTCCTTCCAGCAATAGATCTATAGTTAACTAAATAGGAAGAAGTATTTTACCCAGTAAATGATAACTTGATGTTAACATTTTTAAAATAAAAGTTTGGGCTCATTAAATAACGTTTATTTAATTAAACCAAGAACATATAATTGGCATCAACATACTATAGTTTCCTAAATTTTAGTTTTAAATAACTCCCTTTTAGAATAATGGTTGGCCATGTATTTCAACGATGACTGTATCCAGTGTTCACCAAATGAGAGCTGCTTTTTGTAACCCTGCTCGTGAGAGCTTGCAATATATAATGGTGTGGGGTGGGGTGGGGACAAGGTATAAGTGCTTATTTACAATGACAATCCAGCCCTCTTAAAGAAATCGGGGATAGATAAAGGCTGCCTGAGCCAGTCATCAGCCAGTGTTTGAGATACGTTTGGGTGCAGTGGAGTTTGATGGAGAGTTAAGGCCACTTTACACACAGCGACATCGCTAGTGATGTCGCTGGTGAAAGCACCTACCCCCGTCAGTTGTGCATCACGGGCAAATCGCTGCCCGTGGTGCACAACATCGTTAGTCTTCATCACACATACTTACCTGCCTAGCAACATCACTGTGGCCAGCGAACCACCTCCTTTTTAAGGGGGAGGTTCGTTCGGCGTCACAGTGGCGTCACTAAGCGGCCGCCCAATATAAGTGGAGGGGTGGAGATGAGCGTCCAGAACATCCCGTCTACCTCCTTCCTTCCTCATTGCCGGCGGCCGCAGGTATATTGTTGTTCCTCATTCCTGCGGTGTCACACGTAGCAAGGTGTGATGCCGCAGGAACGTTGAACAACCTGCGTCCTGCAACAGCAACAATATTTGAGATTAGAACGACGTGTCAACGATCAACGATTAGGTGAGTAATTTTGATTGTTAGTGGTCGTTTGTGCATTTCACACGCAACGATGTCGCTAACAAGGCCGGATGTGCGCCATGAATTCCGTAACCCTAACAACATCTCGTTAGCGATGTTGTTGCGTGTAAAGCCCCCTTTATGTTCAGAGAAGCCATGGAGAGACTCTATGTGAATTGATTTCAATTAGGGAGTGTGATAGGCCACTTTAAAAGGATGTGTGTTTAGGAAGCGTCTGAAGCTGAGTAAGTTGTGGTTCATCCTAGTTTCTTGGGTAGAGCATTCCAAAAGATTGGTGCAGCTCGTGAGAAGTCTTAAAGCTGGGAATGGGAGATTTGGATTAGTGTGGTTGTTAGTCGAAAGATGTTTACATAGTGTAGAGAACGGGTAGGGTGATAAATAAAGATGGGAGTGGAGATGTAGGGGGGGTGCCACAGTGTGAAGAGCTTTGTGGGTGAGAGCAAGAAATTTGAATTGGACCCTATGATATATGGGCATCCAGTGCAATGACTGGTGCAGTGCATAAGCTAAACCCTTTATTTACCATTCTTCCATCCATCAATAATAAATCAAGTTAACTATAATACTACACATTTTAAATTAAATGCAGAATCTTTTTGGTATGGAATTTTTACTGACATTTTCTGTATAATCCTTTATTAAAAGTTCAAAAGTAACAAACTAATGTCAATGTTACTTCAGAATAAAACTTATTTATAGGGTATAAAAGTCGGCATCATAATAGTGTGTTTGACACCTTTTACATTTTACTCTTGATGGAGAACCCAGACACAGACTTGACTCTCACTTTTCTCATAATTGTGGAGTGCTGTGCTTATTTTTAACACGGTGGCTCAGTGGTTAGCACTGCAGCCTTGCAGCACTGGGGTCCTAGGTTCAAATCCCACTAAGGACAACATCTGCAAGGCATTTGTATGTTCTCCTCGTGTTTGCGTGGGTTTCCTCCGGGTTCTTCAATTTCTTCCCACACTCCAAAGACATACATATAGGGAATTTAGATTGTGAGCCCCATTGGGGACAATGATGATGTATGTAAAGGGCTGTGGAATATATTAGCACTTAAAATATAAAGAGGATTTTTTTAACAGCCCACAAGTTAGAAGCAAAATGAGCTGTAAAAAATAAGAGTATGTATAAATATCATGACATGTACTTAGTATACACTGTTTTTGATTAAAAAAGAATAAAGCCATTTCACCATGAAAATTTATTCCCCAATTGGCATAATCCCTAAATAAATGTTAAAACTTCACCCTGTGTCAAATGATATCAATGTAAATGGGGCATAGATGAGCAGGGGCCCGACTGTATACAGACACCCCACCATGGGAACCTATATAAATGAAATATTTAGTTAATGGAGAGGGACTTACACCCCTGTTTGAGCATATTTTACATTTTTGAAGTGTTAAAAACTTAAGAAATTGTTTAAAAGAACTGAAGTCCTCAGTGGTTGATACCTTTTAATGGCTAACTGAAAAGATGGTAATAATAGCAGCTTCCAAGACTGCTCAGGTCTCTTCTTCAGGCTCAATATAACACAGAATCTGAAGAGGCACATATTTATACACAACAGGACATAGAATGGGGCAGTAAATAAGACAAGTTATGTGAAGCAGAACTATCACTATGGCAAGAGGACAAACTGTTGTGGCCATAAATATTGCTGCAGTTCAGTGTGAAAGTTTTATTGTTCTCTGATTTGGGTCTGGTCCGGGCTGTGATGCCCCTGGATGGTCTGAGGAGCACACTTTTAATTAATGTAAAAAGACATGAATCCATGAGACACATTCATTCCTGCTGTGAATGTATCAAAGGTCATCATAAGTTTGTACTCCCATAGTCTCCTATCTCTCTGGGACTTGAAATTTCCTTTCAATACCAGTAATTTCATGTCCATGATGCTGTGGTTGGGGTTACAAAAATGTTTGGCCACAGGTAGATCCATCCTTTTTTCTCTAATTGTGTGGCGGTGAGAATCCATCCTTGTCCTAAGCTGTTGTCCTGTCTCTCCTACATACAGACCCCCAGTTGGACATTTGGTACATATAATTAAGTACACCACATTAGTTGTGGTGCAGCTGAAGGTACCTGGGATCTTGTAGTCCTGATGTGATCTGGGAATCTTTATTTTGTCTGTTGTCAATATAAATAATCTCCAATAGTTATGAATCTCTAATAGCTAAAACAAAACTTGCCAAGAATAAGCATTTTTTTTGCAATCAAAATGAATGGGTGAGATAAAGCATAATAGTAACAAAAAGAAAAGGTTTTTTCTTTCAAATAAGGTTATTTTATTACAAAGCAAATTACAGAGGCGGAAATAGTTGATATACAGTAGCATCATCACTTCAGCACACTTCATGGTACCTGGATTATGAAATATAGGGTCACAATTAAGGACTCATGCTCCAAACACATATACTGTGTATATATATATATATATATATATATATATATATATATATATATATATATATATATATATATATATATATATATATATATATATATATATATAAAAATATATATATAAATATATATATATATATATATACAGTGTGCGACTGGTCTTTTTTGTCTCATATATATATATATATATATATATATATATATATATACAGTTAGGTCCAGAAATATTTGGACAGTGACACAATTTTTGCGAGTTGGGCTCTGCATGCCACCACATTGGATTTGAAATGAAATCTCGACAACAGAATTCAAGTGCAGATTGTAACGTTTAATTTGAAGGTTTGAACAAAAATATCTGATAGAAATTGTAGGAATTGTACACATTTCTTTACAAACACTCCACATTTTAGGAGGTCAAAAGTAATTGGACAAATAAACCAAACCCAAACAAAATATTTTTATTTTCAATATTTTGTTGCGAATCCTTTGGAGGCAATCACTGCCTTAAGTCTGGAACCCATGGACATCACCAAACGCTGGGTTTCCTCCTTCTTAATGCTTTGCCAGGCCTTTACAGCCGCAGCCTTCAGGTCTTGCTTGTTTGTGGGTTTTTCCATTTTAAGTCTGGATTTGAGCAAGTGAAATGCATGCTCAATTGGGTTAAGATCTGGTGATTGACTTGGCCATTGCAGAAGGTTCCACTTTTTTGCACTCATGAACTCCTGGGTAGCTTTGGCTGTATGCTTGGGGTCATTGTCCATCTGTACTATGAAGCGCCGTCCGATCAACTTTGCGGCATTTGGCTGAATCTGGGCTGAAAGTATATCCCAGTACACTTCAGAATTCATCCGGCTACTCTTGTCTGCTGTTATGTCATCAATAAACACAAGTGACCCAGTGCCATTGAAAGCCATGCATGCACATGCCATCACGTTGCCTCCACCATGTTTTACAGAGGATGTGGTGTGCCTTGGATCATGTGCCGTTCCCTTTCTTCTCCAAACTTTTTTCTTCCCATCATTCTGGTACAGGTTGATCTTTGTCTCATCTGTCCATAGAATACTTTTCCAGAACTGAGCTGGCTTCATAAGGTGTTTTTCAGCAAATTTAACTCTGGCCTGTCTATTTTTGGAATTGATGAATGGTTTGCATCTAGATGTGAACCCTTTGTATTTACTTTCATGGAGTCTTCTCTTTACTGTTGACTTAGAGACAGATACACCTACTTCACTGAGAGTGTTCTGGACTTCAGTTGATGTTGTGAATGGGTTTTCTTCACCAAAGAAAGTATGCGGCGATCATCCACCACTGTTGTCATCCGTGGACGCCCAGGCCTTTTTGAGTTTCCAAGCTCACCAGTCAATTCCTTTTTTTCTCAGAATGTACCCGAATGTTGATTTTGCTACTCCAAGCATGTCTGCTATCTCTCTGATGGTTTTTTTTCTTTTTTTTCAGCCTCAGGATGTTCTGCTTCACCTCAATTGAGAGTTCCTTAGACCGCATGTTGTCTGGTCACAGCAACAGCTTCCAAATGCAAAACCACACACCTGTAATCAACCCCAGACCTTTTAACTACTTCATTGATTACAGGTTAATGAGGGAGACTCCTTCAGAGTTAATTGCAGCCCTTAGAGTCCCTTGTCCAATTACTTTTGGTCCCTTGAAAAAGAGGAGGCTATGCATTACAGAGCTATGATTCCTAAACCCTTTCTCCGATTTGGATGTGAAAACTCTCATATTGCAGCTGGGAGTGTGCACTTTCAGCCCATATTATATATATAATTGTATTTCTGAACATGTTTTTGTAAACAGCTAAAATAACAAAACTTGTGTCACTGTCCAAACATTTCTGGACCTAACTGTATATATATATATATATGTTTGTATTTGAAGCATAAGTCTTTAATATATACAGTCTTCGTATTACATACAGTATATGCAGTATATCTCGGAAGAATATTATAACTATCTGTCTGAAAAAGTCATTCCTATGGTTTGCAGAGGGGAATTGTATATGTTTACTTATTTATTACAATGCTGTATTATGTCCTAAATTTGGTTTCGAACTGTATTGTATAACTGAATTTAGAAAGCGAAGAAGTGGGAAAAATAAACATCAAAAATGTCAAATAAAAATTGTCATAAACTGTAAAGTCAATCAATAATATACAGCTAAATTATTAGAATGATATTAAATTTTACTTGAATATTACAAAAGTTTGCCTTCACCCAAATGCAGTTTTCTTTGTAATTAGCTTTTGCGCGGATTCAGTAAGATGGCAGTGGCTGGCCTTGATTTTGCTGAACCCTAAAGTGCCAATATAAGTTTAATAAAAATTAATACATATACTCACCTTACTGTCACCTTTCCAGTCCTTCCATGTTTCATTGCTATGTGTCCAATCCTAGGAGTACTTCTTATCACTAATGTGAGCACGGAGTCCCTTGGTTTCTATACACTAGGCTGGGATTCTGGTTCTGGTTGATGCCTGGGAGTGTCCTTACAAACACTTGTGCCGAACTGTCCCAATTCTCATTAAAGCCGGAAGCCCGGCCTACCATGAAGGCACAAGGATTTTATTTTTGCATACTATGTTTATTATACATTATGTTTTGGTGAGATTCTATAATATAGGAAGGGACATTTAGTTTGCAGAGAATAACGTCCAGGGAAAATCCACGTGAACAAGTGAATTAAAATGTTGCCTTATCTGCTCATTTAGTCTTAAGGGGGCTTTACACGCTACGATATCGTTAATGTTTTATCGTCGGGGTCATGTTGTTAGTGACACACATCCGGCATCATTAACGATATCGCAGTGTGTGACACTTACAAGCGACCTTAAGCAACCTCAAAAATGGTGAAAATCGTTCACCATGGAGAGGTCGTCCCAAAACCAAAAATTGGTAATGGTTGATTATCGATGTGGTTTGTCGCTCCTGCGGCAGCACACATTGCTGTGTGTGACACCGCAGGAGCGAGGAACATCTCCTTACCTGCCGCCGGCCGCAATGCGGAAGGAAGAAGGGGGGCAGGATGTTACGTCCCGCTCATCTCCGCCCCTCTGCTTTGATTGGCCGCCGCTTAGTGATGTCACGGTGACGTCGCTGTGATGCCGAACGTCCCTCCCCCTTGAGGGAGGGATTGTTTGGCAGTCACAGCGATGCCGCCGACCAGGTAAGTGCGTGTGACGCTGACGTAGCGATAACGTTCGCTGCGTCAGCGATCACACCAAATCGCATGCACGACGGGGGCGGGTGCTTTTGCTTACGATATCGCTTGCAATTGCTAGTGATATCTAGTGTGTAAAGCCCGCTTTAGTTGCAGGCAGATTCACATAAATTGCTCAACATATTTTCTTTGACCTGATATGTTTAGCCAAATATATTTTGGCAAAAGTAAATTAAGACTGAATCAAAAGTGATGCAATACATGTTTATTAAGCTCTGAGCTTTCTCTAGCCCCTAAAATAAAACAAGAAAATATGAACAAATATTTTTCTTACTATTTGCAAGTTAGCTTCGGTTCAAGTCATTAACATCAATGATGTGCATAGCTGTCCCCATGTAACTGCACTTTTACATTTTTTGTACATGCCTTTTGACCTGCAAAAGAAAAGTATGTGTCATGTACGGAAAAGATGTCCATATATAACACATGACACATGCGATCAGACCAACGGGCATCTAATGCACTACCAAAAAACACCACAAAAAGGGGAAACACTGGGGTCACGATAAAATGGAGGTCCCTGCCACTATGGTGAGTGCTCCCTAGCATTGCTATACAGGTTCTTTCAACCTGTTGGCGAGCAGGATACCCGGGTCCCTCAGTTGGCCCTAAACTCACCCTGTCTAGTGACTAGGCCGATGAGTACACTAGACTCACCACTAAACTAATAAACATGGAGGGAAAGGAAAGACAGATGGGGAAATAAACAGAAGGATACAAAACACCAAACTTCACCGTAGAAGACAGACTCTAAAGTAGCAGGTGGATAGTACAGAATGCCTCAGCAGTTCCTTCCACCAAGCTGGCCAAAGTAGAAATGATTCTAACAGCAGCAAGGTCTGCTGGGAAGGTTTCAGTATTTAACCTAAATGGGCATAGACCAAAAGCAGCAATAGCATACCTGCCCTGCTCAGAGCTGCTGGCAACAAAACTGAAATTAACTCATGAGATACCAAAGGAAAAGAAAATTTGTTTAAATGAGTAGTCAAGATGGAGATGGGAGGCTCCAGTCCTAAGGCTGTCACTAGTCTCAAAACAGCAGGGAGATGTCCATGACAGTATGTGAGTAGAAGGCATCTGGTAAACTATGCATTAAATAGAAAAAAAGGACTTCTACGGTTATTTTGAATGTCAAATAACCAACATTTATATTCAAATGTGTTATCCCTTAAAAGAAAGTGGCCAGGAGAATTTTGTCATGTAATTTCAGATGAGTTCCAATTAGGGCTGAGATCCTAATTTCAGTGAGGTGTCACTTACTGGGCTGTTAATCTGTTTTAATTTAAACAGGTATTTATCAGTAGAAGATTATCACTATAGAACTAGGTGTCATGTGCCTCTTAGTGAATGTCAAGCAACACATGTGGCAAGTGCATTTCGACGCACAACAAAAACCACACCTAAAAAACACCAAAGACAAGGGGGGACACCAGGGATACAATAACAATGGTGGTCCCTGGGACTAGTGAGAGGGTAGGTGGGCATCTCCCACCCTGTATCTGTTCCTACTCTCCTAGCCAGTCTCTATACAGTCTCTGCAACTGTTGTCAAGCAACACCCTGGTTCCCTATGAAAACCCTATAGATACAATGACTAGTGAAAGGCGGGTAAGGTACACTAGACCAATTTCTGTACTAAAGAGACAATAGGGTAGCAGAAACAAATAGGATATATAACCAAAATGGAGGGGAAGCTACTTTAGGAGAGTCCACAGCGGCTCCTTCCACCAAGGTGGCTTTCATACAATAGGTTTAAATAGTCAGCAAGGCTTGCATGGATACCAGGCTATTTAAGCACAAAGGGGTGTGTCTACAAAGCAGGTGCAGCTGACTTTAACCCCTTAACGACCGCAGGCCGTAAAATTACATCCTAGCGGTCATAATGTTACTGCCCGCGGTCTGCCGGCGGCAACATGCCGCGATCGGCACACATCTCAGCTGATTTTCACAGCTGAGATATGTGCCTGCTATGTTTGCCTGCTCGTGCCTTTTAACCCCTTAAATGGCGCTGTCAATATGTGACAGTGCCATTATAAGCACGATCGCGGTAAACTTTTACTTACCGCCCGATACCGGAAGTCATGTGACGCGATCACGTGACTTCCGTTAGTTGTCATGGTAGCACAGGGTCATGTGATGACTCCTGTACTACACATGAATTGCTTTCACTTTCGCTGTGCCAGCGGCACAGCAAAAGAGAAAGAGAGTCTATCTGCTGTTTACATCTGTATAGCTGTGATCAGCAGATAGTGCAGAGCGATCGGAATGCTGATCGCAATAGCCCCCTAGGGGAACTAGTAAAATAAAAAAAAAAAGGTAAAAAAAGTTTTAAAAAATTAAAAAAAAACAAAAAACCTAAAAGTTCAAATCACCTCCCATTCGCCCCATTGAAAATTAAAGGGTTAAAAAAATAAAAAATATACACACATTTGGTATCGCCGCGTTCAGAAACGCCCAATCTATCAAAATATAAAATCAATTAATCTGATCAGTATACGGCGTAGCGGCAAAAAAATTCCAAACGCCAAAATGATGTTTTTTTGTCGCCACAACTTTTGCGAAAAATGCTATAAGAGGGGCGATCAAAATGTAGCATCTGCGCAAAAATGGTACCGTTAAAAAATGTCAGCTCGAGACGCAAAAAATAAGCCATCACTGAGCCATAGATCCCGAAAAATGTGAACGCTACGGGTCAAGGAATATGGCATAAAACGTGGGCCACTTTTTTCGGTCAAACTTCCGATTTTTTTTTAACCCCTTAAAAGTAAACCTATACATGTTTGGTGTCTACGAACTCGCACTGACTTGAGGCATCACATGCAGACATCAGTTTTACCATATAGTGAACAAAGTGAATAAAATATCTCAAAAACAATAGTGCTATCGCACTTTTTTTGCAATTTTTCGCATTTGGAATTTTTTTGCCGTTTTCCAGTACACTATATGGTAAAACTTATGGTTTCATTTAAAAGTACAGCTTATTCCGCAAAAAATGAGCCCTCACATTACCATATTTACTGAAAAATAAAAAAGTTACATCTCTCAGAAAAAGAATGGCGAAAAAAAAAACGGAAAGCAAAAAATTGGCCGGTCGTGAAGGGGTTAAAGGCAAGAGAGCTGCCAGCAGAAAATCTGACATTTAACTACTTCAGTACCACAGGAAATAAAAAACATTCAAATGCAGAGTCCCATATAGAGATAAGGGGCTTCAGTCCTCAAGCTGCCACTGTTCTCCAAAAACAGGGAGATGACCATGACAGTCAACTTCTGTGTTACACAGAGCTCAACATACATAGAACTGCTAGATCTACACCAGAGAAAACAGTGATTGTATGAAAATCACTGGAATCAGACTCTCATCGGCTACATCTTGCTGGTCTCATGTTACATGGCAAAATCCTGGTTACAGATTCTCTTTAACTTTTGTAGAATTGTGATAAATTTTACAGTTTCTCAAGGCACCAATAGAATCAATAGAACTCAATAGAATCTTAAGCTGTACAGTAAAAATTATATACACCAATATTTATATAAATAATGTTTGTTAGCGTTTTTCATGAGGATCTGTGGGTGATGGAAGATCAATGGTTGGCTTATGGCTGATCTCTCTGCACATCAATAAAATGGATATTTTTAAAACCGTAAATTTTGAGATATGTTAGGTTTAGAAAACAGTTAAGTAAAGGTGCATCTGTATTTCGATTTATCTAAAAAAAGCAAAAAAGAAACTATTTTCATTATTTTCGTTAATCAAACTACAGTTGTAGATTTATGTAAAAGTGTTCATATACATAAAAGAAATTCAACACTGCACAATTAAAATAGTTAAATTGCACACTGCTTTTAAAGCTTTAGCAAAATAAAAGGAGTAATTTCATATTCAGACATTTTTATTTCCGCTTAATTAATTCTTTAGTAAAGATAATGTTTTAATTTGAGTTGATTAAGAATTAAAGCATTTTGTGTGCTAAATGTTACAATTCATTTCTATGTATTTTATTAGTACTGGAAAAAACTTCATGCATAAATGTTCAATAAAAAGAAAACTAAAAAAGCAATAACTTCCATTGAAATGATCATTTCTATTCTTTATGGCTGAAATGTGCCAAACGGTTCAGTGCTCAAGAAAAAAGTCTGGTCTTACGGTAAAGTAAAGCACGCTCAAAAAAAAAGTAAAATTGACTCTTCATTACGATTTTGTAGAGTGTATTACCGCTGATCCTTACGGCACGGTTCACAGGCCATAAATATATTTTACTCTTTCACAAAATTCATATCCAGATATAGAATTTTTATGAATTACGAGCGTTTTCTGAATTCACAATGTACATTCTGATATCAGCTTGTTCTGTATGTGTGGATATTGATTTACTGAGATCACTAGCTATCGCTACAGTATAACTTTTGTATAATCAATATGTCATCCTGACACTGAAGAAGCTGTTTTCTTCTGGGATATTTTGTTTACTCAAATGTATGTATTGGGGCTAAAAATAATTTTTGCTGTTGGGATTCATTGAAAATTTTGCACAATTTTCCTTTTACAGCCTATATATTGTTCTCCCTGTTGCATGCTGAAAAATGCGGTAAAGGGATTGTCCACTAGTTTTACACTGATGGCCTAACTTTAAGATAGATTATCAATGTCTGACCGGCACCCTGCACCCCCGCAGTTTAGGTGTTCTCGCTGCCGGCAGCAGCAGTAGACAGCCGGAAATTCTACACTCCGGAGCTGCCCTGTCTTTTGATAGAGGACAAAATCGGGAACTCTACATCTGCCTCCCATTGATTTGAATGGGAGGTGAATGTGCAGTACTTGAAAGCGGCTACTATTGGAAGACAGGGCAGCTATAGAACTGAGCACTTCAAGTCAATTGCTGTCGGCACCATGAACAGCTGATTGGCGAGGGTGCCGGGTATCAAAAGCTATCAATCAAGAAATAACATCTGGAACACCATTCTGAGTCTGAACTGGGTGCAAAAACCTAAAAAATCTACACTATATGGAGAGAAGGTATGCACACCAGTGACTATGCAAGGGGAATACATGTAATAGCAGAAACTGCTGTGTGAATACTGACATGAAAAATTCAATAGCTATATGTAAGAGTGAAAATATATATTCCCCTTACATAGTCACTGGTGTGCATACCTTCTCTCCATATAGTGTATATTTTTTAGGTTTTTGCACCCAGTTCAGACTCAGAATGGTGTTCCAGACGTTATTTCTTGATTGATTTGTAGTCTTTCGTTTGTGAACCCTACCCGACCCATACCTATTGCCAGTCCACATTATACGCCTGGGATTCAGCTTCCCATACACGGTAAGTTTTTTAACTACATGAGAGGACACACACAAGCTAGGGACCCCAACGTAGAGAAATACTTTGGCGTAGTGTTGAGGCTCTGTTGCATTGATCAATTCAGTAGCTAAATTTCTCTTTATTCATATATTCATGGCAGTAATGCAGATTCCATTTTTCATATTTTCATTCTTACATATAGCTATTGGATTTTTCATGTCAGTATTCACACAGCAGTTTCTGCTTTCGTATATTCCCCTTACATAGTCACTGGTGTGCATACCTTCTCTCCATATAGGGTATCAAAAGCTGACCGATTAGACATTAATGACCTTTCCTAAGGATAGCACATCAATATAAAATTAGAGGATTTGAGATCACATCCACTCCTTCAGAATCCCACGCGTGCACGCATACTATTCTCGCCACCTTCTCATCCTGGTGTTTGCTTGTCGGCTTCAGACGCGCACTGCACATGCTCAGAAGACTCCTGCGGTTTCGGTCATGCGCAGCGTGCATCTGAACCAGCAAGTAAAAACCAGGATGAGAAGGTGTCGAGAATGGAAAGTGCGCACACATGGGATTCTGAAGGAGCAGATGTGACGTCACTCATGTAAATCCATGGTATCACACACACAGGGGTGTGATACCATGGAAAACATGCAAATACCCACGGGGCAATGCAACGCCTATTGGGCTATATCCCCTGCTCATTTACATAGGGAATATGTAAGTAATTAAACATATTTTAATACTTTCATATTACTTAATATAACAACACAGGGATGGGTAGGAAGGGGTTACTAGCTCACACATGCTCCTGCCTGTAGGTTATAATGCTTTTTTGACCTGACAGGTTCCCTTTAAACCAGGCACTTGTGAACCCAGACTAGTGCAGGAGAGCCATCAGTGATTCCTACAGTTTGGCTCAGTGGTATCATTCCCACTGGATATGAGTGAATAAATTCAAATGAAATTTAATTCTACCTGAATTTAACAAAAATCTGCATTTGCCAAAATGAGAATGTTTTACAATTTGCTTCAATGTGTATTGCAAAATGGCAGATGTAAAGGTCATCTAAAACGTAGCAAAAAATATTTATACTCACCTTACCGCTCACGCCTCTGGACCCTCCTTCTCACTGCCACATATAGGCTTCTTGCCATATGTTCTAATCTTCCAACTCATGCACAGCAGTTTATGGCACATTTGGTGACTTTGTGATGCTGTAACTTCCCAGGCCTCATGAAAGTCAGAAGTTCTGGCTGATCATGAGAGGCCTAAGGATCCCTGGGCAAGTTCCGGAAAATCAGAAGATAGAGCAAGGACTGGATGGGGGGTAAGGAGGAACAAAAGCTAAAAGAAGTGATTTTTTTCTGTACATTTTTATTACGATTATTATGCTCTGAGAACTGGATGAACCCCAGATTATAAAAATGGAAAATTAAACTCATGGAGTATAACTATTCTGCAAATCAAATGTTCTCGGAGAAAACACACAAACAGGTGAATTCAAATTTTGTCTGATTTGCTCATCGCTAATGACACACAGCAATGTACTGTAATTGATAAGCCATGGTGCAGGTAGAGCAAGCATAAGACGTCTCATCGCCTTTTCCCTACTCCTAAAGGTTTGATAAAAAGCCTTTTAAGCAGAATTGCCAAAGTCTCATAATATTTTTTCTCTCCACTAGTACTAGGGATGACTTTTACCATTATCTCTAATTTTTCTGTTCTCTTATGCCTTTCTTTGTATTAGATACTTCTACTCTACCATGTTCCCTAAGAAAATAAATTAATATCGGCGGCTTCTTTTTCATTACACTTAGTAAGATTTATGTATTCCATTTCTGATGTAATGATAAGGCAGAAAAAAAAGGTTGGATTATATGTCTAAATGATGTTACAAATAGCAGCAGTTCCGTGACTCATTTACACGTCGTACAGTAAATCAGTTGCTTTTAATTGACTCTGTCAAACAATATCATGGTAGACTGTCATTTTGTAATGAATAAAGGCAAGGTGAGCTAAGGAAATTAAGTGACCCTTCAAGTTAATGGAACATAGTGAAAATATTTTTATGAGCACGAAGAATTCAATGACAA
This sequence comes from Anomaloglossus baeobatrachus, assembly GCF_048569485.1. Lineage (NCBI taxonomy): Eukaryota > Metazoa > Chordata > Amphibia > Anura > Aromobatidae > Anomaloglossus > Anomaloglossus baeobatrachus. The sequence goes on from NC_134354.1 coordinate 74,324,245, forward strand.
AAGTGCATGAAATTCCTGTTTCCTGCCTAGGGCTGCATTTACAGCAGGTTTTAACCTATACCTTTGGGAATAATGACGATTATTTTTTAACTCTGTCTTCCATTTAGAGATAAATGTAATATTAATCATGAGTTTCCAGTTGTGAAAATCACAAACAGTATATGCTAATAGCAACAGTTTTAAAATAAAAACAGTACATTTACAGATTTTAGATTAAAAAAAAGCAGCAGGTATATATCACAAAAAGAGAAAATTGGGGTGCAAAGCTTCCCAAGCATAAGTCTAACCTGACAAATAGAGACATAATAATGGAAACATACTCCAAAAACATGCAAATTGTAAGACTTTAATGAACCATGTGGTGCCATTTCGTTTCATAGTATGAATATTTCTCAATGTTTTCATATCAATTAATTTTTGACCTTCTAGTTGATAATTTAATGGGAAATGGAATGTATAGTCTACAATAGTAGCACATTCCTAGGTTAATGTCCAATGCCTAAACTGATAAAAAGTCTTTCACCCTTACCCTTACTAGAAATGAGCAAGTTAATTCAATGCAAATTAAATTTAAGTCAAATTTCATGAAATTTAGAGGCTTCATTGAATTGGAACAATTTTCATATGAATCAATTCACATGAATCACCAAAGAAAATGACCAATGACTTTTTACACTTTGCAGAAGAATTCATCAGCCACAGAAGGCACAAATGGCCTAAGGTGCAACCGTTTGGGCTTTGTCACAATAATTTGCAGCTATCACATAATGTGGCATAGCACAGTCAAACAGGAAGGATAGACTGTTAGTGGAGGTGGTCTTAAGGAAGAGGGTTATGATAATTTTGTCTCCTTTTACCAAAAAGTTTATGTCCAGGAATTCTACCATGGTTGCAATACTAAAGGAAAGTAAAATATTGCAGGAGTTTGAGTTTAAGTTGGAAATTAATTCTTTATAAAGCTCCAAGGACCCGGTCCGCAGCCGGAGAACATCATCAATATATCGGTACCATTTAAACAGGTAGCATCTAAGCAGAGTGTAGCCCCTCCCACAAACCTAAAATGAGGTTGATAAAGCAGGGGGCACAACATGCACACATGGCAGTCCAGGACAGCTGTTTGTAAAATGTCCTATCAAAAAGAAAAGAAAATAGTTCTGTTATAAAATGAAGTACAAAAGTCACAGTCACCTTTTTGTTCCAAAAAGAGCATATATACCAGGATGGGGCCAAGATGGGGACATACACCATGAAGTGGACATTTATCAGGATGGACTCATGATGTGGACATATACCAGGATGGGGACAAATATACCAGAGGGGGTCACATATATATATATATATATATATATATATATATATATATATATATATATATATATATATATATATCAGAATGGTGGACATATTAACCAAGAAGTAGCCCAGGATGGGGGACAGTAGACAAAGGGAGACATTTCTATATAATGAACAGGGAGCAGGGCAACTCTTATGTCTTTATAGGAATTAGAAAGCTACAATTGCCCAAACATTTAACCATGTGAGGGGTGAGGGGGAGGCCCAAAGTTTGGAACAGGGCCCATAAGATTATAGTTATGCCCCTGGATAACAGGTTCCATTTAGAATTAAATGATAATAATAATAATGGTCAGCCAGAAGTTTACTTTGTCTGTGGCAAGGCAAGGTGTACCATGTAATATGGCACATGAAACAATGTTTTATAGCACAGTGTATTATGGAATGATGTATAATGGCACAATGTTTTATGGCACAGTGTTTTATGGCACCATGTATTATGACACATGGCAAAATATGTTAATGCACTTGGCACAATGTATAATGGCAAGATGTATTATGGCTTGATATGTAATGGCACATTCTGTTATGGCACCATGTATTGTATGATACAGTATATATTATATATATATATGTATATATATACAAAAGAAGACAGAATCAGGCGGGACTCAGCGGCATCCAGATGAAGGATTTAATCAGAATAATTCACACCAAGGGGTACAGGAGACGGGGGAGGGTGAGGACAAATCGTTCATCTGGATGCCGCTGAGTGACGCCTGATTCTGTCTTCTTTTGGATTTTGCACATGGTCTATGTCCTAGGATGTGCACTTGGCTCCTATGCTTTCTAGGAATGAACAAACAGCAGCCTTCCTCTACGGATTAGCAGAGCCCGGTTTCTCTCATTCTTGATATATATATATATATATATATATATATATATATATTTGCCTTATTCTGTCTGTCTGTCTGTCTTGCTCCAAAATGATGTCATTACAGTGACAACCGTCGCTAAAGAGCTTGCGACCAATGGCTCAGCTAACTGAACAGCCCAAACTACGGGCTGACAGGATGACACCCGACACATTTCCCCGCACCCACATGGAGCCCCCACTCCCCGGTGAGTGCTGCACCCCCGGGAGGCCACAGCGGCAACCCAGCCGACACATACCCACCGCTCGCCTACACTCCCCGCACACATTACCCCATTGGGCTCCACCCTCCACACTTCGCCCTCCACATGTATACACTGAACATATACACACACGGATAGTCACCTGTCCCCAGCCATGCAGTCCCCAGCACTGATGTGTTCAGCGCCATTGCGCCGCTCGGCTCCACCCCCCGCACTCAGCCCCCCACACATATTACCCCGCTCGGCTCCACCTGCTGCACTCCGCCCTTCGCATATATACACTGAACACACATACACGAATAGTCACCTGTCCCCAGCCATGCAGTCCCCGGCACTGACATCCTCAGTGCCATGGCCCCGCTCAGCTCCACCTCCCCTGCACTCAGCACCTTCCACACATTAACCTGCTCAGCTCCACCCCCCACACTCCGCCCTCCGCATATATACAATGAGCAACACACACCTGGATAGTCACCTGTCCCCAGCCATGCAGAACCCGGCACTGACATCCTATGTGCCATGGCCCCGCTTAGCTCCACCCCCCTGAAGTCCACCCCCGCACACATTACTCCGCGTGATAGGGGCACATGTCAGGATGGTGGCTGCACCACGATGGATATTTTTACTTAACTTTACACTGTTCATGACTTTCTTTCATTACAAGCCATGGACATCATTAAACATTAGACTCATCTATTAAAACTGTTCCTTCTGTTGTTTGTCATTTTAAAACCAATAAACAATTATAAGAATACTAAATTAAACCTAACCCATGCAGTCCATTCATTACCTTATTTTTCTGCTAACCTACATACACATCCTAGACTACTGGATACGTTAGAATCGGGCCACCTTCTAAGATATATATATATATATATATATATATATATATATATATATATATATATATATAAAATGACTCATGGTACAATGTTTATGCCATGATGTAAAATGGCACATGACACAATGTATTATGGCACAATGTATTATTATGGCAAGATAAATAATGGAACATGACAACATGTCTTATGGCACATGGAACAATCTATTACGGCTTGAGGTGTAATGGCACATGGTACGATGTATTTTGGAACTTCTCTTTCTTGGACAATGTTTGGCCTCTATCTAATACATGCATGCCTGTAATTAAGAACTACTGTTAGTTATTTAACTTTTTTTGGGGTTGCGGGCATTCAGACTATTGCTATGGGGCCCCATGAGTTCTATATATGTCTCTAATGCCAGGTACAGGTATAAGTAGACACATATTTCAATGAAAACAACCTACCAGGAAATGATAAATTTGGAATGTACCAGACGCAAGATATGACAAAGTCTTTCATTAACTGTCCTTTGCTTACGAGGTATAAATATGCCTTGGAAGATTGGAAATGAAACAACATAAAGCAGCAGTAAAGTGTGTTTTGCATTTGGAGAGGTCCATGTCAGCAAACTTTTCCCTGACCTAGATGGAATTTGCTGCATGGTGAAGATAAGTGACTTACACAGTATTCAAAGCATAGCAAATGATCACCATAGAGTTCAGTGTAATTGAAATTTCAGTTCTTCTTTTGTCAGCAATAGTTTTATGACAAATGTCTGTGGAGAAGTGAGCTAAACTGGCCAAATTGTTACAGAGCTCACACCGAAAAAGCAGTTTTATTTATCTGAATCCATGTTTCTTTTTATGAATCAGTCAAATTTTGCTGATGTCAGAATTGCACCAGTAAATAGAAAGCTTATCACGTTGAGAATATTCCTTTTCTTTTTACCATAATGTAATTGCTGCGTACTGTACGTTTCTTGAAAACAAAGCTGATGATCTGCATCTGATGTGTCAGGAGCAAAGTATAATGCTAAGTACTAAATATCAAATATTTTATCTTCTAAAGGCCACTTTACACGCTGCGATCTCGTTGTTTGTGCGTCACAGGCAAATCGCTTGGCCCTGTCACACGGACTTGCCTTCCCTGCGACGTCGCTGTGGCCGGCGAACCGCCTCCTTTCTAAGGGAGCGGTTTGTGCGATGTCACAGCAACGTCACATGGCAGGTGTCCAATAGACGTGGAGGGGCGGAGAGCAGCCGAAGGAAAGACACACCCACCTCGTTGCCAGAGGACGCAGGTAAGCTGTCGTTCGTCGTTCCTGGGGTGTCACACATTGCGATGTGTGCTGCCTCAGGAACGACAAACAACCTGCGTGCAAAAGCAGCAACGATAATCGGGATTAGAATGACCGGACAACGATCAACGATAAAGTGAGTGTTTTTGATTGTTAGCGGTCGTTCGTACGTTTCACACGCAACGACGTCGCTAACGAGGCCGGATGTGTGTCACGAATTCCGTGACCCCAACGACATCTCGTTAGCGATGTCGCTGCGTGTAAAGCGGCCTTAATGTGATGCCCTTTAGCCCCAATTCTTCTATGTGAATATGGCATTCTATTTTTTTTCAGCTATATCACAACAACATAAAATATAAAAAATTAAAAAAAAAGTATACATGTAATTGCAAAACTGCTACAATAAACCAATTGTCTTGCTGGATATAAAGTGTTACTTTACTGATGTTTCTCTATCTGCTCTGGCAGTAAAATTGAGGCTTATAATCTGCTTTAAAAGTCTGTTTGGGGAAAACATTCATTTTTAACATATTGTCCCAGAGTGTGGCATTAGCTTTTCATTTAAATGTGAATACAAACTTGTGATGTTAAAAACATTGATGTCAATATTTAGGTTGCATTCACAAAGAACATGGATTGGATGTCATATATTGAAGGGAGTCACGCTGTACAAAGGCTATTGAGACGCAGTACAATGTAATCCCCACTTGGTGGCAGCAGAGTAGTGAAGGAGAGACAAATAAACACTGTAACGGAAAGACAGCTGAAGTACAGCAGAGTACCTTCAGCAATGTTAACAGGCGAATCACTAGGGGGCAAAAGAGTAGTCAAACAGTCAAGATGTATTCACTCAGTCCAAACACGCTGACACCGACAAATGTGGTAAACCAAAGTTCTTGACACCGCTGCCGCTGGGAGGGAGCACGCCTGGATCCCGTGCCCGTTGGTGTTGCCTGTTAGTCTGTGACCTTTGTCTTGGCACCTTGTCTTCTGGTTGGTCCCTTTATTGTAAAACTAATTGGGTTCTGCTCCCCGGTATGGCTAATTGTGTGAGTTTTCTCTCAGGGTTCATGCTTGGGATTTTCTGGGCTGTATGTGTGGAAAGTCCTATCCCCCTCGTTGCGCTAGTACCCAGATTTTGGAGCGGGTGGAGAACGGATCTTGAATGTTCCTTTCCTCATCGGGTAAATTGCCAGGACGCCTGAAGCTACTTCCTGACCTAAAGTCCACGTACCCCGTCGTACCCTAGCCCCTGCCCGGTGATGGCACAAGGCCACCGGCTGTCCTCCTCGACAGTCCGTGCCCTTTGTCATGATCCCGTGCGACCGGGGTACAGCTCCTACCAGGCCCAGACCAACGTCTGCCACCTAGTAGTTTCAAGGAGCCCAGCTCCTCACTTTTCCTCTTGGGAGTCACTGCTTAACTGACGGTCTCCTGACACTCTTGACCCCCCCTTAATCAACCCCCCCAGTGGGCGACCGTATTCCACTCAGGCCGTCCACTGGCGTGCCTGGTGGGTGTGGTGCAGAGTGTTCCTAGGATTTTGATTAGCCTGTTCTTGGCAATATCAAAGGTGAGGGACCCGTAACCAAGGAGGAGATGGATATTGCACAGAAGGGCAGATTGCACAATACCCTGTGATGACCTGATAGGCCAGGGCGTCACATTTCCAGTTCTCATCAACCTACATCATAATCCAATACCTTACTTTTCATAAAATATGTAATATAACTGCGGCTACTAGGTGGAACTGAAAGGCTCAGCTCTGCTACAGCCTGCATTTTATATATATATATATATATATATATATATATATATATATATATATATACAGTAGCATGCAAAAGTTTGAGCACCCCTGGTTTCAAGTTTACTGATATTCTAAACAATTAAGCAAGTTGAAGATGAAATTATCTGTAAAAGCCATACAGTTAAGGATAACACATATCCTCTGCATTTTAGACAAAAAAAAATATATATTTTTTACATTTTTAGATTAACAACAAAAAATAAAGTTGGCCAATGCAAAATATTGGGTACCCTGCATGGTTAGTACCCTGCAGCAGCCCCTTTGGCAAGTATCAAAGCTTGTAAATGTTTTTTTGTAGCCAGCCAAGAGTCTTTCAATTCTTGTTTGAGGGATTTTCATGCTTTCTTCCTTGGAAAAGTCTTGTTCTGTAAGATTCTTGGGTCCTCTTGCATGCACTGCTCTTTTGCGGTCTAGCCACAGATTTTCAATGATGTTCAGATCAGGGGACTGTGAGGGCCATTGTAAAACCTTCAGCTTGTACCTTTTGACATAAGCTAATGTGGATTTTGAATTGTGTTTAGGATCCTTATCCATTTGTAGAAGTCATCCTCTTTTCAACTTCAGCTTTTTTACAGATGGTGTTATGTTTGCTTGAATAATTTGTTAAACTATTATTGAATCCATTCTTCCCTCTACCCGTGAAATGTTCCCAATGCCATTGGATAGAACACAACCCAAAGCATGATTAATCCACCCCCATGCTTAATGGTTGGTGAGATGTTCTTGTCATGACATTCTGTCTCCTTTTTTTCCCAAACATTTGGTTTGATCATTGTGGCCAAGGAGTTCTATTTTAACCTCATCAGTTAATACAACTTGTTTCCAAAATACATCAGTCTTGTTTTGATGTTATTTTGCATACTTCTAAAGCTAAATGCTTTTATGGTTAGGACGCAGGAGAGGTTTTCTTCAGATGACTCTTCCATGAAAGCCATTTTTCTGTAGGTGTCTCTGAACAGTAGAACAATGTACCACAACTCCAGAGTCGGCTAAATCTTCCTGAAGGACTTTTGCAGTGAAGTGAAGGTTCTGATTTGCCACTCTAGCAATCCTACGAGCAGCTCTCGCAGAAATTTTGCTTGGTTTTCCAGACCTTATCCTGACCTCCACTGTTTCTGTAAGTGCCATTTCTGAATTACTTTTCGAACTGAGGAAAGGGCAACTTGAAAACGCTTTGCTATTTTCTTCTAGCTTTCTTCTGCTTTGTGGGCCTTCACCATTTTGATTTTCAGAGTGCTTGGCAGCTGCTTTGAAAAACCCATGGCTGTTGTTTTATTTGCACAAGGTTAGAGGAAGCTGGGTTTTTAAAAAGCTGTGAAATTTGCATCACCTGCCCTTTCCTAACTATGATAATGGACAAGGTCTGAAATGATAGCCAAAGTTATCTGAGCACACAAATCTCCAAGGGTGTTCAAACTTTTGCATTGGCCCATTTCCATTTTGTAGTTTTTAAAATATTAAAGATGAAATTTTTTTTTTGTTCTTACCTAAAATATAAAGAAGGAAATGTGTCATCTTTAACTTTATGCCTTTTAGAGATAATCTAGATAATCTCATTTTCAACTTGATTAACTGTTCACAATAACAGTAATTTTGACCAGTGGTGCTCAAACTTCTGCATAGCACTGGAAATATATATATATACAGAGAGAGAGAGAGGGAGAGAGAGATAAATATATATGTATATATAATTATACATATATATATATATATATATATATATATATATATATATATATATATATTGATATATTGTACATTTACATACATTAGCCTTTTCCTAACTATGATAATGGACAAGGTCTGAAATGATAGTCAAAGTTATCTGAGCACACAAATCTCCAAGGGTGTTCAAACTTTTGCATTGGCCCATTTTCATTTTTGTAGTTTTTAAAATTTTAAAGATGAAAATTTTTTTTTGTTCTTACCTAAAATATAAAGAAGGAAATGTGTCATCTTTAACTTTATGCCTTTTAGAGATAATTTCATTTTCAACTTGATTAACTTCACAATAACAGTAATTTTGACCAGTGGTGCTCAAACTTCTGCATAGCACTGGAAATATATATATATATATATATATATATATATATATATATATATATATACAGAGAGAGAGAGAGGGAGAGAGAGATAAATATATATGTATATATAAATAAATAAATATATATATATATATATATATATATATATATATATATATATATATATATATTGATATATTGTACATTTACATACATTAGCTTTCCAATATATTAGCACTACCTTTGTAGGAGTGGGCACTATTCGCTCCGATCCTACATGCCCACTAGAGATGAGCGGATCTTTTGAAGTTCGAATTTGATGAGTTCCTCTAATTGTCCCATAAGGTTTGATTTGCAGCAGATAAATTTGTTCAAATCTCAATATTGGAAAATTGGAACCCACTGACCATGAGCGCATACACTTTACAGGAGAAAGAAAGAGAGGGTACCATTAACCAACAGAGCTAACACTCAGGAGAATGTGACCTACCCAGTGACTGTAGAGATGGAAAATGTTCTGACGTACAAACTGTCCTCCCCTGGGAATCAGTAATCTTAGATGGCCTAGGTACTGACCAACCTTATGCAAACCAAAATCCCAAAGTTAAAGCCTTCCCAACACATTTCACCTATACAGGCTTCATCAGGGGAACATGTATCTCCATAAAGGGGTTAGATGAGCTGTTCTTAAATGGGTGTACAGTGTGCACTTTTTGTAATTATTTAACAATCGAATGAATAATAGTTTACTTTTATTTATAGGTATTTAGTTTCAGGGTTTAGTTGTCTTTGGCAAATAGTAATCTAGATTACACTGATTTATGAACTCTCTGATAAGGCTTCATAAATATGGGAACCACAAATCCACTCCCAAGACATTCTAATTCATGCAAAACAGCAATTTTTAGGAAATTTAATTCAAAATCAATTTTCTGCAGATCAATCCTCTCAGCTCTAGTGGCTCCTATTCTTCCAGTGAGTGAAGGTCCCTGAAGTGTAATCCCTTTGGATCTTGTGAATCTATATATATAATTGCCTTATTCTGTCTGTCTGTCTGTCTGTCTATCTGTCTGTCTATCTGTCTGTCTGTCATGCTCCGAAATTGTGTCCTTACGGTGACACAAAGCTGATTGGCCGCTGGGCTCGCCATGGCCCCGCCCCCCCAAACGGATTGGCCTCTCGCCCCGGCTCTCTGCAGGCCCCGCCCCCCTCACGCAATGCACGCTCGCTCTGGCCTAACTGACACGGGGCTCCGATTCCCAGGTGAGTACACACACACATCAGATTACACTCACTCTCACACACACCTCACACATCACATCCACACATGACATCCACACACACCTCACACATCACAACATGCTGGGATATCGCTTGCTTCTACACCGGCTCCGTCAGGATCCCAGCAGCGCCAGACATAACCTTGCGATGCTGGGATCTTAACGGAGGCCGTAAAAGCTGGTAACCATTATACACATCGGGTAACTAAGGTCCCTTAGTTACCCGATGTGTATCATAGTTACCAGTGTACACCGGCTCACACTCACTCTCACACACACCTCACACACACATCACATCGCATCCACACATCAAGGTCCTGCAGCTGCGGAACATACATAACATAACAGCACACACACACAAATCAGATCACACTCACACATACCTCACACATCACATCGCATCCAAATACTCACAACATCCTGGGATATCGCTTGCTTCTCGGCGGCGATATTGTGCTGTGAGCTTCCAGGACCTGACGGAGGATCACATGGCCAGAAGCATGTGATATCCCCGGATGTTGTGAGTATCAGCGCGCATGTGCAATATCGTCAGTGTCTGTGTGTGTGAGTGTATGCGATCGGGTGTGTGTGAGTGGATGCGATCGGTTGTGTGTGTGAGTGGATGCGATCAATTGTGTGTGTGAGTGCATGCGATCGGTTGTGTGTGTGAGTGGATGCGATCGGTTGTGTGTGTGAGTGGATGCGATCGGTTGTGTGTGTGAGTGGATGCGATCGGTTGTGTGGGTGAGTGGATGCGATCGGTTGTGTGGGTGAGTGGATGCGATCGGGTGTGGGTGAGTGTCGGCAGAGGAGCACGGCGTGCTGGAGGAGGCTGGGAGCAGAGAGGCTGATCTTGGGGAAGGCTGGGAGGGGGAGGCTGATGCTGAGGGAGGCTGGAAGGAGAGAGGCTGAGCAAACGTGCTCCATCCGCCATACTGCGCACTCCCCATCGTTCTGCATCCCCCATGCTGCGCACTCCCAAACGTGCTCCATCCGCCATGCTGCGCACTCCCCATCGTGCTCTATCCGCCATGCTGCACACTCCCAAACGTGCTCCATCCGCCTTGCTGCGCACTCCCAAACGTGCTCCATCCGCCATACTGCGCACTCCCCATCGTGCTCTATCCGCCATGCTGCACACTCCCAAACGTGCTCCATCCCCCATGCTGCGCACTCCCAAACGTGCTCCATCCGCCATGCTGCGCACTCCCCATCGTGCTCTATCCGCCATGCTGCACACTCCCAAAAGTGCTCCATCCGCCATGCTGCGCACTCCCAAACGTGCTCCATCCGCCATGCTGCGCACCCCCCATCATGCTCCATCCGCCATGCTGCGCACTCCCAAACGTGCTCCATCCGCCATGCTGCACACTCCCAAACGTGCTCCATCCGCCATGCTGCGCACTCCCAAACGTGCTCCATCCGCCATGCTGCGCACTCCCAAACGTGGTCCATCCGCCATGCTGCGCACTCCCAAACGTGGTCCATCCACCATGCTGCGCACTCCCAAACGTGGTCCATCCGCCATGCTGCGCACTCCCAAACGTGCTCCATCCGCCATACTGCGCACTCCCAAACGTGCTCCATCCGCCATACTGCGCACTCCCCATCGTGCACCATCCGGCATGCTGCGCACTCCCAAGCGGATGGAGCATGATGGGGGGTGCGCAGCATGGCGGATGGAGCACGTTTGGGAGTGCGCAGCATGGCGGATGGAGCACGTTTGGGAGTGCGCAGCATGACGGATGGAGCACGTTTGGGAGTGTGCAGCATGACGGATGGAGCACGTTTGGGAGTGCGCAGCATGCCGGATGGTGCACGATGGGGAGTGCGCAGTATGGCGGATGGAGCACGTTTGGGAGTGCGCAGTATGGCGGATGGAGCACGTTTGGGAGTGCGCAGCATGGCGGATGGAGCACGTTTGGGAGTGCGCAGCATGGCGGATGGACCACGTTTGGGAGTGCGCAGCATGGCGGATGGAGCACGTTTGGGAGTGCGCAGCATGGCGGATGGAGCACGTTTGGGAGTGCGCAGCATGGCGGATGGAGCACGTTTGGGAGTGCGCAGCATGGCGGATGGAGCACGTTTGGGAGTGCGCAGCATGCCGGATGGAGCACGTTTGGGAGTGCGCAGCATGGCGGATGGACCACGTTTGGGAGTGCGCAGCATGGCGGATGGAGCACGTTTGGGAGTGCGCAGCATGGGGGATGCAGCACGATGGGGGGTGCGCAGCATGGGGGATGGAGCACGATGGGAGGTGCACACCTCCCCCCAACACACACACACACGCGCACTGCACAACACACACACACTAGGAATCACAAACAACGCCCTACACAGACACCCACACACACAGACAACGCTGCACACACAAATATACGCACATGCTGCACAACACACACATTGCTCAAAACATACCTCCCCCCAAAACACACCACACACACACAAACCGCACAACACACACACAACGCTACAGACACACAGCGCTCCACAAACAACGCAACACACGCAACACACATACAACACCGCTCTCACCCCCCGCGACACTCAGAACATGTACAGCGCCCTACACAAACACTTGGTAACTACACACAACAACATCTATATATATATATATATATATATATATATAACAAAAATCATACATGAACTACACAATACGTAAATTCTAGAATACCCGATGCGTAGAATCGGGCCACCTTCTAGTATAATATAAATGTCTAAGGAGTCACTCATTAGTTATTACAAAATAACAAAGCTGAACCATTGAATCATTAATATCAATAACACTCCCATGGCAATCCATGTGTTACCCTGGTGAGCTGTGCCACATATCAACTCAAATCTACTACATCTGTAAATAATGACAAATCAAGCATCAAATATGGTTTTTCAGTAACCCACTTATGTTGGCATATAGATGCCAGATAGTCGGGGTTTTACTCGGCATGGTGATGTGATACACCTGTTGGAATGGGACTGAATAAAAAAACTTGAATTCAAAGATTTAGACTAAAGATGAACAGACCCATTGAATTCTGGTTTCTGCAGGGGTCAGCCAAACTTTAGATAAAGCTTAGTTTTGGCCTTGGACTTCGCCTGAACCCTATTGGAAGTCACTGATTAGGCAGTTGGATCTATGTCCATATGTAGCCAGCCATAATATAACATTTCTGGCAGAGGGAGGGTGGAGTTTTTTCACTTTTTTGTAGACACTGTGTTAGGTTGAAGTGTTGACCAGGGTTCACGTGTTGCCTACTGCCTGACCTAATTAATGAGGATCAAATGCATGCTTGAAAAATGACATCAGACACCTATAGTCGGATGTTCATCTTTCCTCGATTGAGGTTGGCTCAAAACAGACAGATTTATTCCAAGTACATGCTTTTATATAAACTAGGAAAATGGGCATTGTCGGCTATACAGTGAGCATGCCCAGATGTGTTCATTGGTCAGTGGGTTGAACAATGTGTTAGTCAATGAGCTGATTGGTGGGCATCATCGTAGGTGGGTCTATGATGTCATCGGGGTGGATCTGTGGTGATGCTGATGGGTGGGTCTGTGACATCATCAGGCTGGGTCTACGGTGAAGCTGATGGGTCATCTAGGTTGGCCAGTGGGTCTTTCCTTATATGGTGAAATTCTTACATCTGGACATCCCTTGCATACCAAAGCAAAGTGTGGAGAACAGGAGATGGTGGCCATCTTTAGATCTGAGCAGACTTATTGTAAGGTGAAATGATTTCAAAGGACATTTTCCCAAAATCCCTTACGTAAGGTTAATTAAGTATTTGATCCAATGGCTCTCCTCAGCAACTGCATCAAATAATGTTGTTTTTATCCCTAGGTATTTAAACACTGCAAGCGGCTCACATTGGGATGAGCACTGACCATACCAAGCACAGAGATGCTCGTTTGAGTGGTTAACATACATAAAGCACCCGAACTCGACCACTGATTTTTTTGTTAAGTCCATGTTCAGTACAAACACTAATGTTTACTATTCATCTTCAAGATTTGTCTCATAATCATTTTTTCCATAGAGTGTACATACTGTAATTATTAAATAGATAGATAGATAGATAGATAGATAGATAGATAGATAAATACTGGAAATACGGTTTGCACACATTTCACAATAAACAATTTGAAAAGCTTTGGAGTTTTTGCAGCATTTTTGAGAAATTGTTCAGACTGATAAACACTACATCTTGCATGTTAATATATTTTAGTCACGTGCCCTTGCATTCCTTAAAGCAGTAAATAAATGAAATCCATCATGTAGAAAATATGAAAAAGTCTGAAATATTTAGGCCTTTGGATATTCCTGTACAATAATTTCCCTTTGGACTATTTGTCTATATGCATGCGGCCGGTCAACAGTATCCATCCTTCCCCCATCCACAGCTCTTCCTTTGAAAATTAATTTCCTTTCTGAGCACCTACATGTTCGGAGCGCTCGCCCCATAACATTCATAATATAGTTTTCTCCCAATGCGAATATAATTGCTCTATGAAGCGAAAGGCTTTCAGTGATGTAAAATTGATCTTTAAATCTTTTTTTTCTTCCTCCAAATTATTTAGTGCTTGTCCTTCACATAGATAGAATAAAAAAAAAATTGACATGTAATGTTACTTCTAGCTGAATTCTGTCCTTGACTTTGTTATACAAAGACTACAGGGTAAATCCAGCCATAAAAAAATAATGATGAGTATTCTAAAAATGTATAAATTAGCTACAGTTTGGTAATACTGTAGCTTGCACTTTCACCAGAGTCAAATTTTAGATGTCTAAGGGTGCGTGCCCACAATCAGTGTTTGCAGCATTTTGAACGCCGCATGCTTCAGCTGCATCCAAAACGCTGCAGTGTACAGTACAACCATAGTGGATGAGATTCCTAAAAATCCCGAGCCCACTGTGCTTGTTTTTTCCACAGCAAACACTGACCTGTGGAGTGTCTTTCCATAGGGAGAACACAAGCAAGAGACAGCAGCGCCCCGGACCCTGATCGTGGGTACAAGCAGCTGCGGTTTCCTGTATTCACCTGTGGACGAGACGCGTGACCACACAGGAGACCCGTGTCCAGGACATTGCGAGTCCTGATCGTGGGCATTTACCCTAATGGTTTGTACACAGCCTCCCAAAAACCCAATTTGTAGACACCATCCAATAGCATGATTATTTTGAGCAGGTTTACAGATTTATGTAATGAAAGTTTATATCTGACAGATGTAAATCCTGCGTTTAGATAAAATTCCCTCCAATCTTGTTCAGAAACTCTCTGTACTCCTATAGAAATCAATCAAGAAAGCTTCACATGGATAACAACCTCTTCATTCGCGTTGAGATACTGTAGGTTATTGTGGAATATTGTTGAATTTTTAAGACTATAATATACTTTGAAAGTTTTTTAGTATGAATTCTCTTGCCCACTCTTAAATAATACTTGCCGACTACCTGAATGAGGAGAACTTAATCAAAGACTCCATGTCCCAAAAAACCTGCCTGAAGCCTCCTAGAAAACATCTATCTCTAGGGTGTGTGCTCATGGCATCTTCTAGATCCACGTAATTTTTGAAGCAAAAGATATTGCAGGAAAACAGCAGGGATGTTTTTCCCGCAGTCTTGTTCATTGGCTTTTTCACTGTTTTTGTTTCAGGTTTGCTGATGATGTTATTTTTTATTATTTTATATATACACTACTCCCAAAAAGTTAGGGATATTTGGCTTTCAGGAGAAACTTATGTAAAGCGTAAAAAGTTCATGCTTCAGTGATATTTTATCATGAAGGTAGGGCATTTAAGTAGAAGCATGCAATTGGGATCTCAACCAAACAATTTATTGCAACAAAAGTCAACAACAGTGGTGGGTAAACTCCCCCAAAATATCAATGTCTCATGTTGCTTTAAGCATCAACTACTGCTTGAAAATTACATCTGCTGTCCACAAGGGGAGTTATGGTCTGATTAGGCATTGTATTCCACTCTTCTTGATTGTGGCACTCAGGTAATTGAGGTTTTGGGGTACAGAGTTATGAACCGCTACTTGGTGACTCAAATGATCCAATAAGTTTTCTATGGGATTCTGAAGAAAGTGCAGGCCACTCCACTGGAGGTACCCCAGTTTCCAGTAGCCAGTCCCTAATGATGGAACCTCGATTAGCTGGAGAATTGTCATCTATCAAGATAAAATTTAGTCCTGTGTTGTTCATGCAGAGGCACAATGACTGGATTAATGATTTTATTCCAGTAGTAGGGGCTTGTCACTGTACCATTCACAAAGTGTAGGGCAGTTGTGTATTGTCTAGACACATCTTCTCATACTGTAAAACCATGACCACCACTAAAAGCTCACTTGGTAATAAAAGTGGCAGTTGCATAGCAATTTCCTTGATGTCTCCAACCTCATTGTCAGCCCTCATTTCTATTAAGTGTGAATTGAATTTCATCAAGGAACAGCACTGAGGCCCACAGCTTTCTCGTCCAGCAATACAATTATACCTGTGCCTACTGGGGTGGTCAGGTACCCTTGCAGCTCATCTAGCACACAGAACACGCTGATATAAATGGTTTAGAATAATCTGACATGACACGTGGGTGCCTCTCATCTCCCTTAAATGTGTCTGGAGTTGTGTTGCGTTCATGATCTGATTCCAAAGGGAATTGTTCACATTGAAGTGGTCATCATTGGGGCATGTGGCCAAAGGATATCAAGTTCTCTGCCTTTCTGTGACTCTTCCAATCTATCTGTATCTCTGTTGCAACCTACTGATGACACTCTGTGACACTAAGCTCCACTTCTGTCTTAGAACATACAGTTTGAAGCCTCGCAATGGTGAGGTACTGTAGACCAATTGTTAGGCATTTTCTTGTTCTCATGATGTCAAAATATGAACACCATGATGAGAAGGACTATTTAAATGCCATTTTTAATTGAACCACAAATATTGTTGATCAATTCATGAATAAAGTATTTGTTATGAATTTTACTATTAAACTCCTTGTTAGACAGCTGGAATCTGAGCAAAAAGTACTAAAACATTGAACAGCTGCACTTGTGCATTCGAGAGTCTAGAGAAAGTCACATTAATTTCACCTGAAAAGATTAGAGGGCATTTTTGGATCACCCTGAAATTTCACCCAAATGCTACTGTAAATATCTCTAACTTTTTGTGACTAGTGTACATGTTAATGGAAGCTTCATGAAAAATGTTCAGGTCATTCCTTTTAACTGCTTGATGGCTTTTGAAACCTGATGCAGTTAAAAGAAGTTACAAAAGATGTAACATGCACAACAAGTCATTTTGACAATGCTTTGTATATACAGTATATATATATATATATATATATATATATATATATATATATATATATATATATATATATATATACTAAGTTGTTGGAGCAGAAACTGAGTGGAACCTCTACAAATCCACTTCTAAAAGTTGAAACTCCTCAAAAACTTGGGATTTTAACTCAGTTTCTGCATTAGCAACTCAACAAGAAGACTCAGTGTGCACATACCCTAAGGGTATGTGCACACATTGCGTTTTTTCTTGCATTTTGGTTGCGTTTTAAACTGCACTGTGTCAATGACAAAATGCATATGTTTTGCTTCCCCAGAAAAGTCTATGAGAAATCAAAATTTCTATCCGCATGTTGCTTTTATTTAGGCAGTGCTTTGTTTCACAAATACTTGTCAAAATTGTTGCCTAAAAAAACAGCATGTTCATTCTTTTTTTGTTTTGGTCACGTTTTGTCACCCATTGAAATGAATGAGGGGTGTAAAAACGCAACCAAAATGTTAGCTGTGCGTTTGCACTGCCTTTTGTCAACCAAAATGCAGGTCACCAACTTTTCTCCATTCTCTCTCTGTCTCTCTCTCTCTTTTTCTCTGTCTCTCTCCACTTCATACTCACTGATCCGCAGTACAGCGGTCACGTTGCTCCCACAGCTTCTCCTGCTTCTGAAAGTGCCGACCGCTTATTAGGCTCATTTCATGTTCACTTTAGTTGGTTGCAGTCAGATACGCAGCCACGCTGAGTGACAGCTGACTGACTGCAACCAATCACAGCCGCCATTGGACGCGTCTATATCGTACAGTACAATAAATAAACAAATAGTTAAAAAAGAGACGGCGTGCGGTCCCCCCCAATTTTGATACCGAGCCAAGATTAAGTCTCACATCTGAGGTCTGGTATTCTCAGACTAAGGAGACCCACGTTATTGGGGGCCCCCAGCCTGAAAATATCAGCCAGCAGCCACCTGGAATTGCCGCATCGATTAGATATGACAGTCTTGGGACTTTACCCGGCTCATTCCGATTGCCCTGGAACAAGGCCACTCACTGTGAGCTCCACGCAGCAACTGAAGTTAGTCGCACTATTAGCGGTGACATTACTCAGGTTAACCACTGCCACAGCTGGAGTCCTCAACCTGTGACAGCAAATCACCCAAGTGACTAAAGTGAGCCATGCAATCAACGCGACGTCACTCAGGTGATTTCCGGTCACAGCTGGAGTCCTTCACCTGTGACCGCAAATCAAGCGGACATACCCTTAGAAGTTTCCTCAATCTGGAAGGACTGGTATGAGGCATGTAAAGTTAAAGAATGAGCATGAAGAGAGGGTTTTTGAAAAAAGGAATGTCTACATATTAAACTTGGAGATAGGGTCAAGTCTTGCATTCTGCAAATGGACAATACTTCTGAATCCTACCAGTCGACAAGTGAGACTGTTACAACAATTTGCAATGTGACTTGACCCTTTGCTCTTTTCATCTGTGATGGTTTTGTCAGAAAATATTTAAATAAAGTGATTTTAGAAGACAATCTATAAATAAACTGCGTAAAATCCCTCTTGCATGAGGCAATGTGGTCTTCGTCAGTCTTTGCTTTAGCAATCACAGAGACAGTAATAAACTTTGACAGGATTTCAATCCAAATTTTAAATTGAACATGAAGATTCCATTTTGAATACATTTCCGGATACCTGAGACATTTTCATGAAGGAAAAGTGAATACAATTTATATAGATTCCCTGAGCCAATATAATCTAATCTGATATGGGATCCTTCAGGATCACTGTCAGCACTACAAAGCTGATATTTCCCCTCTGTGTTTTACTACTTGTTAGGTTACATAGGAATAGAGAGTTACTTATCGAGAACACTTCTTCTGGGCTGTAGAAATTATATATCACATGATGGAAATGAAAAATGATAATAAAATACATGATGTTGGGTAGCAGTTTGAAAAAATGAAGTAATATCCTATTTTCTATATATTTTTTATCCTTAAAGGAGTATCTTCAAGTTTGAAACTTATCTCCTATCTGTGAGATAGATGAAATTTTCTCAATCAGTGGAGGTCTGACCCCTTGGAACCCCACCAATGCTGAGAATTAGACCTCCAAAGAACTTGTGTGAATGGTACCGTGGTCGATCATCCACCATGTCACTCTAATAATTCTTAATGGAAATGGCAGAGAGTCAAACCCTCTGCCCAGCTCATCTTCATCACTTTCATAAGAATGAGTGGAAGGATAAATAAAGGGTAAAAGACAAAGGATTTTAGTATTCAGTCAATCCTTGATTATCATGCATTACATTTTATTTTACACAAGGTCAGTCAAGCAGTCTAATATTAGAAAGGATAAAAAGAGATATGGACGGGGGTAAAGGTAAAGTGTTGGAACACAGCATACAGTGCCTACAAGTAGTATTCAACCCCCTGCAGATTTAGCAGGTTTGATAAGATGCAAATAAGTTAGAGCCTGCAAACTTCAAACAAGAGCAGGATTTATTAACAGATGCATAAATCTTACAAACCAACAAGTTATGTTGCTCAGTTAAAATTTAATAAATTTTCAACATAAAAGTGTGGGTCAATTATTATTCAACCCCTAGGTTTAATATTTTGTGGAATAACCCTTGTTTGCAATCACAGCTAATAATCGTCTTTTATAAGACCTGATCAGGCCGGCACAGGTCTCTGGAGTTATCTTGGCCCACTCCTCCATGCAGATCTTCTCCAAGTTATCTAGGTTCTTTGGGTGTCTCATGTGGACTTTAATCTTGAGCTCCTTCCACAAGTTTTCAATTGGGTTAAGGTCAGGAGACTGACTAGGCCACTGCAACACCTTGATTTTTTCCCTCTTGAACCAGGCCTTGGTTTTCTTGGCTGTGTGCTTTGGGTCGTTGTCTTGTTGGAAGATGAAATGACAACCCATCTTAAGATCCTTGATGGAGGAGCGGAGGTTCTTGGCCAAAATCTCCAGGTAGGCCGTGCTATCCATCTTCCAATGGATGCGGACCAGATGGCCAGGCCCCTTGGCTGAGAAACAGCCCCACAGCATGATGCTGCCACCACCATGCTTGACTGTAGGGATGGTATTCTTGGGGTCGTATGCAGTGCCATCCAGTCTCCAAACGTCACGTGTGTGGTTGGCACCAAAGATCTCGATCTTGGTCTCATCAGACCAGAGAACCTTGAACCAGTCTGTCTCAGAGTCCTCCAAGTGATCATGAGCAAACTGTAGACGAGCCTTGACATGACACTTTGAAAGTAAAGGTACCTTACGGGCTCGTCTGGAACGGAGACCATTGCGGTGGAGTACGTTACTTATGGTATTGACTGAAACCAATGTCCCCACTGCCATGAGATCTTCCCGGAGCTCCTTCCTTGTTGTCCTTGGGTTAGCCTTGACTCTTCGGACAAGCCTGGCCTCGGCACGGGTGGAAACCTTCAAAGGCTGTCTAGGCCGTGGAAGGCTAACAGTAGTTCCATAAGCCTTCCACTTCCGGATGATGCTCCCAACAGTGGAGACAGGTAGGCCCAACTCCTTGGAAAGGGTTTTGTACCCCTTGCCAGCCTTATGACCCTCCACGATCTTGTCTCTGATGGCCTTGGAATGTTCCTTTGTCTTTCCCATGTTGACCAAGTATGAGTGCTGTTCACAAGTTTGGGGAGGGTCTTAATTAGTCAGAAAAGGCTGGAAAAAGAGATAATTAATCCAATCATGTGAAGCTCATTGTTCTTTGTGCCTGAAATACTTCTTAATACTTTAGGGGAACCAAACAGAATTCTTGTGGTTTTAGGGGTTGAATAATAAATGACCCTCTGAATAAACTTTTCACAATTTAAAAAAAAAATAAAAAAAGAAATAACATTCTTTTTTGCTGCAGTGCATTTCACACTTCCAGGCTGATCTACAGTCCAAATGTCACAATGCCAAGTTAAGTCCGAATGTGTAAACCTGCTAAATCTGCAGGGGGTTGAATACTACTTGTAGGCACTGTACATAGAGAGAATAAAAAAATAATGGAACACAAATGTTGCCATAATTTTCCGACAATGTAGCTAAGTCCTTTGCTATATTATTTTTTCAAACGCGAAAAAAAAATTGTATGAAAGATCAAGCAAAAGACTTATCTTTTATCTTACATGGAGAAGAGTTGTAATTTGCTCAAACACTTTTCAAAATATTTAAAAAGGAGGGTTAAATCAATGTCACTATTGTTAATTTAATGCTCTTGTCAATTCATCATAATGGGCTTGACTTGGTGCTTCCAACAAACTTTCTTCTTGAACCTCCAAAGTAAACTTCAAAGGTGCACTGGAGCTCACATGCAATATTTCAAACTGCTTATACATAGTGTCCATCATACAAATAGTAATATATCATGACATGTATAACTGATATGTGCTAGAGAAAGTGAAAATGTCGCAATAGCCATGGACATCCGATTCAAACTGCCTGCTCTTATACTTAATGTTATGAGTTTGGGAATCTCAACATTCACACTGGTGATTATACTGATGACATGGACATTTTTTAATATCATATCAAGCAAAAATAGAAGAATTGCCAGCACTTCCTAAACTTATGGTCTGAATTGATGCAAATTAAACATACCATATATTATCCAAAATAACAGTTGCACTCAAGTAAAGGAGAGGGAAAAAAAACTGAATGATGTAAATAGTGAACATTGAAATGCGAATATGCCTTACTGCCCAAAAAAAACAGAAAAAATGAGTTACTTTTCAAATAAAAATGGCCAAATTTACTTTAGCTCAGTACCACGCCACATCCTTCAGTTTTTTCCCTCCCCTTTACTTGAATGCAACTGTTATTTTGGATACAATATGAAAGCAGTTTGACGTGTTACGTTTGCTCCAATGCATCCTTAAAGTTCAAGCAATGTCATTATCATAAGTTTTATTGTATAATACATTTGCATATAAGGAAATCTCTCATCAGGTTTTTGCCATGAGAGATGCATGAATTAGGGGCAAAGACCCTAATTCTAGCAATGGGTCTCTTATTGGGCTGAGTAGAATAATTTTTATAAAAACATTTTTTTTTTCAGCTACAGAGTATCATTTCATAGCTAATAGTCTCCTGCCAGGTAGTCACGTAGATTGATGATCTCTGTATAACCCCCATCACTGATTGGTAGCTTCCTGTGTACACTATACTTGGTCAAAAGACTGTCAATCAGCAGTGTGAGCTGGGATATACAGAGCTTAACATTCAGAGAACTCGTACATCTGCAGAAGATAAAACAAGGGACTTCTGATCATGAGCACTGACCCTAAACCCGGTGTCTGAGGTAGTGACATTGGACGCAGGTATGCACGTCACCGCTGATGACGCTGGGTATTGAATGCTAAGAGGGTGGACTAGATAGGGGAAATAATGCCCTTGCAACTAGTCCTTGTGCTCATTAGCATATCATAAAGGATCTTTAGAAACATGGTTTCTAAATATCTATTTATGTATGCTGCTAGATGCTAGGACAGTTAGGCAGGAATTAGAAATATACACCCAGAACTGATTGGGGTTTTTGGTGCATATTGCACCGGACAGGTTCCCTTTAAGTATGTAGGGAAGTCCTCCCCACCTAACAATTCATTATATAATCCTAAGTGTCCTTCCCAACCCACAATTCATTATATAGGCCTCAGTGTCCTCACCACCCCATAATTCATAATATGGCCCTGATACCCTCCACTCCACCCCACTATTCATTATATAGTCCTCAGTGTCCTCTCCACATCACAATTCATAATATGGCCCTGATACCAACCTTTCCAACCTACAATTAATAATATGGCCCTGATATGTCCCCCCTCACCCCACAATTCATTATATTGACCTCAGAGTATTCTACTCACCCCACAATTCATTATATGGTCCCGATATCTAAGATATGGTGATGTACATAGCAACATAGATCACTATGTAATATCTATGTACAGTATATGCAAAAATATCTATATTTGCAGCTTTGTCGCCATAAAAAGAGTAGGGCCCAGGCACAATTTCTTGCACAGGGGCCCCGAGCTGTAAATGTCCACCCCTGGTGCATATGTAACAATATCAGTGTCTGTAAATACATCTGTCACAGATCCCGTAGCAACAGATAATGATGCTAACAGTGACTATTGTGCTGTGACATATTCTCATACTTATTAGTAGGAATTTTTACCGACATTGTATAGTACAATGTCATCTTGTTTTAATATGCAGTTTTTGCTTTTATTCCACTGAGTAAATCATCTATCTACCTAACTATGTTTTCCCCACTAATACATTAAGAAATATCTGTATTCATATTGGGTTAATTATTTTTTTCATACCTTATAGACCAAGCATATACTGCCAGGCTTGTTTTTGTAACTTGGTATTGGTAATAATGTATATAAAATCAATGTAATAACATTTTACATTGCTAGAGTTCAATTTACGAATTGATTTTTAAGGGTAATAGCCTCAATGCCCAAATACACACAGAATTTTACAAGGGAAATTTTCCAGGTCACAGGTTTGGTTATCAACCCAACCATACAAAACTACATGTACAGGCAAAATATTGCTTTCCTGTTTCTAGAAATATTCAGTTCAATATCTAATTATCAGGCTCCTATGTACTCATAGAAAAATTACTTATGAATTACTGGTAACCAATTATGAAGAGCAGTATTTATTCCAGCGGTTTGCTTGTAGACTTATCGGAGAATTATTTGATTGTGTTTTAAGAATTTATTATTTTTTTTTAGAAAGGAAAACTAATGAATTTTCTGTGACACAAGGCTTAGTAATAAGTATATAAAACTGTTGCAAATTAGCTGTAGGTTTTAATTTCCATAAATGCTGATTATCGAAGCGTCAGATGGGCGATGCAGATTATTTATGATTATGATTTCTAAAGCAGGGTTTACAAGACTAAATGATGTCAATCGATGCCAGGGTTAAGCAGCAGGGAAAATAATCCACTATGCCTTCACCAATTGTGCCTAGATAGAAGATTCTGAAGAAACCATTGAACACTTCTAACTTTTCATATCGTGTTGTAAAAGCGCTCATCACATTGCCATAATTACAATAAACCTCATACACAGAAGAATTCAGAGTGAATCAAGTTTGCTTCGAATTCTACCAAAAATTTAGAACAAGCCCGAATCTTACTTTTTTATGATTTGCAAAATACAACTGTAAGCCATTTGGCTGAAATTATTTTAGGGACAAGAAGCAGTAGAAAAAAATTAAAATTATGACTCGCCTTTTCTTGACCCTTGATTGTCCCACCACTCAGGCTACTGCAGCTCTGATCACTCTTCAAAGCTCTTTGGTGCCTTCTACGCTGATCAGGCCTCAAGACATGAGGACGTCATGGGGAGATGCTTCTCATGACAACACATCAGTCCCAGTCTCTGATGTCATGAGTAGAGTTGGTGCAAATCGATTCACATGACCCATTCTGTTGGCCATGAAAGGGGTCTATGGTCAATGGAATGAGAGAGAGAAAACTATCTCTTAACTGACAGCGACCATGACTAGTGATGAGCAAACCTTAGCCTTGAGGCTCGGGGTTCAGAATTGGAAAATTATGTTAAAACACCCTTGGTGAGTATCGTGCTGTGCTTCTGTCTGTCTGATGCCCCACATTGTCCGCGCTGCGGGCAGTGTTTGTTTGTCTCATATTTTACTTACAGTCAGCATTCTAAGCTGTATTGTTTATGGAGAATAAAAAAACCAAACAACTCCACCCACCTCCGGAAGTGTATTGTTTTGGGTAAAAGCAAAACACTTCCTTAGGTGGGTGGGCGGTGTTTGGTTTTTTTTTATTCTCCGTAAACAATACAGCTTAGAACGCAGAATGTAAGTCAAATTTGGCAGCAAAATTTAAAAATTATCATTATCTCCAATAAAATATTGATTTGGCCCCAAAGTTTAAACTTTCAAAAAGGGTAATAAGAAAAAATGGAAAAATAAAAATTGTTACACAATTTCTTTTGAGTTCACCAATAGCCTATATGAAGTCAAAGACTACTTTTAAGGCACATTGCAAAGCTAAGAGCAGAAGGAGCCATATATTAGAGTTCAGATTTAGTTGCAATGGTTTAGGGGTGTCATGTCACATTGGACGAGCTCCTTACATCCTGAAAAGCATATGTGGCGCCCCTGACCTGGTCAGGCACCACTGAGTACTGCACCAATGCTGGGACAGTACTTCCATGTGATTCTAAGGGCCAGAATGAGGTGTGTACGCAGACACATAGCCACCAGGTCTCCCACACCTTTAGAGGGGACCCTTGGGTAGTCCCTAGGGGGGGCTAGCTTTCAAATCTCATCAAGAGGTGTAGTGGAGGGGCTGGGAGCTAAAGTGCAGAGGTTGTCAGGAAGAGAGGACAGCCAGTCTAGTAGTGGCGCGCAGCGTTTGCTAGGCGATGCGTGCGCTGCCACTAGTCAGACCCTGCACGGTGTAGTGACAGTTGGCGGGGGAGAACGGTCCCAGGTAGACACGCAGAGAAGGTGCTCCTGGTGACTAGGCATGCACGGGGTACAGGTCTTTAGAACAGGCTCCAGTTTATCTACCTGTTAAACCTGCCGGTGAGGGGAACTTCAGGTACCTCACCAACCTCACAGGTTCGAGCCTCAGCAGCAACGCAGGGACCCATAAAGGAGACAGAGCTTAGAGCCATTTTTCTTGATCCATGCTGCCAGCAAACAGGCTGAACACAGGGGAGAAAAGGCAGTTGTGACTCCCTGGATAGACCCCACAGTACTTTAAGTCAGGGCTTATCCGAAAAAGGAAGTGCTAGGAAGGTGAGCTACCTGTTACCCTCAGACTGGCCTAAAGGATACCTGGTTCTACCTCGTTAATTGCAGCATCGTCCGGGTGAGCTCACAACAACAGCACAGTAAGTAAAAACAAGTTAAAAGACTGTTGGACTCTGCCTAAATTATTTTGGGACTGGCTACCCTGCTTACCTGAGCCCCTGGGGCCAACCTCACTCACAGGAGGCCACACCATCCGGCTGCAGACCTCATCAGCCTCAGAAGCTCGTTAAACCTGCAGTGGCGGTCACGCATCTCCCTGACCGCAAACCGATATATAAAATAATTTACCTTACCTGTCTGCCAAATTGTCCAAGACCTGTGGCGTCACTGAAGAGGATCAGCATCTATTAGGCGTCACACATACCCCCATAAGTGATCCTATTTTGCAAAGTACATGCCTAATTTAATTTGTCTAGGGGTGCAGTGAGCATATTAATACCCCAGGTGTTTCACAAAATTTGGGCGATGAAGAAAAAATAATTACATATTAATCACTAAATGCTGTTTTAACCCCGATTTCTAGTTTTCACAAGGGGATTAGATAGAAAAGGCCACATAATAATGTGTTACACAATTTCTCCTGAAAGTGCTAATATCCACACTAAGAGCTTTTGTAGATGATCATTCTTTCAGGCCAAGTGCGATCTGTAAAAATATTGAATAGCAACCTCACCTATGTTACTGAGGCAATGCGCCTGCCTGATATTTTTCCTCAGATTGAGTAGTCCAAGGAAGAAAATTGCAGCATGCACGATTTGCCTCTGCAGATCAGATGGCACTCGGCCATTAAAGTCAATAGGTCCATGAAATTATTTGGACAGCACTCATATGACATCTGAGTGCCACCCGATACTCACGGACTGACAGAATGGAGAAACTATGTTTTTATACTCCGTCTGTGAGATCAAACCTGAACCCACTCTGATCAAGCTCTGATTAGAATCTCATTAGCATAATCGGATGGCGAGGATACGTTTGTGTAAACCCATGTCACGTTCATCTCCCTCTTCTTGGAGACTACAGGTAGCTTAAGGACTAGAGCCCTTTATTTTTATCTGGGATTCTGCATTTAAATGTAATTTAATTTCCTTTGGTATTGAAGGAGTTAATGTCAGTTTTTCTAATAGCAGCTCTCCTGCAGTTAATGTCAGCTGCAACTACTTTGTAGACACACCCCTTTGTGTTTAAATAGCTAGGTCTCCCAGCAAGCTTTGCTGACTATACAAAGCCATTTGTATGAAAGCTGCCTTGGTGGAAGGAGCTGCTGTGCATTCTCCTGAGTTGTATCCTATCGACTTTGGTTATTTATTCCATATATTTATCCCCTACCCCCTTGGCCCTTTAATGTAGTGGTGGGTTTAGTGAACCTCACCCGCCTCTCACTAGTAAGGGCATCTATAGGGTTTCCCAGGGACTCATGGTGCTGCTTGGCGACAGTTGCGGAAACTGTATAGGGACTCGCTAGAAGAGTAGGGACACCTGCAGGTGAGGATATGAGATGTCCATCTACCCTCTAAGTAGTCCTAGAGTCCACCATCATGTCCATGTGCACAACATCCTTGCACCCTCCCCCTATGCCTGAATAAACTACAGCTTTGAGAATAATCTACAGACCAGAGAGTGCCTAATTTTTTCTTCATATTTGAAGTCCTAGGGTCCACCATTGTTATTGTGTTCCCGGTGTTCCCTCCTAGTCTATGGTGTCAGACCTCGGTTGGTCTGAATGCGCTCGCCATGATCATTGGGTGACAACCCATCCTTGTAAAAATACACCACAGGTTTAGCTGCAAATTGATGACTCTGCAGCAGATTCTACATATGCTACATGACCGCAGGGTCAGAGTACGCACAGGATTTGATATTATATTCTTTAATCTTTTAGTCATGTTTTTTATAGGAGCTGTGTACACAAAACAAAAGTATGTTTTTCACTGATTCTTTTGCTCAAGTCCTAAAAGTTTTAATTGCAATTCATTTTATTAACATATTTTCAAGCCACTATGTTTTTTTCTATAAAGTCTTAGGGAATCTGAAGCAAAATCTGCAACAGGTGTATTGTGCTGCAGATGCATAACAGATTTCACCACTATTTCTCTGTAAAAGGTGAAATCCATGCTGAAAATAAATTATCTGTTTATAAAATTGGCAATAACATATAATGTCTGCATTAGAAAATATTAATACAAGCTTTTCCTTTGTATTTCATCTCCTATCTTGGGGGAATACGCTTCCTAGGGTTATAAACAATGCTTACTAATAATGAGATGTTGTCCTTGTAAGTTTCACTTTGATGGATGTCCATTGTTTGCTTTCAAATGAAATAATTCTACAGGGGGAAACCAAACAGATCTTGTATACACCGACCGGATTTATATCTTACCAAACAGCTGACAGTAAACTAGAAATATTAATTAAATGTATATTTCTCTACTGTGATACAAATAAAACTATGTACACCCCCTAAAAAAAACACATTGATCCGGTGTAGAATACTAAAAAAGAAGATGAACTCTTCAAAATACTGAGATTCTTGAAAGAGAATCCTAATATTATAAGGTCATTCATAGGTCTGTGCTTCCAGTCTTTTCAAGGAAATGTCAACAAAACTTGACCGTACAAGTATTTTTCAATAGATTATTTATTTTCTCGAGTACATTACACATGGAGCAGATACTGAAAATGAACTTGAGTTTTTTACACTTATTTCTGCAGAAATATCTAGAACACTGTACATTGTGCAATATTTTAAAGGGTGTATTTAATTTTTAAGCCATTTTTACCTTACCACATCCAATGAATCAACCTTACAATTTGTTTATATGTATTCTTTGCATATTAGGTCTTTGCATCTTCATGGTTACAGACTGCAAACAAACTCTGTGTGTAGTGTGAACCTGAAGGCATATTGTTAAAATAATATTTTATGAAACCCATTATGTGTAATGGTAAATTTACTGTGATGCCAAACACCTAGTTGTTATGAGACACTAAATCACTAGATGTTGTCAGACACACTAGTGGAGGATATCTGCAGCGGGAGTATACTAGGTGTCGCAAGACACACTAGTGAGGAATAGTTGAACAAACCAGGAGTCAGATGCCGGGAGATATCATCAGTGAGAGCCGAAGGTCAGTAAACCAGGAAGTAGCATCAAGTACCAGGAAGAGAGAGGAGCTCAAGTCAGGGGATAAACCAAGATCGGGGAAACAAGAGGACAAGTTGGGTACACGGGAGCGAGAGGAGCTTGGGTCAGGAAATTAGCCAAAGGTCAAGGAGGCAGGGACTCGGGTCAGAGTAGGAGAGCTTATGGGACAAGGAATGAGGAACTAGGTAGGGGGACAAGATCAGGTCAGTCACTTACAGGAACCAGAGAAATACACTGACAAAAAGGAACTATCTCTGGTGGCGTTCTGGGTGATACAGGTCCCAGAAAAAGCAAAGCAATCACCTGCAATGAGGCTCCAACGAACTGGCCCCTTCCACATAACAATACAAGACCAGGAACCAGAGGAAAATATGAGGCCCAGCATAGGCTTTGCAGGATAACAGAGCACCGCTTTTCAGAATCCTGACATTTACATAGTCATGTATGGTCCCTTTAAGGAGTACCTGTCAGGTAAAAAAACAGTATCATCCTGCAGATATAGAGTTAATCTTCAGGCAAGTAGTGCTCTAAAGTTGCCCGTGCCTACACCAATAGCCAAGTTGCTGGGAGGAAATAAACTTAATTATTTCTGGCAGCCTTTGGCTTTCAGTCACTGGTGTGGTGCCCTTCAATTACCCTTCAGTGCAAAGTTAGAAGCAGCTGTAACCATGACCCAGGCACTACCTGACAGCCGGTTAGTAGTGGAAGGCATGGTTACAGCCACCACAGACTATGCACAGACTGGTGTCTAAAGGTGCGCCGGCACCCTGACGACCTGACAACTGAAAGACCAAGTTACAAAAATATGCACTGCAATACTCAGAAAAGCTAAAATATGTAAACATTGAATATTGGAATTTTGGCACTGAATTACTGCTATTGGAAAAAAATTAGGTACTTAGTTTACAAATTCGGCAATTCATGTACACCCGACAGCCAATGCCAAGGCGTACCTCTTTTTGCTAAAACTGAAAGTCAAAGACTGCCTGGAAGAATAAAGTAAATTTCCTCCTGGCAGCAGGACTTACATTGCCAGGCAGCTTCAAAACACTATTAACCTTTAGATTAAAACCATATCTGCAGGTTAATAGCATTTTTAACATGTCAGGCTTCTATTATACTTAAATCTTAATGTTAAATCTGCTTAAAGAAGGTACAAGGGTATATTTTCTTTGATAAACATTTCTTTAAAAACAACAGTTACAGAGTTTTATAGAATTGGAAAAAAAGCGTGGTTTCTCAAATCTGTTGACTTGAGTAATAAAAAGCGCTAATACTTGAAACACCAACTAGACAAGAATGGCACATGCCTGAAAAAAGCCGGTAATTTTTTTTTATATTCATGGAGTATCTTTTTGTGTGATTAAGAAAGCTTTTTACAATGGTTTTGTGCTTTACTTTGTTCACAATTCCGCTATGAGATCTGTTATCTCCCCAGGTTATTGAATTGTATGGCATTAAAATAATGGTAAGATATTTGATAATAAAATAGTTAATATTCAAGATATAAATTCCTTAGCAAACTTCTGACAGGCACAAGGTTGGGATATTTTTCCTACCTGTGCTGCTGTCTCTATACCAAATTGTATTCTTTATTATAGGAACAAATCTAGAATTGGCTTTGTCTGTACATTAAGAACCAGTATAACAACCACTATAGATGTCTAGATTGCCTCCAGTGCAATCCATATGAGCAATTTCCCAGAATTACTCCCCAGATTGAAACTGATGTTCAATTTGAATCTATTCAACTTCATTGTCCTTCAATTGATCCGTGAGAAGATGTTACTGTGTATCCTGCTCAATGGCTTCATATCCTTACTTGTTTTCATGACTTGGAGCACATTCTGTTTTAAAGATTGCTTGGCTTTTACTTTATGTCACAAAATGCTTTGCCATAAGAAAGATATTAAAAAGAGCTGAGTTTAGTAAATTAAATGGAAATTTCCATGAATGGAGTTGCCATAAAATATGCTGAAAAAAGTTTGTCTTTACTAGAAATGAGCAGAACCGTGGAAGTTTGGGTTAACCAGGTTTCAGTTCGGAACTCGGAGATGAGCCGAACTTGACCCCAGACCCCAGATTCCATATACGTCAATGGGGACCCAAACGTCTGTGCTGTAAAATGGCTTTGAAATGGTCATAGTTAGGGCTAGGGTGCTGCAAAAGGAAGCAAAATGGGGGTAATTGCCCTGCAAAACAAATGTGGATATTGAATAAATTAAAAATTTTTTAAATCATATAGCTAGGGGCTGCAAATCTTAGCTATCTGCTTCACCTTGACTGGTTATCAAAAATAGAGGGGATCCCAAGACATTTTCTTAAATTATTTAACAAATAACTTAAAAATAAGCAGCAAAGGTAAAGCAGACACCTGGGGGCTGGTATTATTAGGCTGGGAAGGCCCACAGTTATTTAGATCGTTCAAGCCTAAAAATAGCAGCCTACAGCTGCCCCAGAAGTGGTGCACTCATTAGATGCGCCAATTCTGGCACTTTATTTAGCTCTTCCTCGATTGACCTAGTGCGGTATAAATCAGAGTAATACCTTTGGGGTTAATATCAGCTGGCATCAAGCCCAAGGGTTAGTAATGAAGAGGTGTCTATAAGACATTCCATTACTAACCCAGCAAGTGTGAAGTTAAAAAAACACATACACACAGGAAAAAAAATATGTTTGAATAAAAATAACTCCACATTCATTCACCAATTTATTAACTTAAAAAAAATCACTGAAGTTCTGATAACAAAGGTAAAACTGACAGCTGAGTGTTGCAGCCCCCAGCTGTCTGCTTTACCTACGCTGGCTATCACAAATAGTTGGGAGCCCACATGAATTTAGTTTTTTTTTTATTTCCCTTAATGTTTGCAGCAGGGTACAGGCATCTTCTTAATGCAGTAAAGCTTGTTCATTGACTGCACTGCAGCCTTCTAACAAACTTCATTAGCATTGAACAGTAGCCAAACTCAGAAACAGACTTTTTTTACTTGTCTTAGTAGCTTAGTTACATTGCAGACCTTGCAAAGATCCGTAATAAGAGGCAACTTTCTCTACTTCACTCCACCATGCTTATACAGTATTCCCTGTGGCACCTTGGGGGAGAGAAGAGGAGAAATTCACTTTTTGGATTTTTGCTAGAGTAAAGCCTGCTTTACACGTGTCGACATGTCGTACGATCGCATTTGCGATCGCACCTCCCCCCTTCGTTTGTGCGGCACGGGCAATTTGTTGCCCGTGTCGCACAAAGTCAGTAACCCCCGTCACACGTACTTACTTTCCAAACAACCTCGCTGTGGGCAGAGAACATTCTCTTCCTTAAGGGGGAGGGACGTTCGGTTTCACAGCAACATCACACAGCGGCCGGCCAATAGTAGCGGAGGGGCGGAAATGAGCGGGACGTAAACATCCCGCCCACCTCGTTCCTTCTGCATTGCCGGCGGGACGCAGGTAAGCTGCAGTTCATCATTCCCGAGGTGTCACACGGAGCGATGTGTGCTGCCTTGGGAACAATGAACAAAAGGCGCGCAGAAGGATGTTCGATTTTTAGAATGCAGCTACGAGCGACATGTCAACGAGCAACGATAAAGTGAGTATTTTTGCTCATTCACAGTCACTCGTAGCTGTCACACACTACGATATGTCAAACGGCGCCGGATGTGTGTCACTAACGACGTGACCCCGACGACATATCGTTTGATATATCATAGCGTGTAACTTGCCCTTTACAGTCCAACTAAGCTACTAACCTGTGATGCTTTGATGATGCTCTCAATGCAAAGGACATTCACACAAAATACAGATTTGATTAAGATTTCACTATTGTTCATTAACTTTCTATCTTGTTAATTGATGAAAATAATCAGCTATTTAGATGGGGCAAATTTTTTTAGAATGAAATTAAATTCTACTCAAATATTCGAAAAATCCATATTCTTTGGAATGCAGAATTTTTAAAATTCACTCTACGCAAATTCAACAAAATAGTAACCAGCATTTTGCTAAACTGTAAATGGTTGGCAAAAAGGTCGAAAGTAGAAAACAAAAAAGCAAAAAAACAAAATTAATACCTTATTGCTCACCTATCCCTTCACTCTTGGTGTCTATGGTGAGTGCTGTCTGCTGTTCGCTCCTCAAGGCCTCTTCTTTTGACAGTTGACCACTGTTGTCTTCCCTCTAGATTAGGATTCGGAGGCCACTGTTATTTTTGTTCCCTAGTTGTGGCTTAAGTAGGGACACTGCCATACAACTACGGGCAGGAAAGTGACATGACCAAACAGTGGGCAGTAGCAGCAGAGGCAGTGTGGGAGCCAAGACAGGTGAACAATGGAGTATCTGTGTTTTTCTATTTTTGAATTGTTACAGTTATAAGGTTCTGGGATCTTATGAGACCTCCAAGTATAAAAAGGACGATACAAATCTTTAAAAATAACTGGTGCAAATCCATTTTCCAGGAAAAATTTCCGTGATTTTGCAAATTCTAATTTTGTCAGATCCGCTCATTACATCCTTTTTTTTTAACGTATTCTTACATGGCATCGTTTTTTTAACTTTTTCACAGTACTGTACAAATTAATTTTATTTAGTACTAAAATTCTAATAAGGAACAGGTAGAAATAAATAGATTGTTCTTCCCTTAGGTTTGTTCTCAATTAGATGTATATGAGAAGCCCAGAAGTCAAGTTTCATTGCATTCTGTTCTAATTCAATATTATTTTCCAAAAGTGTTAGGATTTCAGGGGAAAACATCTTATTAAAACATTGATGAGTTCAACATAAAATATTGAATTTGAAAGATTAGACTGGCGTGCCAAAGGATTTCCTCTTCATGCATATGATGCTGATGTGAAGAGGTCACCTGGCAAGCACACTTTCAGACTGTGAAGGTAGTGATCAATGATTGCTAACTTGTTTCATAATTACATCCTGTCTATAATAACTATACTTGTTAAAATATTAGTCTAAAACATTTCTGGAAAGAAGGTATTACATATAGTAAAAATTATATTTATATTGGTGCTGAGCAAGAATATTGCCACTCTTGGTACCTTCACACCAGTGCTTGCCAGCTCCATCAACTTTTCATAAGGGGACGATACTTGATTGCCAAGGGGCCAAGTGCATCTTCCAAGTTTGTCATAATTTGCTTTCCAAAAGTGAGGTAAATTCCGGCAATGGCTACCATACTTTTCTGGTGCGAGCACATGGCTGTTGAAATTTGCACCAAAATCATTAAATAGTTGCAAACCTCTTAATTAGTCACATCTTGGTCCAGTACTACCTTCATTGAAGGCAGTCTATTAACACAGAATGACTATTCAGCCCAAGTGCACCCTTGGTATGTCCAACATTTAAGTGCACCTTCCTCCCACCTGTTTTCCATTTATATGCGCTCACCAACTTTTCTTTGATTGACATTTCAGGCTGTATGGAGCAAAAAAGGCTTAGAGATAGTTTGAAAACAAGTAAATATGAAGGTTCACCTAAATGTTAGGCCAAGGGTGCACCAAGCGCCTGTACTTTGTTTGATAGGTCATTCTGTCCTAACAGACTCAATTTAGACTAATGTGATGAAAAATGCCAGTCTTAATAAGTCAGGGCCCTAGTTTGTTGCAGTGTCTTAGTGTAGAAAAAGCTAACCACTAGTGATGAGAGAGCACTACCATGCTCAGGTACTAGGTACTCATAATGAGTGTAATGAGCATTTTGACGCTCGGACAGGCTCAACTCATGTACCGAGTATAATGGAAGTCAATAGGGAACAAGAGCATTTTTCCAGAAAATATTTGAGAAAAATGCTCGAATTCCCCAATAACTTTCACTATTCTTGGTACACGACTTAAGCTCGTCTGAGCGTCAAAATGCTCATTATGAGTATTGAGCACCCAAGCATGGTAGTGCTTGATCTTCACTACTAAGCACTTATAGTCCATCACAAAAAAGGGTGTTGTGGCATATTTAAGGTCCCCTTCACATGGCATTATTACCTACGTTCACTGGTCCCATTGGAGCTTCCATCCAAACCCCCCCACAAAACAGGTTTCAGAAGCATGTGCTGATGGGGCCATTGACTATATTGTAGCAGACAGAGTCAGCGTGTGCTCTGTCTTTCACCATTTTCAGGCATATACGCTTTCTGTACGTGGACACCCAGATGCAGTAGACTACTAGTGCAAGACAGAGCACTTGCTGACTCAGTTTGCTCCATTTTAGTCAATGGCCTGGTTTGTGCATGCATCCGTTTTGCAAAGGGGTTCGAACAGAAGCTCCGATGGGACCAGTGAACGTAGGTAATAACGCAATTTGAAAGCGGCCTTATATTTCTGAAAATTCACAATATGTAATAGGATTTGTTTCTTTATTTTATAGACTATAAAAGTAATCACAAAAAACACAAAGAAAAAAAGAAGAAATTGCTCACCGCTTTGCAGGGATGCCAATGAATTCTTTGCTTGATGGTAAATCCGGGATCCAAGCTCGGACCAGCTGCAGCAAGCCACACAATAGTAGACCAAATTCCAAAAATTGTCCAGCTAGGCATCCACAGATGGCAATAACAAAATATCCTTTACTTAAATCATTAAAATCACGCATAATTATACTGGCGATAAATAATGGCTGTGTCAGGACAACGCGTTTCAGCGATAACACCTTCCTCAGGTCTAATGTGCCATTAGCTCAAGTTTGTTTAAAAATGTTGAGTCTCAGTGAAAGATACTCCGATTTTTAAAGTATGAAATAAATCATAAGGTATATAACAAAGAACATAATTTTTTATTGATTTATTTATCCTTTTTTAACAGTTAGAACAATTAGACACAAACATAGTATTGCAGATGAAAATATAATTCTATTGAGTATGGTTGAAATAGAAAATCCACAAGTGACTTTACCTCTGTACCATTGCCATATCGAATCACATCTCAGTGCTATGTGTAGTCATTTTCTATTATTCTTCATGGGAAACAGCGATGTGGGTGAGGAGAGGCGATGGTAAAGCAGACTGCTGCAACCTTGAAAAAGTCATTAAGCCTACAAGCTTCGTATATAGGAAAAATATAAATTTCTGCACCTGGATATGGATAAGGTTCAGATATCCACCTTTTACTCTAGGAAGTAGTGGTCTCTGGTCCAGTTTTGACAAAAGACTTCCCTGACTAATCTCCACCTTGTGTTTCTTTACATACTGTATCATATTGCATGCAGTTTAGACACCAGGTATATGAAGATTACATGGTAGGGTGCAGGGAAATTGTGGTTATCTCTGAGCTGCTGCCAATGTCATTAAAAAGACCAGGATTCACGAGGTGGATACGATGCCATTTCTTGTGTGTTCCACTCTTCTTCAGCACAAACCAAGTGACCATTGTGCAGAAGAAGGGTAGAACACTTCGAAACACTTTCACAATAAACTGTATCCTATCAAGCTTGTGAATCCTTGTCTTTCTAATGATATTGACAGCAGCGTGGAGATAAAAACAGTTTCCCTCCATCCTGACATTGCTGGCCCTGCATTATGTGGAATCTACAGCAGCTGTCCCAATAAACAAAAAGTCTTTTGTGTTATGGTTACCACAACCAAAAAACATGAGCAAATTCTTGCATGTCCACCACATGTTTTGTGGATAAGACCCTATTGTACTTTTTAACCCGTTTACTTCTGTTTTGATCAATACATTGGTGAAGGTTACATTGTAAGGGCTAGGACACTCGAAGAGTAAAACAGTCCGAGTGGAATGCGATAAAAAAATGCATTCTACCTGGACCCATGTTACTCTATGAGAATGTTCCCATCTGCAATTATTTTGTCAGCCCTAATTGGACCAAGAAAATAATCGCAGCATGCTGAGAGTGGAATCCGATTTGTTTTCTCTCGCACCCATACAAGTCTATGGGTGCAAGAGAAACATTGCATTGCACTCGGATGACACCGGAGTGCTGTGCAATAATTGCATCAGCTGGCAATGCAGGAGATAGATAGATTAATTCCTCCCTCTCCTCGGCAGCGTCCACCTTCTCCTCCGCAGCTGTCATCAGATCGCATGATCAGATCACAATGGCATGAAACTTGGCTTACACTTGCAGCACAACACTCGCAGCACAGCACTCGCATCGGATGCCATATGTTAGTGTGGCCCCAGCCTAATACTCAGTGTCTCCACACTTCTGTTCTATAAAGCCATGAGCCCTTCATTTGCAACTGGAGTTCCATTTGTTCATTCAAGCATGCCACATTTTTTTAACCCTTGAATATATCTGATATGAACGTATAGATACAGAGTGTGAAGGTATAGCGCGGCCCACAACAGTCTATGGGTGTATTATCCCTTGAGGTCGTATTAAACCATAATACAGTTCTGTGCATAAGCTTTTACAATAGTCATCAACACACAAGTGACAATTATCACATTTGTAAAACTTGCAGTTAGTATCACAGATCATAGATTCATTGAGCTGCACAGTTTGGGGCACATGCATTCAGTAAACAGTAATACTGTATTTGCCATAGACGACAAAAATGCACCAACTATATGTCAAATGCAAAACCATGGAACAATATTGTACAATACAATATGCAATTTTCGGACACCAAGTAACAGATTCATTTTGCGTAGTTTTGATGCAATTTAATTTTTCATTTAACCAAAACAGGGATAATGCCCAATGAAGAGAACTATTAAAGGTAATAATAACAGAGGTGACATTGGGATATTGAAAGGAAATGTACAATTCCAGGCAGCAAGGAGAAATGCTTTTGGAAATAGAAGATTTAAGGGAATATTTCAGTAAATTCATGATTCGGGTTGTTTGATAGCATTCCCTGTAGTATAGAACATGTGCCTGTATAATACTACTACATAGCAGTCTCTATGGACAGAGGTCACTGGTTTAACCTTGACACAGAAGACAAGTGGTGTGCACAAAAAAAGGAAAGCGTAAAGATGTCTTTCACTGAGGAGATTTGCTTAACTTCTAGTTTAGAATGTACCGTATAACACTGAAAACTAAAAATTATCTGCTCACTTACCGTTGATGCTTATACCCAATAATGCATAGTGATATAATGTCAACCGGTGCCTCGGAATGAAATCAGTAAAAGTACAGAAAAAAGTTTTTACATGTGGACGATTAGTAAGCTGAAAAATTGTTTACTGGGAATTTGATGTCTCCATCACAGCACAACTTCCGATTATTGTTTTGAATGACACCATTGATTTATATATATTCTTCTGGAAAAATTCCAAGGGTGGTAAATTGGAGAAATACACACTTAATTCTACCGTGGTTATTGGGGTTTTGCTTTTGCGGCATTCATAGAAATTATGTGACATCTTCATTCTTCAGGTTAGCATGAATATGGAAATACCAAACATATACAGTTTTTTTAATCATTATTTTAGTGCGTAAAAAATATGTTTTTCATTTTTTGTTGCCATTTTTAGAGCACCAGAAGTTTTATTCTTTCCACGTGGTGAAGCTGTGTGAGCACAGGTTTTTAAAATACCAAGATATATTTATTGGTATAATTTCAGGGCACATACAATATTTTGATGGCTTTTCGATTGTGATCATTTACTTGAACTATGCATAGTGTAATACTTGGGTTTTCTGTATATATTGTACATATAATTATCTCTTATGAAGTCCATTTACTGGCTGTGATGTCCATCACAGGGTGATGCTAGACACTACTTGCTTGAATGTGAATGGAGAGGTAGTCAGACAAGCCAAGGTCAGAAGACAGGAGGTAGCGACAGGACACTGCAGCAGACAGAGACGAGTACAAGATACAAGCCGAGGGTCAGGATTCCAGGAGAGTACGGCCAGGATACAGGGAGCAAGTGGGGACATGGTTAGGAGGAGGTCTGAGGTCAGAAGCCAGGAGGCAACGACAAAAACAGGGAGACAGGCAGAGAAGAGTAAACAGCAGTCCAGAGTTGAGAGCCAAGATCAGATCACTAAACACTGCGAGAGCCGAGAGCACTACTGTAAACAGGAAGTGGTGACATTTCAGGTGAGCATGTTCCCTAATGATTTGTTATCTATTAGTGATGAGCGAGTACTAAAATGCTCGGGAGCTCGAGGCTCGGGCCGAGCATCTCAAAATACTCGTGTACTCGGCCCGAGCACCGAGCCCAATGTTATCCTATGGGAGACCCGAGTATTATTCTGAAATGACCCCCGGCAGCATGTAGAAACCATAAAACTGTAAATTAAAAAAAAAAACGTGCGTGTGTGTGTAAGCGTGCATATATATATACACGCGGAGTGGAGTGCGGGAGGGGCCGTAGCCGAGCGGGGAAGTGTCGGGCTAAAGGCACGGTCACGCTGTGCGGGCTGGCCAATCACTGCAATTCCACAACAGGGCTGTGGCATTGCAGTGGTCTGCCAGCCAATCCCTGCATAAGG
Source organism: Anomaloglossus baeobatrachus (assembly GCF_048569485.1). NCBI lineage: Eukaryota > Metazoa > Chordata > Amphibia > Anura > Aromobatidae > Anomaloglossus > Anomaloglossus baeobatrachus. The sequence goes on from NC_134354.1 coordinate 74,363,593, forward strand.
GATGGCTGTAAAAAGAGCGCCAACATGAAGACCACGAGTACAGCACGAGTATCGCGAGATTACTCGGTCCCCGCCGAGTAGCCCGAGTACATTGATACTCGTGCGAGTACCGAGTAGTAACAAACATACTCGCTCATCACTATTATCTATATGTCTAATAGGACTTACAGACTAGGGTTGCATTTATATGACAAGGTAATCATATAGTAACCACTTTAAAGGGAATCTGTGATCAGAACATCCTTTATTGTTTAAATAGGTTTTTGTGTAAAATGTAATTTCTAAAAATGCTTGCCAATGTTATTTTTTCATATTACAGTTTTGATTAAAAACATAAATTAGAAATTATGCAATTCTTCAACTGGCCTCTGGGGCTCTGTTAGAATCCGTCTTTCTGTTGTTTCAGGAGATGTACATTACATCTTTTAAATTGAATTATTTAAAAAGCATGTGCAAACGTCATTGTGAATGGAGTTGGTGCAGAGTCAGGTGAAAGAGTCACGTGATGGCTCCTCTTACTTGCCAGATCACACTGGCAATTATGTGCCAGCCATATGTCCCTTTTACAATGTAGGCCAGTGTCAGATTGAGGCTCCATATACTTACAATGTAAGGATTTGCCCACACTGGCATTTAGCATCCGATAATTTTCTCATGAAAGAGAATCAGATGTAATACGCTAATAACACTCGGCTCAAACTCTGCTGTGAGCGTGAACTGAGTGTCATACAACATTTTTCTCCAGTTATGAGCAGGCTAGGAAATTTACAGTGAGTTGTACATAGCTGTACACTGGGGTCCTGTGGGCTCTGCATTAGAGATGAGGGAATTCGCAGATAACCGGGACTGGCGAGTTCCTGTTATCGTTTTGCTAATATCCGGTACTGGTCTGGAATCTGGTCCCCATATAAGTCTATGGGGACCAGAATCTAGAGATTAAAAATGTTGATAGAAGGGATAAGGGGGTAGGAGCGTGCGCGCTGTACTCAAAATGGATCCATCATGGTGGTACACTGCTTCCAGGTCATACATTCACTTTTGGCGTGGCGCATTAGGCTCATCACATATGCACTGCTTTCCTTGCCTACCTGCCGTCCTGGCGTCTGTGATTGGTGGCAGTCAGACCCACCCACAGCCTATGTAACAGTGTCTTACTGCAACCATAACAAGTCCAATGGAACATGTCAAGAATGAAATCTCATTGAGCATGTCAAGATTTTTTCATATGGAATAAAATGAAAAAACTTTCTTTTATCTACCTAAGTAGTCATAGAGCAGTATATTAAAAGCTGCAGGGGTGTAACTTAAAGCATTTGCACCCCAATGTAAAATCTACAAAAATGAATACAGGTCTTTAACACTAGAAGTCCCAGGAATTTCGAACTCCATAGGGTTCCAATGGTAGAAATGTTAAATGACCCCTCTCTGGGACTTCTAGTGTTAATAGTATTAGTTTTTTACATTGAGAAAAGGGACCTCTTGAGCCCCTAAACTCTAGAACTTGGGTGAAATTACTGCTACCACAACCACTATAGCTATGCTTTTGGTCTTTAGGACTTTTATTGTAGCAAATGTTCCTATTAAAAACCGAGCAGTTATATGACTGTGTGCATGATGTCCAGATTTGGAGGATTTCTAGTGCATGTTGCTGAGATCATAGTACTTTACTTATGTATAACCTCTATACGGTATATTTACAGAGATGTATAAAATAAACACATAAATAGATAGTTATATTACATGTAGATATTGGAGCTGTAACAGTAAACATTCTAGACTCTGGCAGTAGGTGGTAGATGTACAATATTTCTTTGTATTCAGTACCTGGTGTTTCCCGTGGGATTTCGGCACAAGAACATGTGCTCTGTATTTTTAAGCATTCTAACATTCTGCTTTTCATAATATAACATATTGCTGGCATATGAACATTGCATGTAATTACATGCAAGTCCCAGCTTGAAATAAATGGGGGAAAAAAAATAATCAGAATTTGATTTATCAGTTGTGTTGGAATTTACCAGATAAATATGTTATCAAGAATAAATGGGAGGAAAAATAGTTATAATCTGTTAACTATAATGCTTTAAAGAGGTATAACAAATAAAAACGAGAGTAAATATCTCAAATGATTTTTCAGTCGCTCGTCTTTTCTTAGAAAATTCAAACTATGAACAATATAATGTTCTGGTCAATGTCCTTAGAACTACACTCCACGACAGTGTCATACATCATGTATGATAAACAGTGCCAGGACCACTAAAGGAAAAAAAGTCACAGCCCTCCCTGCTTTTTGCAAATTTTTTTCCCATAGGAGTAATTGTAGGAATAGTTACAACAATTTGTTCTTTAAGAGGAACTTGTAGAAATCAACGGATTTTAAAAGTTGCTTTATTTTATTGGCACAATTTGCACTTGTTTTTTTCTAATGTCTTAGTAGTGCACTTTAAAATTTGTGTTACCAATGTGATACAGGTGCAGCTTACATATCATGTTACCTTTGTGATAATGGTGCAGATTACCCTTTGTGTTACCAGTACAATAGGGGTACAGCTTACATTTGATTTTACGAATGCGATTATGGAGTATCTTACATTTAATAATTCAGTAGTGGTGCAGCTTACACTTAAGGCTGCTTTACACGGTACAACCGATTGTGCAATTTCACAATTGATCGTACCCGCCCCCGTCCTTTTTGTGTCACGGGCAAATCGCTGCCCGTGGCGCACAAAGTCGGTAACCCCCCCGTCACACGTACTTACCTCCCGTCCGACCTCGCTTTGGGCGGCGAACGTCCACTTCCTGGAGTGGGAGGGACGTTCGGCGTCACATCGACGTCACACGGCCGCCGGCCAATAGAAGCGGAGGGGCGGAGATGAGCGGGACGTAAACATCCCGCCCACCTCCTTCCTTCCACATAGACGGCGAGAGCCGCGGGTCGCAGGTAAGCGATGTTCATCTTTCCCGGGGTGTCACACAGAGCGGCGTGTGCTACCCTGGGAATGATGAACAATTAAATTAAATGATATTATGAAATCTAACGAGCAGTACACGACTCACGATTTGTGAGCGATACTGCGTTGCTAGGAGGTGTCACACAGGCCGGCATCGCAAGCGATGCCGGATGTGCTTCACAAAAACCGTGACCCCGATGATCTATCGCACGATAGATCTTCTGTTGTAAAGCAGCCTTTAGTGTTACCAATGCAGTAGTGGTCCAGCTTACACTTAGGGCGGCTTTGCACATTGCGATATTGCACATGCGATGTCGGTGAGGTCAAATCGAAAGTGACGCACATCCGGCGTCGCAGTCGATATCGCAACGTGCAAAAACCGATGAATGAGCGCAAAAGCGTCGTTATCGTATCCTCGCTGCAGCCTCCGACATTTCCATAATGCCGGTGCAGCGACAGGTACGATGTTGTTCCTCGCTCCTGCGGCAGCACACATCGCTGTGTGTGAAGCCGCAGGAGCGAGGAACTTCAACTTACCTGCCGCTGGCTGCAATGAGAAGGACGGAGGTGGGCTTCAATTGGCCGCCTGCCGTGTGACGTCACTGTGATGCCGCATGACCCGCCCCCCAAGGAAGGAGGCGGGTCGCCGGCCAGAGGGACGTCGCACGGCATGTATGTGCGTGTAAAGCTGCCGCAGCGATAATAATCGCTACGGCAGCTTTCACTAGATATCGAACGTTCAACGGGGGCGGGACTATTGCTGCAGCATCGGTAACACATTGTTACCAATGTTGCAACGTGCAAAGCCCGCCTTAGTGTTACCAATGCAGTCGTTGGGTAGCTTACACTTGGTGTAGCCAATAACAGAATAGTGCAGCTTGGTGTTATCAGTGCAGTAGTGGCACAGCTTACTTTTGATTTTACCAATCTGATAGTGGTGCACCTTGCATTCTGTTTTAAAAATGTAGTAGTAGCCCATCCTACACTTGGTTTTAGCAACATAGTAGTGGTGCAACTTATACCCTCCATGGTATTTGTCCTGCTGACCCTTATATTTATCTTTATATTATAATTTTGAACTATTATTAAAAGTTTTTTGTTAAACAATGAAATGGTTTTTTTTTTATTCTGGAAGTATAATGTACTTTTACTAAGTTCAGGGAGTTATCTTTTGCTCCATCTTCTTTAGACAAATCTATTTGGTATGTGTCAACTCATAATTTCCTTTTCTTTAAAAATGGGCATGGATAAGCAAAATTTTAAGATGTGCAAAATTTATAATTTGTATGTGCCAAATCAGTGGTCTAACGAAAGCCAACCAAAATTTGGATTTGTGTCTAACTTCATGCCTGAGGTGAAAAATATATCTTACCAAATTGGCACAACTTGTAGCTGCAATTCCAAGCTTATGCAGTCTAACTATGAGAAAATTTAGACCTTCGTGTGATAGTTGGATTACCTAAAGAATTGAGCTACGTACAGCTCTGAAGCTTAAAGGGAACCTGTCAGGTGCAATATGCACCCAGGACCATGAGCAGTTCTGGATGCATATTGCTAATCTCTGCCTACCTGTCCCTGTATACACTAGCATAGATAAAGAGATCTTTAGTAAAAGTATTTCTAAAGATATTTTATCATATGCTAATGAGGCCAGTGACTAGTCGAAACGGTGTTACTTCCTCCGACTAGTCCGCCCTCTTGGCATGATAGCACACCCACAGGGGCGTGCTAACATGCTACTCAATGCAGCATCACCAGTGGTGATGTGCGTACCTGTGTCCACTGTCTCCTCTGCTCAGAATTTCTTAGCACTTCCGGTCATGCGCAGTATGAAGCCAAGTGTACACATCCCAGCTTCAGCGAGGTCTACTGCGCATGACCGGAAGTGCCAGGGACATCTGAACAGCGGAGACACTGGACATAGGCATGCTTGTCACCACTAGTGATGCTGCATGGAGTAGCATGTTAGCACACCCTTTTGAGTGTGCTACCATGCTAAGAGAGTGGACTAGTCGGGGAAAGTAATGTCCTTGCAACTAGTCCCTGCGCTCATTAGCATATGATAAAACATCTTCAAAAATATTTTTCTAAAGATCTCTTTATCTATGCTACTATAGGCTGGGATAGTTAGGTAGGGATTAGAAATATGCATCCAGAACTGCTCATAGTTCTGGGTTCAGATTGGACCTGACAGGTTCCCCTTAAAAGCTTTTATGGGGCTCTAACATGGTCGCGTGTTGGAGTGCTGAACAAAAACTTGAAATAAAAAATCAGCATCTGCATTTGCCATTATGTCAAGTCCATAAACTCTTTTGAAGCCTGAGTAATATTCTGCTCTTTGACCCTGACACAGTGAGGCTTCAGAATCATTTTGTTACAAGTAATCATGGAAGCAATTACAGCCCCTTGTCCCGAGGCCATTGTCGCACAGGTGTAACTGTCTGATTGTCACTGCTTAATTATACCAGCGCTTGTAAAGAGTCTGAGCATCAGATAAAAAGCCATACAATATACTTCAGGTAAGTGAAGTTCCCCTTGCTAGTAAGTAGGAGTGTAATTATTGCGCCTTTGATTATTAAAAGCCGTGCTCTTTTCCAGATACTGTAGCCTTTCACAAGTAGTTAAACTTCATATTAACAACATCAAACGTGTCACCACAGAAGGAATATCTTGAAATGATGTGTCTTCAGATTCTTTGAATACCCTTGGTATACGGGATCGCTGGATGCAAAACAGCTCTTAGATTTCTGTTCCTCAAGTCTTTGAGTTCTGACTTTGCAGAACAGATTGTATATCTCTGGCCCATTACACACCTGCAGAGAATGTGGTGTTATATTTCTCTTGGGTCTTCCTGCAGAAACCTAAGTCATGTTAATCATTGTCAGAACCACTTGTTCAAAATGCCAAGATGCAGTGAACCAAACGTTCGAGAACGCAGATGACAATATGCTTCAAAATGCTTTTTTTTGTTGCAGTGTTGATTTATTGTAACTAATGGGTTGTACCTGAACTGAAGCTATTTATGGCAATCATTAATATATCTTTCACTGACCTTTTTGGTTAATATATATTTAATTTGCAAAGTTTGGAAATGTGTAAATAATGCACATCAATGCCACCTGTTTTCTTCCAAGATTGCGACATACATTATTTATCATGTGTCAACAGCGGAAAGGTACAGAAACTAGGATCACTTAGTATTCGGCATCTCATTAATATTTTTACATATCTCTCAATGTGAGCCACATCACCTAAGAGGGAAAGATCTGTCCCTGTCTCGTTGTTGTCAGATTAAAAAATCACCTCTATGATGTTGTCATCACATACCAACAAATGAGGCACTAATTTAGCAAAAATGCAATTATTCTTGAATTTTTGGTAGGTGGTGGTGTTAGCTTGGGAGCGATAGTGATAAGGTGGAAATTTGGGGGAATACTGTCCATATAGGCATTCACGTCTAAAACCGTCTGCACTTCAAATAATAATAACAATAATAAATCTTTATTTCTATAGCGCCAACATTCCGCAGTGCTTTACAATTCATGTAGGTTCATATATAAACAAGTAACGTTTATAGAAAATACAATGATTAGCGCAAAAAAGACAACCCTGCTCATAAGAGCTTACAATGTACAATGGGGGGGACAAGGAACAAGTGCTTATTTACAACTACAATCCAGCCATTTGAAAAAAAATAGGGGATAGATAAAGGCTGCCTGCACCAGTCAGCCAAAACTGTGAGATGCTTTTAGGTGCGGTGGAGTTTATTGGGGAGTTATGTTCTGAGAAGTCGTGGAGGGACTATGTGAATTGAATTCAATTGGGGAGTGTGATAGGTCACCATAAAAAGATGTGAGTTTAGGGAGCATCTGAAGCTGAGTAAGTTGTGATTCGTCCTAGTTTCTTGGGGTAGAGCGTTCCAGAGGATTGGTGCTACTCGGGAGAAGTCTTGAGTCAAATGTCAGGCATGCATGCGATATATATCTACATGGACCAGAGATGAGCCATGGGTCCAAGTAGAAGGATGACTGCTTTATTTTAAGAAAGTACCGGAATAATATAAGAAATCAGTTGGATAGGAGCCTAGAATGTGTACACTTCTTCTATTGGGTAAACGGCAAAAAGAGCTTATTCTGAAATATATATGTATTTCATCATTTTATATTAAGCTAACTCGGCACGAATCACAAAAAGTCCCATGTCCGAGCACAGATATGGGTGCAGTAGACTGTCCAAGCGCCATTTTGAGGCATTTGGATATCTTTATTGAATACCTAATACCGTCCATACCATCTATAACAATAGCTGTCACCCCAAATAACAGTCTTCAGACATATGCCTACGTTGTATTGCCACATAGGGAAGGGTTCATAAGGTGGATATTGTCACCAGAGCTATCATTATTCTATTGATTAGGCCTTGATTTAAAGCTCGATATGAGAACATGTAATCTTAAGAGGTATATTGTTGAATTTGGCTGGGCTGATTTTATTTTTCAAGAATGTCATCCCAGTTTAACACCAGCATTACGCCAATAATGTGTACTACCATATTTCAGTATAAGCAGAGTAGGTAATGTCGCTAGATGGTCCAGGGAGAAAAGCATCATCTGGAGGAAAGATGTCTATATGAATATACTGAACTGTGTGTGTTCACATTTAATTTATGGGTATTTATATATTAATTATGTGCACCTCATGTTATGGGGCTGAAAGTAGTTGTACACATTAGATGAAAGACTGTAAATGGGAATATTTTTGACTTTCATGATATGTCAAATATTGAAAAAAATAATGTTTAAAAAGGTTGGATTTCAACATACCCGATCATTTTGGACTTCCTAGAAATAAACTGCTACCAGATTGTTATTTGTTATTGCTAGTCACTACTTATGGATAGTATAGACAGAAGGGTAGTCAGGAAAAAGGAGGGCATGACAGTACACAGGGAGTAATCAGAAACACAGTCAAGTCAAAGGCCGAGGGTCAGGATTCCAGGAGAGTGCGTATTAAATTCAGGGAGCAGACAGAAACGTGGTCAGGTAACGGTCCAAGGTCAGAAGCCAGGAGGTAACAACAAAAACAGGGAGCGGGCAGAGAATAGTCAATGAACAGTCCAGGGTCAAGAAACTTAGATCAGAACACAGCACAAACACAGGCCATGAGTACAACTGCAGAACCAGAGAGTACGACTGATGAGGTTCTGGGAGAACAGGTATCATAGAGGGTCGGATATCATTAGGAACAATGGAAATAAGTACAGTGAGGCTGTTGCATGCATGTTTTATTCTTATTCTTGGGGAGAAAACCCCTTTAAAGTTTGGCCTAGTTTATGGACATATTTGCTTTCAAGTTCTTGTTAATTAAATCTTATATGATATCAATCAATATGCAAATGACTTTTATCAGAATCCTTTTCTAGAACTGCATGTATTAGCCTTCTGAATTATTGGTGGGGGACTTCTTCATTCAGTAATCCCATTAGTTCTCTATAAAGGAGATTTGATTAAGGGATTATACACATCACTGATTTGCATTGACAGCCCATTGGTTTAGGTAAAGCCCATACAGTGCTTAATTCCCCCTGAGCTGGCGCTGTAAGGAAACTAAACATGTGGCTAAATATTTTATGGTGCCAGGATCCTAAACATACAGAATCATTCCTTTTATGAGCGTGCATCTACCTATGGAGTTGACCAACACACCAAATGTCTATGAAGCATGAGCTCTTACAGTTATTAGGCTGTTGTCAGCTGCGGGGCAGCCACAGGGTGTTTGTTTTCCCTACAGCATCCTTGCTCACAGTGTCCTATTGCCAAAATGTTAAAACAGTTTCCTATTTCATTAGAAAACAGATGTGATTTTATTGAACAAAAAAAAATCCATTTCTCAATCTAAAAAATCAATGCTTTCAAAAGACGGACAGGATAATTGTACATATTTTGCACTTATTCGCTCACTTTATGTTCATCCTAAAAACTAATCATCACGGATGTGATGAAGTTGCATAGTGCACAATGACATTTTATAAAAGAAATTGCAAATTGATATATATATATATATATATATATATATATATATATATATATATATATATACACAGCTAAAGTCCCAATGTTCACTATTTAAAGCTATAGGCACTCAATTTCCCACTGTATGGCCCGCTGTTGGGTGCCCTATGTTGAAGATATTCAATCCTAGAAGCAATGGTAGAGGGAAAAACCTCTGATATATTGCATGTGATGCAGCATGCCCCACTTTTCTTCTGCTGGGTCCATACTGAAACAAATAAAAACGTTTCTATGAAAACAGAAGCACAAAGAGGTACAGTAAAGGTGGCTGCACACATTATGCTAAGGTCCAACAAACATGACAATTTGGGCAACAAGGGCCAAACATCTCTTGTTTTAGATTACATGGTTTTGATGGTTTGATGGTCAATTGACTTTACTCAGCTTGTTGCTAAAATAAAAATATAAGTCATGTTGAAATTAAGCATACCCAAACCTTATTTATCAAAGGAGATAGGTAAGTAGAGGTGACTGGTGCAGGATACTTTCTACCCATCCAAAACACATTTATAGTTAGCCAAAGAGAGGACACATTTGTATGGGGCTCAAGAGTAAAAGCTTCAAGCCAACCAAGAACTCAACTGACAGCTGTTGAATGCATATGGCCAACTTGAGTCGTCGAACATCTATATCCATGACCCTATGAACAACTCATAAAACAGCCATGTGCTTTTGATATTAGTATTTATGAACTATTTCCTCATAGATTGTAAGCTTGCAAGCAGGGCCCTCACTCCTCTTGTTATCTGTTGAATTTTGTTATTTTGTAATGTCTTAAATAGTGATGGGCAGACTCGCAGATAACTGGGACCGGCGGATCCCTGTTATCTGGGTTTTGAAATCCGGTGTTGGGCCAGATGCCAGTCCCCATATAAGTCTATGGTGACCAGAATCTGGTGATTAAAAATGGTGGTAGTTTTGATGGGGGATAGTAGCAAGCTCGCTTTACTTACCGAGGCTCCGGTGAGACTGTACACTGCTTCCAAGCTGCACATTCCCTTTCGGGGCCACACAGTAAGCTCATGCATATGCACTGCATCTGACTGCAACCAATCACAGATGCCAGTGAGCAGGGAAAACAGTGCACATGCATAAGCTTAACATGTGGCTCAGGAAGTAAATTGACAGCTGCGGGAGCAGTGTACAGCCGCGACGGTGCATCGGTAAGTATGAAGCGCTTGCTTCATTCTTATTTTCTTTCTTTATTTATTTTTTTTATTTCCCAGCTTGCCTGATTTGGGTCAACCGGTACTCTAATATGTTCTAAATAGCACGGATTAGGACTTTTACAGTACTGATCCGCCCATCACTAGTCTTATATTGTCTGTACATGTCCCCTCTACATTGTAGAGTGCTGCAGAATATGTTTGGCACTCTATAAAGAAAAATTATTACAAAAAAATATTGTTATACGCACATTGAACTGCCATGTAAAGGACACTATATGGCTATATGATGACCCTATCTTCATGGCCTAATTTTCCATATGCTGCTACATGTGTGTTTTCCTACAATCAATTCTAGATATCAAAAAAGTGTGAAATGGTTTACCTTGAAGTATTCCATCATTTTAACTAATATAGTCCCACATAGTAGAATATTAAATAAAGGGACTCTACTCTACAGCCTCAGTGAAAATATGCCCAAATCGCTTTTCCAACCACATTCTGTTTTACAGTATAAAGAATTGAAAAGTTATCAGAACAGATAAAGCAATGCACCAATTTATATTGGCTAACGTATTCATTAATTTATAAAAAGCATCAACTTTGAAGAAACTGTTACTAGTCCCTCTGACGCCTTCATAGAGTCCCTCAAAGTATTTTAAAATCTTATCAATCTGACCAAGAAAAAGTGTAAGAGAGAAAGGAAACCCATCATATTTTTGTGAACATGGCCAGGAGGGAGAATATGTAATAAATAGCTAATTTGATTCACTGCACAGAGGAAACAGAGCAGGAAAGTCATCTGCAGCTAAGGAGCCTTTGTAAATCTCCCCCGATCTGTTCTTAGTCAGTTTATAATCCTTTATATTTCTGCTTGACTGCTACACTTGTTGAAGCATGAGACGAACTTCCCAGAAAGACGCTGCTGCAATATTGATGACTTTGTTACCACGGTTATGTCATAGGAATCCTGACGTCTCATGTGAAGTTGTCACTCAATTTTGTGTCTTCAAAAACAGTGTCCAAGCACGCGAAGGAGTTCTTCACCTTTCGTCCATTTTGTTCTTGAGGGTGATGTGCGCTAAATTTACTCTTTTATTAGAATTACTAGATACGAAATGTGTCTTCTTCTGCTAATATACTCCTAAAAAAGAACTTGGGATATTCCTGCCTAAATTAAGTGCCTAGTTCAAAAGTGATTATTTAATCTTATGGATGGAAATATGTTTTTTCAAATCCAAATAAGCATTTAAAAAATAAAGTACAGTGGAGCCTTGGTTTACAAGATTAATTCGTTCTGGGAATATGCTCGTAAACCAAGTTGCTTGTAGAGCACAGCACATTTTCCAATAGGAAATCATTGGAACTCAGACAATTTATTCCACAACTTGTAGTAATGTCCCATCCTGGTCCCCTATTGTGCCAAAACACACACACACACACACACACACACACACACATTATTCTCACCTATCCTCCGTTCCCTCGCCAGCTTCTTCCATGGTTCTTGCAGTCCGCAGGCATGTGGACCCGGTAAAGATTGTGCTGATGCAGGGGCTGCTGCTGTCAGTGCTTCAGCGCAGCTAACATCATACACATGAGCCGCTTGCCTCTGATTGGTCAGTGCGCTGATGTCATAGGCATGAGCTGCCTGCCTCTGATTGGCCAGTGTGCTGCCTGTGGGAGGTGTGCAGAGACAGCTCAGCGCCAGCCGACATGAAGCAAAGACAGAAGCAGCCCATTCACGGGCTGCGATTGTTACCGGATCCACGTGCCTGCAGTCCACAAGAGCCAGCCAGAGCAGGTCGGAGCGTGGTGAAAGTACGGAACCGGAAGTGTGTGCGGTGAGTATTTGCTCATACAGCAAGCATTGTTCGCAAACTGAGTTACAAATTTGCAGCAAGCTTTGCTCGTTCAGCAAAATTCTCGCACAACGGGTTACTCGTAATCCAAGGTTCCACTGTATTAACATATACGTTTTGCTGAGTGTTAAGAACTCTTTATTTATTACACTTGCTTAAAAGCACCGTGATATTCCCACAACGCTTTGCAAACATCATCACCACTGTCCCCATGAGGGCTCATAATCTAAATTCCCTATCAGTGTGTATTTAGAGTGTGGGAAAAAAATGGAGAACCAAGAGGAAAACCACACAAACAACATACCAGCTCCTTATAAGCTCCTTCTAGACATTGTCTTTGATGGGATGTGAACTCAGGGCCCCAACACTGTAAAGCACCAGTGCTAACCACTGAGCAAGTGCTGCACTAGCTCATGATGCACATACTCAAGCGTGAACTCGGGCAGCATGGTGGCTCAGTGGTTAGCACTGCAGTGTTACAGCGCTGAGGTCCTGGGTTCAATTCCCACCAAGGACAACATCTGCAAGGAGTTTGTATGTTCTCATCATGTTTGCGTGGGTTTCCTCCCACACTCCAAAAGACATACTCATAGGGAACCTAGATTGTGAACCCCAAAGGAAACAGTGTTGCCATTGTATGTAAAGCGCTGTGGAATTAACAGCGCTATATACATGAATAAATATTGTTAATATATTATTATGAACTCAGTACTTCTATCTACTTAACCGTGGGTGTCTGCACAGTGGTTTACATAATCGGGGGGAATCTAAGAACCAAGACCTCACCAATCTATACTTAATTAGAATCTGTCACCACTTTGACCTTTTTACACTGTAAATATGGACATACAGGTTATAGAATGCGGACAATACTCAGTACATGAATTGAGCCCATCCAAGCGTCCAACTGCTCATTGCAAGCACCAAGCACATGAGCATAGTAGTGCTCGCTCATTATTATTTTAAATTATAGAGAGCGTTTGGTGCATTTGTACAACTTGTACATTTTTCTTTTCGTGGGTGTTTAAATTTTCTTTAAACCAGGTTACTCAATTACTCATCACTAATGTAAATGTATTGATTTAATGTTACTTTTTACAGGCTATATACATATTACCTAAATGCCACTTTACACGCAGCGATATTGCTAGCGATGTTGCTGCCGATCGCACCCGCCCCCGTCGTTTGTGCGTCACGGGCAAATCGCTGCCCGTGGCGCACAATATTGTTAGTCCTCATCACACATACTTACTTGCCTTGCAACGTCGCTGTGGCTGGCGAACTGCCTCCTTTCTAAGGGGGCGGTTTGTTTAGCGTCACAGCGGCGTCACTAAGCGGCTGCCCAATAGAAGTGGAGGGGTGGAGATGAGCGGCTGGAACATCCCGCCCACCTCCTTCCTTCCTCATTGCGGGCGGCTGCAGGTAAGGTAATGTTCCTCGTTCCTGCGGTGTCACACGTAGCGATGTTTGCTGCAGCAGGAACGACGAACAACCTGCGTCCTGCAACAGCAACGATAATCAGAAAAGGAACAACACATCAACGATCAATGATTCGGTAAGTAATTTTAATCGTTAACGGTCTTTCGTGTGTTTTACACGCAACGACAACGCTAATGAGACCGGATGTGCGTCACGAATTCTGTGACACCAACGACATCTCGTTAGCGATGTCGTTGCGTGTAAAGCGGCCTTTACTCTAAGGTTCAAATAGGCTTTTACAATTAAAAAATTAAAATCCAAAAACTTACACATACCATTATCCCCGTGTAGTCAGAATTAATTATTGTATGTTATTATTAGTTTACTGTATCAAGTTTTAAAATATGAATTGACAAGTATATACAGTCATGTCTACAATATAGTCACTGGTCAAAAAAAACAGAAAATGTGAGTATACACCAGAGCTTGCTGATAATAGACAGCTTTTCTCTCCCTGTAAGGCTCCCAATGTAAGGGTTCATCAGAATGTAAGCTTGCCTTTTGACATTGAACAACTCCTTGAATTGGTTTCTGACATGATCCACTGGAGGGATGGATGACATGAGTGACTAGGGCATCGGGAGGCCTGTGAGGAGAGAACCCTTTTTGGTGTAACTTGAGGAACCTTGGAGACTCATTTTTGAGTTGTTCATCATAATTACTGTGATATTTGGGACTTTTTCAGGAGGAAAGTAACTTCTGTTGGTGATACACTGTCAACATTTGATATATAGAGAATCATCCAATTGACTTTGGGGATGATCAGTATGGATACTGGTGTTACTGCAAGGTGCTACTATTAGGGGATATTTTGTTGCTAGAAGAAAAAAGATACATCATTTTGAGTGAAAACTTCACTTCAGAGCGATCCATAAAACCAGTTGTATGAAGGATATATGAAATATGAGATAAGTCAAACACTCCTGATGAACCCTTTTGGCAAAGGAGAAACGTGTTGAGTTATCAGCCTGTGACTTATGTTGTGCTATGTATCAGTATTCTTGTTATATCATGTTATGTATCACTTTGCTTGTTTGTAGCAATCGCTGTGTGACGATGCATGCTGGGAATGTTTTAGTCGCAATGTCTTGCCTTTACCATTACATGTAGATTTTTATATGGATATAGCATACCATCTATACCTATTGTATTCTGGTTCTCATTATATGGAGTTATAGGGATATTCTAGGGAAAGACTATGCGGAATGGAGGCACTGTTTACAGTAGAGTGTATATTCCGTAGTTAGGTAGGGTAAAGGCAAGGGTCAGGGTTGTTTATTCGGTCACTATTTTTCTGCTTGGCTTTGTTATATGTGGTGTTGTTCTCATCTTTTTGTAAGATACTTGGTGCAATAAATATTTTTAAACTGACATTGGGTATTATTGTAATTTCTAGTATAGTCACTTGTCAAACAGCCTGTTTTTCATGATCAATGCCAGGCTCAGGCATTGCTGAGCCATTGCATGTCTCTCTCCCCTGGGTTACAGGTCATGGGAAGTTCCTATTCCAATCTTCCTCATGTCAGTGGTCAAGCTGCTATATCTTTGTGCTGCTGTTACTCGAACACCACCAGTAATAGTTTCTGCTCTGCAGCACATGAGTCTGGCTCTCGTGAGTGTTCCCTGATCCGTCCTACCTCCCAGCAACCATCCTGACCTGAGCCCTCCCCATACCGTCTGTCTGCCCAGCTCCTCCTGACTTCCCAGTCCCGTCCCCTTGTGTCTTCCATCCCTGTTTGTAGCTCTGATTTCCTGGCCTCTGACTCTGGTTTGTTGTACCTGACTTCTGCTCCACTTCTCCCTTCTGACATTGGCATTACTTCCTGGTTCCCGACCCTTGGCTTGCACCTGACAATGATTTACTTCTCCCCTGGTGTTGACTTGACATCCTAATACTGACTCGGTCTGTTGACTATTCTATGGTTTTTGCACCCTCTAGTGGGTAGTCTGCTAACTACATCTAGAATCGGCCTCTCCAGTGTTTCTCAGTGCCTGCACTAGTACAGCATGACACGGTTTATGTTGAATTAGAGTCATTACTGGTTTTTTGATTGTTGTTATGTGTAACTGTGAATAAAATTGTTATGTATTGAGTGAAAATGACTTATTGTTCTCTTAAAATGGATTTAAGCTATTTGAGTCACATCACTCTTAATAAATTAGCTGATTAGAAGGTGAAAATAACTTTTGGAATTGTTTACTCATACAGTATAAGGTTGTAGTCTCTGTAATATTGTCGTCATAGTTTAATATTCAGATCTGAATAACCAAAATAGTTAAAGGTTAACAGCAAAATGAAAAAAAAAAAAAAAAAACCTTGATCTTGTTACATTTATAGCTTGTTTACAGTGGGCAGAAGACAATCTTCAAACCCTTGTTTAAAAATATAGAGTGTAAGTGACCCCTCCGACAATGCCTCCTTTCCATTATTCACTAAGGCTTGTGTTGTACTTTGCAAACAGTTAGGAATTAATATTTCCCAAAGGGTTGAAATTGGAACCTATAATGGAAAAATGAATCACGATATGATAAATGACACTGAAAAAGGCCAAAAGAGCAGAGAAATAGATAGTCATTTTTTTTTCCTTCCAACGTGCGTCCATCTTTGACATTTACCGGAATAGAAAGTCCCTGACGAATGCTGAAAAGAAAGTGCTTTCAATTTAATTTTTTTTTCTCGGCTTCTCAGTTTCATCCCTATGCACTCAGGCACCAATTTGAGGTTTATAGTCCTATTTCCTAGCTGGAGACCATGGTACATGACAAGGGAGCAAAACACTAGTAGGTTCGGAGTTAACGGGATCCAGACAGACCGGCCGGATTTCAAAGGGTTTTATTTTGTCAATGACAGCGCAGATCTGCAGTTGACAGTAGAGCACAGGGGTTGGTAGATTTTCTGACCCTTTGCAGCCATAAGAGATATCTGCATTGTTTCACAGCGTGTTCTTCGTCTCTGATATCCCTTACCATTCAGCAGTGGTGCGATCTCATACGTCGTCCTTCTGCTCTTCAGGTATTTAATGCACCACTTACTGTAGACTCTGTCAACCTAGTTTTCGTTAAACCTTCAATTTTGAAAAGTATATTTGGATGATAGAAACAGATGCAATTTAATCCAAAGATGAAAATTACAGAAGTGAAGGACTCTCCAGAAATTTTGATCTCCAACTGGGTGTAAATAGTGTTATTCACCACAATGGCAAACACTTATAACATTTTATTTTCTCAACCTTGTCCTGAAATACCGTATCGTCTTATGAACTTTACTCGGTAAATGTTGCTAAGCAATCAAGATGGCAATAGCAATGGTTTACAGCAGATACCTTTGTTATATCTACACAAAATACAGATTTAGCAAAGGTTACCATCCCTCAAATAAGAGAGCGGGTGGGATATCTCGGCATAAAAAAAGTGTAACTTGACACCTACTTGACATTGGTCAATGGCTTGTGCAACGTTAAGTTATTCTAATCCTTTTATGTGAGATAACCTTTCGTGACAAGTTATCAAGATGCTGCATTGGGTGTCATGATAACCTTTGCTACATCTGTCCATTGATGCTGGTGATAGACATTCATCTCTACCTCTATTTTGACTTTTTTCAGTTGATGGGAAAGACTACACAGATATTCATGCTAACTTATGAGTAGTCTCGTTTTATTGTTCACCGCTAGTCTTTCGAATGGATGTTTTTTGGGAGGATGGATGATAGTTTAAAACAGATTATTTGTGTGAAAGAGACCTGAGCACAAAAGTGAGTTATCTAACTTGGAGGCTAAATCTAACTTGGAGGCTTCATGGCTACCATACAGTCGCCATTGAGTCCCCTCTAGATAAGAATATCTGCATATATACAACATCTGAAGGAGCGTGACTTTATTTTTCTGTGGAATTAATTAATTTAATTTAAAGGGAAGCTGTCAGGTGCAATATGCTCCTAGCACCATGAGCAATACTGGGTGCATATTGCTAATCCCTTCCTAACTGACCCTGTATACACTAGCATAGATAAAGAGATCTTTAGAAAAAGAATTTCTAAAAATCTTTTATCTTATACTAATGAGGCCAGGGACTAGTCGCAAGGTCATTAGTTCCTGTGCTCATTCCGCCCTCTTACCATGATAGCACAGGGGTGTACTAACATGCTACTCAATGCAGCATCACCAGCGGTGCCATGCGTACCTGTGCCCACTTTGACCATTGATCTGAATGCCTGGCACTTCTGGTCATGCGCACTAGACCTCTCTGAAGCCGAGACACATCTGGTACATCCAGCTTTATACTGCGCATGACCGGAACTGCCCGGTGTTCAGGCCACTGGTCACAGCAAACACAGGTACGCTCATCATCAATGGTAATGCGGGCATTGATTAGTATGTTAGCATGCCCCTGGGGCATGTTAACTAGACTAAACACTTTGGATATCATATTGTTTTTGTAGTTTAGTTTAATTTAGCCCAAAGGCACGTGTCCATAATGTCTTTTAAAAGTAAGTGAACTCAACAATTTTTTGCTACAAGACAAAAGTACTCATAAATGGTACATTCTCTGAATGAGCTATAGTCAACAGGGATCTGTGCTATGACCGATTCTTTTTAATCTCTTAATTAATGACCTTGTGGATGGGATTGCGAGTAAAGTGTCAGTCTTTGCTGATGACACCAAACTATGTAGGATATTAAAAACTGACCTTGATGAATAAATATAACAAAATGATCTGGAGAAGAGGTCGGAAAGGGCAGACACTTGGCAAATGAAATCTAATGTTGATAAACGTAAAGTAATGCACCTTAGACAGAGTAATGCTATAGATGTGTATACATTAAATGGAAGTAAACTTGGGACTACAGAACAAGAGAAGGACTTGGGTGTTCTCATTACAAATAAGCTGAGCAGCAGCACTCAATGTCAAGCAGCAGCTGCAAAAGCAAACAAGATTTTAGGGTGTATAAAAAAAGAGATTAGATCCCGGGATCCCAACGTATTGTTACCCCTCTATAAATCACTTGTAAGGCCACATGTAGAATATGGGGTCCAGTTTTGGGCTCCATATCTCATAAAGGACAGTCAGAAATTAGAGTCAGTTCAAAGGTAGATAACTAGACTACTATAAGGAATGGAAGACCTCCCGTATGATGAGAGGTTGAAAATTTAGATATGTTTAGCTTAGAAAAAAGACGTCTCAGAGGAGATCTCATTTATATGTATAAATACATGTGTGGTCAATATAAAGGACTGGGACATGACTCATTCCATCCAAAGACAATACTAAGGACCATGGGGCACACACTGCGAATGGAAGAAAAGTGATTCCAGCAGCTAAATAGGAAAGGGTTTTTTACAGTTAGAGTAGTCAGACTGTGGAATGCCCTACCACAAGTGATAGTAACTAAATACACTATAACAGCTTTTAAAAAAGGGCTGGCTGATTTCCTCAGTACACACAACATTGTCGGTTATAAATTTCAGAATGGCAAAATATTTAATTGGTGGAAGTTTTAACTAGATGGACCTAGGTCTTTTTTCAACCTATGTAACTACAAATGCATCTCAATAAATTATTATTGAGGTATTTACTGTACAGACTTGTCAGGAGGCGCCAACATTTCTGAGTAGAGTTGAGCGCGGTTCGTGGTTCGTGGTTCTCCAGTTCGCGGCTCGAGTGATTTTGGGGCATGTTCTAGATCGAACTAGAACTCGAGCTTTTTGCAAAAGCTCGGTAGTTCTAGAAACGTTCGAGAACGGTTCTAGCAGCCAAAAAACAGCTAAATCATAGCTTGGTTTCTGCTGTAATAGTGTAAGTCACTCTGTGAATCAAACTATTATCACATTTCAGTGTATAGTGTGCGTGAACAGCGCCTTCAGATCACTGCTGTTTCTATAATGGCGATCGCCATTTTTTTTTTTTTTTTCTTGTCTTCCTTCCCTAAGCGCGCGCGTCTTGTGGGGCGGGCCAGCATGTCAGCCAATCCCAGACACACACACAGCTAAGTGGACTTTGAGCCAGAGAAGCAACGGCATGTGTGATAGGATCTGCATGTCACATGTCCCTGCATTATAAAACCGGACATTTTCTTCACGGACGCCATTATCTGCCTTCTGCGTCTTTGGTGTCAGACATCACTGTCGCAGCTCCGTCTTCCTGAGTCCTATAGCCGATACAGCTGTATGCGCTGCATACACAGCGTTAGACAGCTTAGGGAGAGCACTTTATAGCAGTCCTTTTAAGGGCTCCAACCGGCAGGGTCAGAGAGCCATAGGTGACAGGTCCTGCAAACAGCAACAGCGTCTGTGTAGCCCAGGTCAGGGATTTCCTACCTGCATTTCACCATTAGGAGGGAATAGAAAGGCAGTCTTCCATTCCTCTACCCAGAGCACCACAATCCTGCCACTGTACCCTCTTGTCCTCTGCACACTCCAACTGATAACTAAGCCATTATACTAGCAAACACTCAGTGTACCTAGTGGCATCCTATACGTGGCTATTGGACTTTGCTATAGTCCCACTAGTGCAAAGACATTTGCAGAGCGCGTCTGCCTGCATTGCACACTACAACTCATTCTAACCAAGCCATTATACTAGCAAACACTCAGTGTACCTAGTGGCATCCTATACGTGGCTATTGGACTTTGCTATAGTCCCACTAGTGCAAAGACATTTGCAGAGCGCGTCTGCCTGCGTTGCACACTACAACTCATTCTAACCAAGCCATTATACTAGCAAACACTCAGTGTACCTAGTGGCATCCTATACGTGGCTATTGGACTTTGCTATAGTCCCACTAGTGCAAAGACATTTGCAGAGCGCGTCTGCCTGCGTTGCACACTACAACTCATTCTAACCAAGCCATTATACTAGCAAACACTCAGTGTACCTAGTGGCATCCTATACGTGGCTATTGGACTTTGCTATAGTCCCACTAGTGCAAAGACATTTGCAGAGCGCGTCTGCCTGCGTTGCACACTACAACTCATTCTAACCAAGCCATTATACTAGCAAACACTCAGTGTACCTAGTGGCATCCTATACGTGGCTATTGGACTTTGCTATAGTCCCACTAGTGCAAAGACATTTGCAGAGCGCGTCTGCCTGCGTTGCACACTACAACTCATTCTAACCAAGCCATTATACTAGCAAACACTCAGTGTACCTAGTGGCATCCTATACGTGGCTATTGGACTTTGCTATAGTCCCACTAGTGCAAAGACATTTGCAGAGCGCGTCTGCCTGCGTTGCACACTACAACTCATTCTAACCAAGCCATTATACTAGCAAACACTCAGTGTACCTAGTGGCATCCTATACGTGGCTATTGGACTTTGCTATAGTCCCACTAGTGCAAAGACATTTGCAGAGCGCGTCTGCCTGCGTTGCACACTACAACTCATTCTAACCAAGCCATTATACTAGCAAACACTCAGTGTACCTAGTGGCATCCTATACGTGGCTATTGGACTTTGCTATAGTCCCACTAGTGCAAAGACATTTGCAGAGCGCGTCTGCCTGCGTTGCACACTACAACTCATTCTAACCAAGCCATTATACTAGCAAACACTCAGTGTACCTAGTGGCATCCTATACGTGGCTATTGGACTTTGCTATAGTCCCACTAGTGCAAAGACATTTGCAGAGCGCGTCTGCCTGCGTTGCACACTACAACTCATTCTAACCAAGCCATTATACTAGCAAACACTCAGTGTACCTAGTGGCATCCTATACGTGGCTATTGGACTTTGCTATAGTCCCACTAGTGCAAAGACATTTGCAGAGCGCGTCTGCCTGCGTTGCACACTACAACTCATTCTAACCAAGCCATTATACTAGCAAACACTCAGTGTACCTAGTGGCATCCTATACGTGGCTATTGGACTTTGCTATAGTCCCACTAGTGCCAAGACATTTGCAGAGCGCGTCTGCCTGCGTTGCACACTACAACTCATTCTAACCAAGCCATTATACTAGCAAACACTCAGTGTACCTAGTGGCATCCTATACGTGGCTATTGGACTTTGCTATAGTCCCACTAGTGCAAAGACATTTGCAGAGCGCGTCTGCCTGCGTTGCACACTACAACTCATTCTAACCAAGCCATTATACTAGCAAACACTCAGTGTACCTAGTGGCATCCTATACGTGGCTATTGGACTTTGCTATAGTCCCACTAGTGCAAAGACATTTGCAGAGCGCGTCTGCCTGCGTTGCACACTACAACTCATTCTAACCAAGCCATTATACTAGCAAACACTCAGTGTACCTAGTGGCATCCTATACGTGGCTATTGGACTTTGCTATAGTCCCACTAGTGCAAAGACATTTGCAGAGCGCGTCTGCCTGCGTTGCACACTACAACTCATTCTAACCAAGCCATTATACTAGCAAACACTCAGTGTACCTAGTGGCATCCTATACGTGGCTATTGGACTTTGCTATAGTCCCACTAGTGCAAAGACATTTGCAGAGCGCGTCTGCCTGCGTTGCACACTACAACTCATTCTAACCAAGCCATTATACTAGCAAACACTCAGTGTACCTAGTGGCATCCTATACGTGGCTATTGGACTTTGCTATAGTCCCACTAGTGCAAAGACATTTGCAGAGCGCGTCTGCCTGCGTTGCACACTACAACTCATTCTAACCAAGCCATTATACTAGCAAACACTCAGTGTACCTAGTGGCATCCTATACGTGGCTATTGGACTTTGCTATAGTCCCACTAGTGCAAAGACATTTGCAGAGCGCGTCTGCCTGCGTTGCACACTACAACTCATTCTAACCAAGCCATTATACTAGCAAACACTCAGTGTACCTAGTGGCATCCTATACGTGGCTATTGGACTTTGCTATAGTCCCACTAGTGCAAAGACATTTGCAGAGCGCGTCTGCCTGCGTTGCACACTACAACTCATTCTAACCAAGCCATTATACTAGCAAACACTCAGTGTACCTAGTGGCATCCTATACGTGGCTATTGGACTTTGCTATAGTCCCACTAGTGCAAAGACATTTGCAGAGCGCGTCTGCCTGCGTTGCACACTACAACTCATTCTAACCAAGCCATTATACTAGCAAACACTCAGTGTACCTAGTGGCATCCTATACGTGGCTATTGGACTTTGCTATAGTCCCACTAGTGCAAAGACATTTGCAGAGCGCGTCTGCCTGCGTTGCACACTACAACTCATTCTAACCAAGCCATTATACTAGCAAACACTCAGTGTACCTAGTGGCATCCTATACGTGGCTATTGGACTTTGCTATAGTCCCACTAGTGCAAAGACATTTGCAGAGCGCGTCTGCCTGCGTTGCACACTACAACTCATTCTAACCAAGCCATTATACTAGCAAACACTCAGTGTACCTAGTGGCATCCTATACGTGGCTATTGGACTTTGCTATAGTCCCACTAGTGCAAAGACATTTGCAGAGCGCGTCTGCCTGCGTTGCACACTACAACTCATTCTAACCAAGCCATTATACTAGCAAACACTCAGTGTACCTAGTGGCATCCTATACGTGGCTATTGGACTTTGCTATAGTCCCACTAGTGCAAAGACATTTGCAGAGCGCGTCTGCCTGCGTTGCACACTACAACTCATTCTAACCAAGCCATTATACTAGCAAACACTCAGTGTACCTAGTGGCATCCTATACGTGGCTATTGGACTTTGCTATAGTCCCACTAGTGCAAAGACATTTGCAGAGCGCGTCTGCCTGCGTTGCACACTACAACTCATTCTAACCAAGCCATTATACTAGCAAACACTCAGTGTACCTAGTGGCATCCTATACGTGGCTATTGGACTTTGCTATAGTCCCACTAGTGCAAAGACATTTGCAGAGCGCGTCTGCCTGCGTTGCACACTACAACTCATTCTAACCAAGCCATTATACTAGCAAACACTCAGTGTACCTAGTGGCATCCTATACGTGGCTATTGGACTTTGCTATAGTCCCACTAGTGCAAAGACATTTGCAGAGCGCGTCTGCCTGCGTTGCACACTACAACTCATTCTAACCAAGCCATTATACTAGCAAACACTCAGTGTACCTAGTGGCATCCTATACGTGGCTATTGGACTTTGCTATAGTCCCACTAGTGCAAAGACATTTGCAGAGCGCGTCTGCCTGCGTTGCACACTACAACTCATTCTAACCAAGCCATTATACTAGCAAACACTCAGTGTACCTAGTGGCATCCTATACGTGGCTATTGGACTTTGCTATAGTCCCACTAGTGCAAAGACATTTGCAGAGCGCGTCTGCCTGCGTTGCACACTACAACTCATTCTAACCAAGCCATTATACTAGCAAACACTCAGTGTACCTAGTGGCATCCTATACGTGGCTATTGGACTTTGCTATAGTCCCACTAGTGCAAAGACATTTGCAGAGCGCGTCTGCCTGCGTTGCACACTACAACTCATTCTAACCAAGCCATTATACTAGCAAACACTCAGTGTACCTAGTGGCATCCTATACGTGGCTATTGGACTTTGCTATAGTCCCACTAGTGCAAAGACATTTGCAGAGCGCGTCTGCCTGCGTTGCACACTACAACTCATTCTAACCAAGCCATTATACTAGCAAACACTCAGTGTACCTAGTGGCATCCTATACGTGGCTATTGGACTTTGCTATAGTCCCACTAGTGCAAAGACATTTGCAGAGCGCGTCTGCCTGCGTTGCACACTACAACTCATTCTAACCAAGCCATTATACTAGCAAACACTCAGTGTACCTAGTGGCATCCTATACGTGGCTATTGGACTTTGCTATAGTCCCACTAGTGCAAAGACATTTGCAGAGCGCGTCTGCCTGCGTTGCACACTACAACTCATTCTAACCAAGCCATTATACTAGCAAACACTCAGTGTACCTAGTGGCATCCTATACGTGGCTATTGGACTTTGCTATAGTCCCACTAGTGCAAAGACATTTGCAGAGCGCGTCTGCCTGCGTTGCACACTACAACTCATTCTAACCAAGCCATTATACTAGCAAACACTCAGTGTACCTAGTGGCATCCTATACGTGGCTATTGGACTTTGCTATAGTCCCACTAGTGCAAAGACATTTGCAGAGCGCGTCTGCCTGCGTTGCACACTACAACTCATTAAAACCAAGCCATTATACTAGCAAACACTCAGTGTACCTAGTGGCATCCTATACGTGGCTATTGGACTTTGCTATAGTCCCACTAGTGCAAAGACATTTGCAGAGCGCGTCTGCCTGCGTTGCACACTACAACTCATTATAACTAAGCCATTATACTAGCAAACACTCAGTGTACCTAGTGGCATCCTATACGTAGCTATTGGACTTTGCTATAGTCCCACTAGTGCCAAGACATTTGCAGAGCGCATCTGCCTGCGTTGCACACTCCAACTCATTATAACTAAGCCATTATACTAGCAAACACTCAGTGTACCTAGTGGCATCCTATACGTGGCTATTGGACTTTGCTATAGTCCCACTAGTGCAAAGACATTTGCAGAGCGCGTCTGCCTGCGTTGCACACTCCAACTAATTATAACTAAGTTGCATTGTCAGGGATATTTATTCTTTATTATTCTGCTGTTAATAAAGCTAGACCACCACTGCAATCTTCACCACCTCTCAATTTTTACTACCACATTTTCAGTCCACAATCTTGTCGCAATCAACATGAGTGGCAAAATGACAGATGCTGGTGGAAAGGGGAAGAGGCGTGGTGGAAAAGGCAAAAAAGGTTTTGTCCGTGGGGAAGGTGGCAAAGCTCCATTATCATCTGCTGAAGATAGACCATCTACCAGCAAAAGTAAGATGTCTACTACTTACCGTGGACAATCCGATGTGCTCCCTTTTTTACGGACACGAACAACAGGAAGAAAGGTAGATGATGGGCAAAAAAGGAAAATGCTTGAATGGATCTCAAGTGGTCCAACAAGTGCCCTCTCAGCCACTTCAAGTACCGCATCCAAAAAACACCAGTCCTCTGAGTTGTCATCCCAATCACACTTGATTTCTCCCAGCTCTGAAGTCTCCATCAGCCCTGCACAGTATGGTGGAACTGAGATGGCTGAGTCTGCAGAGCTGTTCAGTCACACTATAGCCTGGGAATCAGAGGTCTGCTCCCAAGCTACAGTGAGTACAGAACAGGAAATGGTCTGCAGTGATGCCCAGAACCTTTGTGACTCAGATTCAGGCCGTGAGGACCAAGTTTCTGAGCATAATGTTGACCCTTTGTCACAAACTGTAACACCTGTGGTTATAGACAATGAGGAACATACTGATGAAGATGAGACGCAGATACCCGATTGGGATGACAACTTAAATATTCCGTCAGGGCAAGAAGAGGCTCGGTCTGAGGGGGAGGGGAGTGCAAACACAACAATTGATGATGACGTTCTAGATCCCACCTACTGTCAACCCCCAGTCAGGCACTCGAGGAGGTCAACAGAGGCGGTGGAGGAGGATGCAACCGACGACGAAGTTACCTTGCGCCTTCCTGGACAGAGTCGGAGCACTGGTAGCACGTCTACAACTGCATCCTCAGCCACCACTCTGCCTATGAGCATTATTCGGGGTGGATCAACAGGTCGCATGGCCTCTAAGCCTTGCCTAGCCTGGTCCTTTTTTCACATCGAAAAAGATCGCCCAACTCATGTGATATGTAACATTTGTCATGATTCTCTTAGTAGAGGTCAAAAGCTCAGCAGTTTGACAACTTCTTCCATGAATCGTCACATGAATAAATATCATAAGTCCCGGTGGGAAGCTCACCGTGCTGCAATGCGGCCTAGCGGAGCGAACCATCCACCGCCCGCCCCTTCCACTGCATCCGCGCGCTCTTCATCTTCTAGGACTGTGGGGACAGCTGCCACACCTGTTTTTCCACGCAAAACTTCCACCACTGTAACCGCAACAGGCAGTTTGCTTGTAAGGTCGTCAGTTGGTTTGGAAGGGGAAACAAGTGAGTGTGTACAGCTCTCTCAGACATCGATAGCACCAACGTTGGATGAAGGCAACATCATGTCTCCGCCTGCACTTTCCTCACAAACCTGCATTTTTCCAGGGACACCTTACTCAACACCGTCTACACACAGCAGCCAGATCTCTGTCCCTCAGATGTGGTCAAATAAAAGGCCACTTCCTCCGACCCATGACAAAGCTAAGAGGTTGACTCTATCCCTCTGTAAGCTGTTGGCTACCGAAATGCTGCCTTTCCGCCTAGTGGACATACAGGATTTTAGAGACCTTATGTCTGTCGCTGTGCCCCAGTACCAGATGCCTAGTCGCCACTACTTCTCTAAGAAAGGTGTGCCCGCGCTACACCAGCATGTCGCACACAACATCACCGCTTCCTTGAGAAACTCTGTGTGTGAACGGGTGCATTTCACCACCGATACTTGGACCAGTAAGCATGGACAGGGACGTTACATGTCGCTGACTGGGCACTGGGTAACTATGGTGATAGATGGTGAAGGGTCTGCTGCACAAGTCTTGCCGTCCCCACGACTTGTGTGTCAATCCTCTGTCTGTCCAAGTTCCGCCACTGCTTCTGCATCCTCCACCTCATCTGGGTCCTCCACCTCCGCCCCAAGCCTGCCTGGTCAGGCCACCAGCGTTCTCACTGCGCAGAAGGAATCACGCACCCCTCATTACTATGCTGGCAGCAGAGCGCAACGGCATCAGGCGGTCTTTAGCTTGACATGTCTTGGTAATAAGAGTCACACAGCTGAGGAGTTGTGGTCAGCTTTGCGGTCCGAGTTTAATAAATGGTTGTCTCCACTCAAACTGCAGCCTGGTAAGGCCGTGTGCGACAATGCTGCAAACCTGGGTGCGGCACTTCGCCTGGGCAAGGTGACACACGTACCTTGTATGGCTCACGTGTTGAACCTTGTCGTGCAGCAATTTTTAACACACTATCCCGGCCTAGATGGCCTTCTGAACAGGGCACGAAAACTGTCAGCTCACTTCCGCCGTTCAAGCGCCGCAGCAGAGCGACTTGCATCGCTCCAGAAGTCTTTCGGCCTGCCGGTTCATCGCCTGAAATGCGATGTGGCGACACGCTGGAATTCAACTCTCCACATGTTACAGCGACTGTGGCAGCACCGCAGAGCCCTGGTGCAATACGTCATGACGTATAGCCTGGGCCAACGAGATGCAGAGGTGGGGCAGATCACCCTGATGGAGTGGTCTCAGATCAAGGACCTATGCACCCTTCTGCACAGTTTCGACATGGCGACGAATATGTTTAGCTCTGACAATGCCATTATCAGCATGACGATTCCAGTCATTTACATGCTGGAGCACACGCTAAACACTATTCGGAGTCAGGGGGTGGGACAACATGAAGGGGAGGAACTACAGGAGGATTCATATGCGCAAGGGACAACAACATCACGAAGGTCCAGACGTTCATCATCACCAACGCAGCAGGCATGGGACCATGGGGGACAGGGATCGACAAGGGCGCATAGTAGCAGGCGAAATGTTGAGCAAGGTGCAGGAGAACATGAAGAAATGGAGGACGAACTGTCCATGGACATGGAAGACTCAGCGGATGAGGGAGACCTTGGTCAAATTTCAGTTGAAAGAGGTTGGGGTCAGATGTCAGAGGAAGAAAGAACGGGTAGCACCTCTATGCCACAAACACAGCATGGACTTGGTCCGCATGGCTGCGCAAGACACATGAGTGCCTTTTTGTTGCACTACCTCCAACATGACAGTCGTATTGTCAAAATTAGAAGTGATGATGACTACTGGATTGCCACACTATTAGATCCCCGGTACAAGTCCAAATTTTGTGACATAATTCCAGCCATAGAAAGGGACGCACGTATGCAGGAGTATCAGCAGAAGCTGTTACTAGATCTTAGCTCGGCTTTTCCACCAAACAACCGTGCAGGTGCAGGGAGTGAATCTCCCAGTTGTAACTTGACAAACATGGGACGGTCTCGTCATCTTCAACAGTCTACCCGTACCAGTAGGACCTTTTCTGGTGCCGGTAACAGCAATTTTATGGAATCTTTTCATAATTTTTTTAGACCCTCTTTTGCAAGGCCACCAGAGACAACAAGTCTGACACATAGTCAACGGCTGGAGAGGATGATACAGGAGTATCTCCAAATGAACATCGATGCCATGACTGTGCAACTGGAGCCTTGCTCCTTTTGGGCTTCAAACCTACAAAAATGGCCAGAGCTCGCAACTTACGCCTTGGAGATTTTGTCGTGTCCAGCTGCCAGCGTTGTCTCTGAACGTGTATTCAGTGCTGCTGGGTGTGTGCTGACAGATAAGCGCACGCGTCTGTCCAGTGACAATGTGGACAGACTGACGTTCATCAAAATGAACAAGTCATGGATCCAGAAGGAATTTACTACCCCTGTGTCATCCTGGGGAGAGTAAATGCTTGTGGATTTGGAATGTGCTTGATGCAAATCAAAACATCCTGTTTGCAACTAGGGCCCAAGTGCTGCCACTGATGGGGTGGGTGTCTGTGTGGCCCAATTTTTGGAAAAAAGGGAGACTCCGCTTGGAGTAACCCTTGCTTGCTGTGTTTTTAAAAGAAGCCAAGATGAACAGAGCTGGGATCAGGAAAGACTTTGCTACCTACCCCGGTGTCATCCTGGGGACGGATAAGAATGGCGTATTTTTGAATGTGCTTGATGCAAATCTAGCTGTGAAGTGTACAACTGGGCACAACTGCTGCCACTGAATGGGTGGGTGTGTGTGGGGCCCAATTTTTGGAAAAAAGGGGAGACTCCGCTTGGAGTAACCCTTGCTTACATTGTTTTTAAAAGAAGCCAAGATGAACAAGTCATGGGTCAGCAAAGACTTTGCTACCTACCCCAGTGTCATCCTGGGGACGGCTAAGAATAGCGTATTTTTGAATGTGCTTGATGCAAATCAAAACATCCTGTTTGCAACTAGGGCCCAAGTGCTGCCACTGATGGGGTGGGTGTCTGTGTGGCCCAATTTTTGGAAAAAAGGGAGACTCCGCTTGGAGTAACCCTTGCTTGCTGTGTTTTTAAAAGAAGCCAAGATGAACAGAGCTGGGATCAGGAAAGACTTTGCTACCTACCCCGGTGTCATCCTGTGGACGGCTAAGAATAGCGTATTTTTGAATGTGCTTGATGCAAATCAAAACATCCTGTTTGCAACTAGGGCCCAAGTGCTGCCACTGATGGGGTGGGTGTCTGTGTGGCCCAATTTTTGGAAAAAAGGGAGACTCCGCTTGGAGTAACCCTTGCTTGCTGTGTTTTTAAAAGAAGCCAAGATGAACAGAGCTGGGATCAGGAAAGACTTTGCTACCTACCCCGGTGTCATCCTGGGGACGGTTAAGAATAGCGTATTTTTGAATGTGCTTGATGCAAATCTAGCTGTGAAGTGTACAACTGGGGCACAACTGCTGCCACTGAAGGGGTGGGTGTGTGTGGGGCCCAATTTTTGGAAAAAAGGGAGACTCCGCTTGGAGTAACCCTTGCTTGCTGTGTTTTTAAAAGAAGCCAAGATGAACAGAGCTGGGATCAGGAAAGACTTTGCTACCTACCCCGGTGTCATCCTGGGGACGGATAAGAATGGCGTATTTTTGAATGTGCTTGATGCAAATCTAGCTGTGAAGTGTACAACTGGGGCACAACTGCTGCCACTGAAGGGGTGGGTGTGTGGGGCCCAATTTTTGGAAAAAAGGGAGACTCCGCTTGGAGTCACCTTGCGGTGTTTTACATGACTTTAGAAGGGCGTGCCATGCCTATATCTGTGTGTCCTCCTCTTTTTCCTTGTCCAGCTGTTTTGTTTTCGCATGAGTACATGTCCTTGTCACTTTCCCATGTGTTTGTGTTGTGTTGTGAGTTGTTTGTCACCTTTTGGACACCTTTGAGGGTGTTTTCTAGGTGTTTTACTGTGTTTGTGATTGCCTGCCATTGTTTCCTATGGGCTCGAGTTCGGTTCGTCGAACGTTCGACGAGCCGAACTCGAGCCAGACCCCCCGTTCGGCGAACCGCCTCGAGCCGAACCGGGACCGGTTCGCTCATCTCTATTTCTGAGTTTAACATCATTTTTTTCAGTTGGTGTTATATAATATTCTAATTTTCTAAGATAATGACTTTTGGGTTCTACTTGGCTATAAGCTATATTCAGCATTACCAGAAATAAACACATGAAATAGATCCCTCTGTGTGTAATGACTCTATATAATATATAGGAATAGATCCCTCCGTGTGTAATGACTCTTTATAATATATGAGTTTCCTTGTTTGTATTGAATTACTTAAATAAATTAGCTTTTTGAGGATATTCTTATTGATTGAGATGCACTTGTATTTAACTATTTAACACATTGCTGGATTTTGTCCTGAAGTATATTTTTGGGATATTTATCGTAGTTTTTTTGTGATGTTTCTAGATGCCAGCTTTTTTTTTAACTTGTATTTGATAATATAGTGTGTAACTTTTAATGGATGTCACCTGAAGAATGGCCAGGTCTTTTAACCGCTTTTCGTCTTTGAAAGACAGAAGCGTTTAAAGCAAGCTCATAAGACAGAACAATTGAAAAACAAGTAGTTTTTACATTGCAGGGCAAATGTTCATTATTGTTTTGCATTTATTTAGTGCTTTTTCTAGCAAGTTATAGAATGTACATACCTGATAAAAACATTGTGTGCGCAAACCTCAATTGTAACTTCGTTTCTTAGCTTTGAGCTTTCCAGTGGAGGTTTGATTTTCAATTAGCGGAAAATAATGTGGCAGAGTTATCAAAACGCTGTAGAAGAAAAAAAGTCTGTATTGGCCATTGCAAACAATCCAATGCAGGCAGCATTCATTTCCCAAAGCTTTATATAAAATACTTAGAGCTGTTAGAATAATTCGGCAAAATATAAAAAAATTATATATTTTGCCGAAATGTTCTAACAGCTTTATTTTGGTGTAAGTCTTAAAGGGAACCTGTCACCATTTTTTTTGCCCTATAAGCTGCCGCCACCACCAATGAGCTCTTATATACAGCATTCTAAGATGCTGTATATAAGAGCCCAGGCCGCTGTGTAGAACATAACAAACACTTTATAAACCGCACGCTGCGGTGGATGTGGCTCAAATGGGCGCCTTCGTCCTATCTTTGTCCTCCATCTTCTGAAGCCATGGTACATGACACGTCCGACGTCATACACACTAGCCGACATTCATGTCCTGAGCAGGCGCACTTTGATCTGCCCTGAGCAGGGCAAATCAAAGCATTGAAGTGCGCATGCACGGGACAAGCGAGTGTGTATGACGTAGACGCGTCATGCACCGCGGCTTCAGAAGGAGGATGAAGATGGCCGGAAGAGGAGGCATTGGCACATGACAATGCAGATGCCCATTTGAGCCACATCCACCGCAGCGACTGGTTTAGGTGAGTATTATAAAGTGTTTTTATGTTCTACACAGCGGCCTGGGCTCTTATAAACAGCATGTTAGAATGCTGTATATAAGAGCCCACTGGTGGTTGCCACAGCTTATAGGCCGATAAAGTGGTGACAGGTTCCCTTACCACAGCACAATTTTTTGTTCATCAGTTGCTGTTACAATCACATTCACCTACTATGCTCATTATTCAGAATATTCAAGCATAATGAGACAGCTTAGGAGGTTCAATTATTAATATGACTTTTCCTTATTATTTTTTCTTTTATTCTTTTTTTACTTTTGAAAATAGAATGTAAGAACCAGAAAAATGATTATTTTTGTGTTGTGCTAAAGCTTCTTTTCGCATTGTAAGTCAAATCTTATGTCTGAACCGTTACAGCCAAACTGAACTTTAGAAATCAGTTATTACCATATTGATCCTCTGCCAAGAAAAGTACAGTATAGAATGTCTATCACTTTCTCTGTACACCATGTTCACAAAGAGGAAAACATGAAATTCTCCAGGGCATGACCTATGTTTCATCAGCTGTTTTTAGCTTGAATCTTTGCAATCTATGGACAGCTATATTATTGTTTTTGTTCTATTTTGCTGATTTCTTTTTTTTTGCTACTTTTTTATTTTTATGTGCCCACTTTTGAATTTTGGGGGCCGTAAATTTAATAAGGAGCAGAAACCATGCAAACAGCTGTTTCTTGCACAGCAGATAGTTTATACATTTAAAAGCAGTTATGATTCATGTTATAAATCTCAAGCCATCGGGAAGCTGTGACACTAACGCTACTGTGCCCTTCACGGACCAATAGCTTTTGATAATCCAATTACATTTACAATGCTGGAAAGCAGGAAAGATCACAAGCATCAAGCTTATAGGGAAAAAGTTTTAGCAAAACATAATCTTCAATGCGCTTTCCTCTTACTTAATTTTGCTTAAGCCTTGTTATGTATTATAGGATATAGCAAAGTTTAAACAGTTATCCTGTATATTACCCAAGTTACATGAATATCCATGGTGCGGTCATTAAAAGATTTCTTTATAATTTGTGGAAGCTATATTTAGAAAGCAGTCACGATACTTGCAAAAAAGTATAACTACTGGGTTCAGAGATTTTACTGGTCTCCCTTGCCCCACTGAAGAAGCCGACGC
The DNA here is from genome assembly GCF_048569485.1 of Anomaloglossus baeobatrachus. Classification (NCBI taxonomy): domain Eukaryota; kingdom Metazoa; phylum Chordata; class Amphibia; order Anura; family Aromobatidae; genus Anomaloglossus; species Anomaloglossus baeobatrachus. The sequence continues at coordinate 74,396,657 of NC_134354.1, forward strand.
GATACGTGTGTTCTGGACTTGGGACCGTCTTCCATCCACTGGCTGCTGGCAGCGTGCACCTCCTTTCTCAATGGATAAGTGATATTTCTGAACACTTGATTTACACTTGATATACTTTATACCTGCTCTTTATAGAGAGGGGGGAGTCAGCACTGCCTATGAATGGCATGCAACAAATAAAAAGTGTAAAATTCACAAATTCATTCCTACTGTACTATAACACTAGAAGTCCCAGAAATTTCGAGCTCCCCCCTGAAGTTCCAAAAGAGGGTCAAATGAACTGAATAGAAACTAGAAACTAAATGGCTAAACTCAATGGAAAACAACAACCTCCTGTGGTGTGACAGTAATGGCCTTAATTACAGAACAAAAGACGGTGATTATAGGATGTTAGCTAAAATCCTTCAGGTCATTCGACCCGTCTCTGGATTACAAAGGTAGAAATGTTAAATGACCCCTCTCTGGGACTTCTAGTGATAATGCCTACCTACCTGCACGCAACTTCAGATCCTCGCAAGATCTCCTTCTCTACTCCTCTCTTATCTCCTCTTCCCACAATCACATACAAGATTTCTCCCGTGTGTCCCCCATACTCTGGAATGCTCTACCCCAGCATATCAGACTCTCTCCTACCGTGAAAAGCTTCAAGAGGAACATGAAGACCCACCTCTTCCGACAAGCCTACAACCTAAAATAGCCCTCAGTCCAGTACACCACTGCGCAACCAGCTCTGTCCTCAACTATTGTACCCTCACCCATCCCCTGTATACTGTGAGCCCTCACGGGCAGGGTCTTCTTTCCTCCTGTACCAGTCTGTTTTGTACTGTTAATGATTGTTGTAATAGTTTTTATGTCTATCCTTTCTCACTTGTAAAGCACCATGGAATTAATGGCACTATAATAATAAACAATAATAATGCAAAATGAGATTTTTCGCAAACAATTGATCAATAATTTGATCCACCCCTGCCACGTCACAGCAAATCTCATTAGGGGTGGTCCTACTCTATATTATACTATATAATTTACCATTGTGCCATACGGCCTCCTAAATATTTTAATAAGCAGAACCTTATAAAAGCAACACATATACCTGTGACATCTTAGACCTGCTCCCATGTTATAATATAGAGTAGGACCCCCCTTTTGAGATTTGCCGTGACGTGGCAGGGGTGGCTCAAATTATTGATCAATTGTTTGCGAAAATCTCATTTTGCATTATAGTACAGTAGGAATGAATTAATGAACTTTACACTTTTCATTTGTTGCATGCCATTCATAGGCAGTGCTGGCTCCCTCCTCTCTATAATGATTTATACCTACTCTGTATACCCATATGTTTTATGCTCTCTATAGTGGATACTAGTGGACATAATAAAACATTTGATCATTGGTAGTGCTATGTAGAGATTTTGTGAGGTGTATGTTGCCTGTCATACTGTGGAAGTGATTGCTTGAGCCATCCTCCTATAAGCATGTATTTTTATATTATATATGTATTGGACTAAGTGTCCACTATATACTAGTCTGTGCGTAATTTTTAATAATAAAGTTTATGCTTGTTCATGAATTTAGTCTCCTGGCAGGATTTATACATGATTTGTATTAAAAAGGTTTTGCTACTGTCTGGTGTAACACAGTGAAAAAATATAGCTGATGGTAGGTGATGCACATGGGTTGTCTCTACACATGGTGCTACTTGTCAATCATCCCGGTAGAATGAAAATTGAAGGTTACTTAGTATTAGAGATGAGTGAACCCAAGGTATGGCTTTCAAACTGAACAGCAGCTTAAAAAAACAGGGCTCAGGTTCGGAGTTCAAATGCTTTATGTGCGAACTTAACTTGCGCAAGCAACGCTGTGCTCAGGTACACTCAGTGTTCAGCCCCGTATGAGCCGCTTTCAGTGTTTGAACGGTGCACACTGGAGGTAATAACAGCGTGATCACATGTAGTGTGCACCAAAAGAAAATTGATAAGACCCACCCACCCTCCATGGAAGTGATCTGGTTATGGCTGGCTATATATGGGCGGAGACTCAAGCTGGCAATCGGTGATTCAGAAACTCCTCGGGCCAAGTTCAGATTGGTGGAGGTTTGGTTTGTTTGCCAGCGAACTGAACTTCCAAAGGGTTGCTCATCTTTAGTAAGTATGGCTGGCAATACATTTTGGGACAGTAACAATTTTTGAGCACAGCAGTTTTTTCACTTTATGGTTCCACTTATAAAAAGGAACATGGCATATTAGCACTCATAAAATGGTTAATACTTTGGCTGGAAAAATATAGCAAAAATGGACTACTAGTTGTAGCTTTCCCTTTGATATGCTGATGTAACACTTGTCACTACCTTATGGAGCCGCATGAACGGAAGGGCAGTCAGGAGAGCCGGGGTCTGATAACAGGAGGTCACGTATAATCAGAAGGGGCAAACAGAGATGTAGTCAGGACACAATCCGAAGGTCACAATACCAGAAGAGCACATAGTAGTAAAAGGGAGCAAGCAAAGACGTAGTCATACAGGAATGCACAACAGGAATAGGGAGCGGGCAGAGGGATGTCCAATAACAGTCCGGGGTCAGAATACCAAGATCAGAATACAGTAGACACACAAACTATGGCAGCACAGCAGAGCCAGAGAATACAACTGGCAGCGTTCTGGGGGAGCATGCTCCGTAAAGAAGCCTGACCAATTACCCGGAAGCTGGAACAGCTGAGTAACCAGCACCTCCCAGAACCAACCTGGACTCCACTATAGTCACCAAGCTGCTAGTTCATTAACAAGGACGGCACCGCAGAGCATCTCCAAAGGCAAGATGCTCTGCATAAAAGAATAGACACACTGCCAGATCAGTAAGTGCCACAGAGCATCTACAAAGGCAAGATGCTCTGCACAAGGATTGACACACTGTCAGATCTATAAGCGCAACAGTGCACCTCCAGCATCTGTGAGATGCTCTGCACAGAGATTCATGACAGCTGACAGCTTAGGCCAGGATTCAGACTTCTGTGACAGTAAGGTCCTATGGTCAGCACTTACTCTCAGGTGACAGATATAATAAGGGAAGAACTTATTGAAGCCAGCAATTTTTACACTGACCATAAAAAAAACCGAACATTAGTAAGACATGTCAAGTTTATTAAAAGGAACCTGTCATCTGATTCATACTGCCCAAAGTGCGGCCAGCATGAATCAGTGCCTGGATGTGCAATTACAACATAAGGAAAATATACGTTAGGCCTTTCACACCATGGACATTTTCCATTTTTGAAGCTTTCGGGTTTTTTCCTCCCCTCCTTCACAGATCCATTGAAGCTGTATTGCTTGCTTTTTGTGGGTCTAGTTGTACTGTTGAAAGACACCATTCATTTTGTACTTGAAGAAAGGAAAAAAATTCCAAGTGCTGTGAAATTGCAAGAAAAGTGCAATTCCACAATTGCTTGGTGTTTTTTATTTACCATGTTCATTGTATAGTAAAACTAACAAGACAGTATGGTTCTCCAGGTCAGTAGGAGTGCGTAGATACCAAACATGTATTTTTTTTATTTAATCAGTAAAAAAATGGTCAGCAGTTTGTTAAAAAAATTCACTTATATCACTATTTTCCATGAACTGTAACGTTCTCATTTTTCAGGATCCGCGGCTGTGTCAGATCAGCCAACACGTGCAGGGAAAGATGTAGGTTCTGCATGAGAGCCCGCATGAAAGGCAAGGATGTGACCTAGGATGTAAATTTACGTCATATGTCATGAAGGGGTTAAAGTTTGATCGTTATTTTAACTTCATAAATCAATAGTAGACATGGGGACATTCAAAATAATCTGTTAAGCTCCTTTGTTCCCTGGCAGGGGACATCAATATTTCATACGCAATTTACTGTCATCTTTTGCCAATGGGTTTGAGCAGATTCCGTTTTCACTATCAAATGCTGGAACAAATATAACTGATGATGACCTATAATAGGTTTTCAATGGGCGAAACAGGAAATTGTATTGGATAGGAAAAGGTTAATATGTCTTATCGGGCACATTTGCTTTTTTATCCTCCTGGGCTGATCTATCATTCTCGAAATTCTGAATTCCTCAACTTAAACCTGTTCTTAGTGACTACAGATTGTTGTTTTACCAAAATAAGAGATGACAGTTGTCTAATAAAAATTAGACTCCATGCAGGAAGGAGGGAAGAGGGGAAAGGAGTAGCTTGTCTTTTAGCTCACCTGCTACAACACTGGAAGAAGTTGGATGAGCTCTCTCTTTGGTCCCAGGCCGGATCTTGTAAAAATATTTTCTTTGAAATAAAAAAAAAATTGAGATAATAATATACCTGTCTGTCTATTTTGGGCTTTGATTCATGCTGCCTCTGATATGGGCAACATGAATCATATGATAGGTTTCCTTTAAGTGACAGACAACTCTCAAGTTAGGATAACGGACAGGTCCTTTCTAAAATGTTTATTCTGGGATCCAGATCTTGGGTTTTACTAGCTGGAGTATTCTGCCTATATTATCAACCTAACTTCATAGTACCACATTTTCTTACACTGGGCTATTCTCCGAAGTATGTGGATATGTAGACAAGAAGGACTGATGGCACTCCCAAAATTGCAATGTGAACAGATGCATAACTGAACATGACACAAAATTTCAAAAAAAGACAGTTGCACTCTGAAATGCTAAAGTATGAAAGCCATGAAGGTAAGAATATAGAAATACATTACTGCTAAAGAAAAACTAGGATAAAATTGAGATATTTAGCATATAAAAATGGCCATTTTCATATCTGCCCAGTAGCCACGTCAAGGCATACCTCGTATACTGGATACCTGTGTATATGTTTATATTGCAATTTTGGAAGTGCCATCAGTCCTTCTTGTCTAGATGAATTGCAGTCATGCCTTCTGACTGTGCACCTATCCCTCAATAGCCACAGGTGATTTTATTCTCTATAGCAGGTTCCTACTTGTCCATACACAGGAGGTTTTTTTTAAAGCTAGAGAAAGGCTTCAGTTCAGAGTGGTACCCAGTATAGAAGGTATGCCTTGATGTGGCTACTGGGCAGATATGGAAATCACCATTTTTGTATGCTAAATATTTCATTTTTTTATAGATTTTCTTTGGCAGTAATGCATGTCTATACGCTTACATTCATGGTTTTCATACTTTAGCATTTCAGAACACAACTGTCTTTTATGTGGATATGTAAGTGGAATATTTAACACCAATACTGTGATAAAGACAACTAAGACACACACAGTATATGGTTACATTATTTTTTTATTTTTAGTTTTCACTCTTGTTTGTTAGTTATTGATATTTTAAGAGAATTAATTTGATGTAAAATGTCACAATATATATGTTTTTATTTCTTCATTTATTTTGCATTTAAATAGTCCATACTGCTACTGATGTGTGCGACCTACCTATTACGCTCATTACACTAAAATCTCACATATACTGTAGTGAAACAACCGGGAAGTTTCAATTATTCATAACAATTACCCTTTTTATAAATTTATTCTTTTTAAATATACAATACAAAATGTAAAAACGAGGAAATTTTGTTTCTGTGTATGTGTAGCTTATCCTCTGTGAAAAAAAATTGGGACGCTTTGTGATTGCCGTCTATTAAACATTATTTCCCGGAGCCCCGAGCGTTACTTTAACAATGGAAAATTAGAAAATTGTAAATGGAATGAAATTTGACAACCTATTTTCTCTTTTTTCTATTCCTTGGAATTTTTCAGTTTGCTGTTTAATAACAAATTCCTCTTGTTTACTGCAGAATGGCCTTATAATAATTGTTTCCTTCCTATGGGAAGTTGAGAATTCTCTATTCACCATGGCAATGATTTCTTGACAATGGAATATGCAACATCTAGATGTAACCTTTCCACTATAAACCATGTACCTTGTCATATTGTATACGAGGAGGGCATTTAATCATTGTAACAGTGATCATAAAACAGATACTAAAATTAAAGTGACATTTGTTTGCAGGAGTGATTACTCTTTCAAAGGACATTCGATCCCTGTAGGGACTGTTGTTGACACTTTCATGTTCTGTTCATTTAATCAAGTTTGGGACTTTAGAAAACATCAAACGTATTTCCAAGTACTGTTCGGAAAATGTCATATCTCTTCCTATATTCAAATTAGTTTTAGCCCAAGGTCAAATTGTGTTGGTATGTGTTTTTCACGTGATTTTTTATTTCTTTTTTCTAAAATTAAAGAAACAAAATTGGAAATATTTTTCTTATGAATCCTGCATGGCTCTGAACCTGTGCAGGTATCCCTTCTGGTATTTGGGTCTCTGGGGAGGGGCCTGTTCAGCGTGGCCTCATTCCCTGGGTAATGCCGCCATATCTGGGCTCTGCTGCCTATGGGATGCCGCCAGTGATGTTTCCGGCTTAGCATCATGCTCCTCCTCTGAGAAATGCTCTGCTCCATTTTCCTGCTACCCAGTACCTTTGTCCTGACCCCTGACCTGCCCGATCTCTATCTCTCCGGCCCTGTCTGACTCTGTCCCACCTCCCATGCCTGACCTCCGTCCCACCTCCCCTGCCTGACCTTCGTCACTTCAGCCCTGCCTGACCTCTGCTTTTCCTGCTTGCTTCATCCTCCATCTGTCCTGCCCAGTCTTACCTATGTGTTCCCCCAGTTATCCGGTTTTCTATCCTCCCCGCTGTCTCTCCTGTGTAGTTTGCTTTCCGGTGTTCGACCTTGGCTCTGATCTTGACTGTGACTAGTTTTGTTCCCTGTTTCAAGACGTGACATCCCAGCATTGACCCATTTTTGTTTGACTACTCTGAAATTTAGTTTGGCAGCCTCTGGTGGGCTTCTGTAGTATTACACTCAGGTTAGTTTTCCTGCCTGAGTGACAGTGCCACCTAGTGGAAGCAGCAGGCAGGCAAATTCCACGGACTCTGTATATCGGTAATGCACACTTAAATTTTTTCCTTATACCACATATTTCAATTGCAGCATTTAACACTAGAACTACTGGACTCATGACACCTATATAGAAATACATGGTGCAAAGTAGTCAAAATGACTACCTCAGTAGTTCTAGTGTTAAATCTTTGAGCACCATGCACTTTATTCTTTTGATAGCTGTGTGAAAAGGAATATTTATGGGAAATACTTTATATTTTACTGTGTTTTTTTTAGTCTACTCAAAAATTGATATTTAGCATTTTCTGATATATTTACATTTTTTACCTATTTATAGTAGTACCCCTGGTATTTATATCTGCATATACGGCCTTTAGAACTTTCCTGTCTATTATTGAATATTTTACTCCTCTATTGTTATTAAATTGTTATTTGTCAATTTTTAAGATTTCAAATAAAAATATATATTTTATGTTTATGGTGTTTTGACTCATATGGGCAGTTGTACACCATACATTTGTCCATGAGAGCCTTTTTGAGATTATCGCCACCTAGTGGTAGCCTGACATTTTTCCATTTTGTTGTTAGAACTTCAACCGGTTGAAAACACTGAACTCTATCTACAGGCGTAGAAACCAACTTTAGATACATTTAACTATTTTTCATACAGATTATTATATTTTATACAAGATAAAATATAAAACAGCAAGGATGAGCAAATCGATTCTAAACTAATCAAATTTGTTTGGCATTTCACAAAGTCTGTAGATTCTAGTGAGTCTGAATTTTCAATATTTTGAATTGTGCGAATCCAGCAAAATGTTTGTCAGTCAACTGCAGTTTTGGGCTGGAAATGTGGTTAAAAAACAATAAAATATTATATGAACCTCACCCCTCTACTTGTAGGGGCACAACAAGTATGGTAATGTTAAAGAGAGCCTTACAGTATAGCACTCACCCAGCTGTATATAAGGTCACTGAAAGATAATGTCGCCCATGCCTGTTGCTATTTGACTGAAAAAATGTATTTTAATTCATATAAAATGAGGCTTAAGTGCTCTGGGAATGTAATAGCTCTTCCCAAGGCTTGACCTTCAGGATTCTATTTTTTGCACAGCTCAACCTTCCTCTGCCTCACTAGCAGATTACTATCAAGCTAATGAGGTTTCAGTGTAACAGAGAAAGGTAGGGTTGGATGGTGAATAAGCAGAGGCTTGTGCTTCCATATGCTCATGTCACCTATTAAAATTTCAATTTTTCAATAGGGGTTCATCAGATTGCGTAATTAAAGATTTGGAAGACATTATCTGTCATACAGCAACCTGACCTTATAAACAGTTTGAGGTGTTGGATCATTCTGACAGATTTCCATTAACCCCATTATGACCCATGATATACTATGTACATCATGAGTCATTTACCTGAAGATGAAGGCAGAATCATTCAGCCTTCATCTGCTTCTAACAGCAGTGCTCCAGCTGTGGTTGAAACTGGTTAAATAATGTCATCAATCTCTGTCATGCTTGCAGGGGGCAAGCTATTCTGATGCCTCATTGGCATGCCAGAGAAACAATCGCGGGACACCGATGAGTTGTCATTACAGCTATGACTAGAGATGAGCAGACCCGAACAGTAAAGTTTGATGTTTGTACCAAAAACAGACTTTTCAAGACAATATGTGTTTGAGTTCAGTTGCTTAAGATATGCTAACTAGGGATGATCGAATACCTCAAATACTTGGCTTCGCGAATATTTCCACGAATAGGTCGCCGCTATGCGAATATTCGATGTGCAATGTAAGTCTATGGGAAGCCTGAATAGTTCCGAATAGTTGTTCTTCGGGTTTCCAATGAACTTACAATGCGCATCGAATATTCGCAAATAGTCGAATAGTGGCGAGCCATTTGGCAAAAATTTGCGAAGTGGAATATTTGAGGTATTCGATCATCCCTAATGCTAACCACTCGAGCAAGCATTGGAGTGCTCGGTGCTCGGCTCAGTGTAAGCCGCTTACAGTGTTTGAAGTGAGTGGCGAGCCGAACTGCCCAATCAGTGAATTCCAATAAGGTTCAGGTCAAGTTTGGTCCCGAACTGAACTGTATTTAAAGTTCAGCTGAACCTGCTGAACCCGAACTTCAACAGGTCCTCTCATCTCTACTGATGACCCCTGTTTCTGTCATCACAGTACTCCTGTGAAAACCAGCCCATGACCAGCATTCATAAGAGATTGTGACTTTTTCCATATACAGAAATGCAGAAGCATTGTTGAATATAGAACAAGTGATCAGTCTCTGTCAGGTTCTAGTCCCTTAAAGGGACTAAAAATATAGTAAAAAGTAGAAAAAAAAATGTTTTAAAAATTATGAAAAAGATTAAAAAAAGAAAAGTTCAAATCACCCACTTTTTTCAACATTAAATATTAAAAAAATACACATATCTGCATTTGTAAAAAGTCTGATTTATCAAAACATAAAATAAATTTCAACCCTTAGATATACAGTTTTTCAGCCACTGCAACAATAGGAAAAAACGTATTAATCAGCAATCAAAACATTGTAAATACCCCAAAATAATATCACTAAAACAACAGCTCATGGCGCAATATAAAGCCTCCTCACATCCCCAGATCCCAAAAATTGAAAATGTTATGGCTCTCGAAAAGTCAACACACAAGCAAGATTTTCTTTTTTTTTCAAAGTTTTAGAATTTTTTTCATCACTTAAAACAAAAACTATACATCGTTAGTATCTACATAATTATACTGACCTGGATAATAATAGGCCAGTTTTGTAAATTGAACCCTCAAAGTAAAAACAAAAAAATATTGCAAATTTTTTTGCTATTTTGCCACATTTGAATTTTTTTTCCCGCCTAACGTTACGTCATCAAATGTTGTCATTCAAAAGTAGAAATCATGCCACAAAAACAAGCCCTACATGGCTATATCGACGAAAAATTAAAAATGTTATGGCTTTTGGAAGAAGGAGAGGAAAAATTTAAAGCGTAAAAAAATAAAATTGACCACTTGTTAAGAGGTTAAGGCCATTTTTCCAGTAAGCAGGCAGGCTGTTTTGAAAGTCATTGGTGAGAGAAGTCCAAGTTCTAGTTGGTTCCATCTCATTTAATGTTATTTGGCAAAGTATTAGAGGTGGTTGGAGAAGGGACGAGGAACACTTTATAAGGAAGAGCGGAAAACTATTTCCAAACCATTTTAAACTTAGTGTTGAACTTTAAGGTACAATGTGTATGTATGCCACAATGGTATCAAAATAAAAGTTGTCACTTACATCAATTAGAGTTTAGAAGAATAGCTTTTTTAAAGGGTCATAGAGAAATGTAATTTCCCTAAAACTGGGGGTAAAATGGGGGTGCGTCTTACAATGTAGATATGGCTTATGAGGGCAGCGGTGGTGGTGCGGGGTCATAGGAGGCAGGGTTGGCGATACTGAGGGTGTCACCACAGTGTTGCGGAGGCAGAGGGCACCTGATATGACTGCGGTATCTATTGAATTGCCTGCGGTTGACGCAATGCACTTCAAGAAAATGGCTGCAGAGGCAGTGCATGCATAGATTGACGCAATGGACTTCAAGAACATGATCTTTCTGCAAACGTGCCACCTCCGTGGCAATTTTCAAGAAGTCCATCACGTCAACAGCAGGCAGCTCAATGGAGCACGCAGTCAGATCAGGCGCTCACCACCGAAGGGACACCCCAACACCCCATTCTATAATCCCCAAGAGTCTCTCCACTGCAGTGACACCCTCACAGCATGCAAGCAGATTAATGGCACCCACCAATGCAACACCCCTGAGGCCGCAGTTTCGCCAAGCCTCCATCCACTGACCCTCTTGAGATGCAAAACCCCCTCCTCTGAGCCCACAACATTGCTGACTCTGCCTCCTGTGACCTTCCTGAGCCGCTCCACCACTGCCGCTCCCCCTGGTAAGCATTAGGATTAAGGCACACTAGGATTATAAAAGAGACCCTCATTTTAACATTAAAAAAATATTTTTCCTAAATTTTCTCCTCTAAATCTGTGGTGCGTCTTATAAACAGAAAAATACAGTAAGCAAGCTTGAATGCATTATAAAGAAACATGGCTGCTTCAGAGCTTATGGACCCTTATTAATATTCGTTTCAGGCACATAAAAAGAAAACTGAATGTGGTTTTCTTTTCACCTGCTATACTACATAGTTTTGCCCTTGTCAAAGTATCCTATAAATGAAGTAGAAAACAAATATCTTCTTTGATGCTAATGATAACACATTGCCATGTCCACAATTGGAGCGTTGTTCTGCATAATATGAATGTTTGTTTTCCTGTTTATGACAGCATTTTAAGCTCGGTTCTAAGCACTTGATTATTGAAGCTCCAATGTTTTTCATGGTGACTGCCTGCATTCCCAAGATACTGGCATCAGTAACTGTAAACTAATTTAATACTATTTATCATTAGTGACACAGTTTATAATGGACATTCTATGGGCTCTGTGTTTTACATTGCCGACTAAGTTGATGAACTTTCTTGATTCAGTCACCGGCAATGTCTATTAGACAACATAGATTCAGATTTATATATATGTATATATATATATATATGTCAGAAAAAGCGGAAAGCCAGCACTGCCTGAGAATGGCATGCCACAAATAAAAAGTGTAAATTCACAGATTTATTCCAACTCTACTATAGTGCAAAATTAGATTTTTAGCACCCCTGCCAAATAACAGCAAATCTCAATAGTAGGGGGGGCCCTACTCTATATTTTATATTTTCATTGTGCGTTTGGTGACCACAAAAGCGCAGCATGTCAATTATTCCAGCGTTTTTCACCGCGTTTTTCATCCATTGAGTGCAATGGGATGTTGAAAGACGCAATGAGAAAAGGAAATAGCTGCGTTTTGGTGCGTTTTGGTGCGTTTCTAAGACCAAAAACGCAGCTATAAACGCAGGAGGTGGGTAGTAAAGTGACGTGTACAGGAAGAGGATTCCTTCTGTCAGTAAACACAGAAGCGTGAATCCTCCCGGTACCGTCACCGTCGCTTCCACCTCCCGTCCTGTGCATGTATGCTGCCGTGCGGCGCCATGTCTGGGCGGGAGGTGGAAGCGGCTGCGAAAACAAAAGTTAACAGTAGAAAAAAAAAAAAAAAAGTTATACTCACCTGTCTGCAGCCTCCCGGTGCCATGCCCACTCCCATCTCCTCTCACGGTATCGCCGCTCCGGATGTGTGCAGACGGCTGGGACACCTCCGGCTCCGATAGATGCAGGACTTGGCGATGGATCACCTGATGCAGTCACCTGACGCATCAGGTGATCGTAAGTATCGCGGTGATGCGAGCGCCCGGCCGGTATCAGCGGATGCGTCAGGAGACTTCATCCCTGATTACCGGCAGCTGCTGCAGCGATTGGACGGGATCAGACTCCCGCCCCATCGCTGCAGGAGCTGCCGGTAATCAGCACATAAGTGAGTATTATTTTTTTTTTTTTTTTGCACCGATGCATCAGCTGATTGTATAATCGGCTTTTATACAATCAGCTGATGTGTGATGTGATTCAGGCACTTGATCCTGACACATCATCTGATCGCTTTGCCTTCCAGCAAACCGATCAGATGATATTGGATCCGGATTGGACAGCGCGGGACCCTGACCCAGGATTACTGCGGAGGGGGGTTCTTTATTTCAATAAAGATGGAGTCACTAATTGTGTTGTGTTTTATTTCTAATAAAAATATTTTTCTGTGTTGTGTTTTTTTTTTATCTTTACTAGAAATTCATGGTGGCCATGTCTAATATTGGCGTGACACCATGAATTTCGGGCTTAGGGCCAGCTATACAGCTAGCCCTAACCCCATTATTACCCGGCGAGCCACCCGGCATCAGGGCAGCTGGAAGAGTTGGATACAGCGCCAGAAGATGGCGCTTCTATGAAAGCGCCATTTTCTGGGGTGGCTGCGGGACTGCAATTCACAGCGGGGGTGCCCAGAAAGCATGGGCACCCTGCACTGTGGATTCCAATCCCCAGCTGCCTAGTTGTACCTGGCTGGACTGAAAAATTGGGCGAAGCTCACGTCATTTTTTTTTTAAATTATTTCATGAAGTTCATGAAATAATTTAGAAAAAAAGGGCTTCCCTATATTTTTGGTTCCCAGCCGGGTACAAATAGGCAGCTGGGGGTTGGGGGCAGCCCGTACCTGCCTGCTGTACCCGGCTAGCATACAAAAATATGGCGAAGCCCACGTCATTTTTTTTGTTTTGGGGGGGCAAAGAAATCCTGCATACAATCCTGGAAGGAGGATGCTGAGCCTTGTAGTTCGACAGCTGCTGTCTGCTCTCCTGCATACACTATTGGATGGAGGATGCTGAGCCTTGTAGGTCTGCTCCCCCTGACTCTCCCTCAAGCATACAGTCCTGGATGGAGCATGCTGAGCCTTGTAGTTCTGCAGCTGCTGTCTGCTCTCCTGCATACACTATTGGATGGAGTATGCTGAGCCTTGTAGTTCTGCAGCTGTCTGCTCTTCTGCATACACTAGTGGAGAATGAAGAACACATTGAAGAAGGAAATGACATCAGACCTTTTTTTTTGTTCACTGATCAAAAACGCATAAGGACGCAGTGAGCAGAAACGCAGCAAAACGCAGCAAAAAAAACGCACCAAATCGCGGCAAAACGCGTGCATTTTTTGCCGCGTTTTTTCGACGCAGGTGCGTTTTTGTGCGTTTTTAGCGGCCAAAAACGCACAAAAACGCAGCGTCAAAAAAACGCAGTGTGTGCACATAGCCTTAGTCAATAAAATTGCACCAAGTTTCAGGCTGCAATCTTCATTCCCTTATTACTTTTAAGACACCCTGATAAAGGAGCTTTCATTCTGATCCAAGTTTGAGTCTCCTCTATTTTGAGAGTATCTTTCCCTGCAATACATACAGGATGTTAGGTCTGTGTATCAGCACAGCTCCAATACTGCTCTCCATGGGCTTTCCTCCTTGCATGTAGCCTGTTTACAGTAGCCTCCAATGTAATTTGTCCCCTCTCCACTATAGATCTTTGTACAACCTCATTTGCTCTCTCCTGCTATCACTAACACTGAAAGAAGGGAAGGGGAACTGAGTGAGGCATCAGAAGCAAGAGCTCTAATAGATTTGTAACATATTTGCCATGAACTGAACTAGTTTAAAGATTTGAGACTATAGTAGAAAATGTTTAATAATCACTGGAAAGATATTTAACTTGCATTTAAGAACTAATACAAAAAAATAAAAACATCTGTGTGAAGGAGCACATACATATCGTTTAAGCTGCCTATAAAGGTAAGACAGCGAACAGTCAGGGTACAAGCCTACGATCAGGACCCGCTGCATCCTGGATGCGGTAGGTCCGGACCTGCGGGGCCATGAGGCTCCTCTGCAGGAGACCGCAGCTGGGCTCAGGCAGTTGTGGTCTCTCTGGCACGCACAATCTGGGCTCAGGCAGTTGTGGTCTCTCTCTTCTGTTCTCCCTTGGAGAACGCTTCCATCTCCACAGCAAACAATTGACATGCTTGGGGCTTGGTAAGCCACACCGCAGGGCTGTTTACACTGCGGGCTGTACAGGCACAGTGGGCATGGGATTTCTAGAAATCCCATCCACTGTGCTTGTACTATACATCACAGTGTTTAGAATGCAGCTGAAGTATGCTGCATCCAAAACGCTGTGAACACTGATCGTGGGCACGTTCACTCAAAGTCAACTGGATATGGCTTTGAAATGTATGGCTTTGAAGTTTACACTGTTCAATCCCTCTCTTTCTAAGCATTTAATGTCCAGGAAAACAGACATTTGGCAGGACCTATACATATCAGATGGTCGGCCCTAGCGAAATTAGTGGCTGCTGATTCTACTTACAATTAGAAGAATCTCCTTATTCTTTGGCTATGAAAGGGAGTGAGCTATGTAAATGCCTTCAGTTTTAAAACTTTATTTTCTTGCTACTGCAGGTTGAGAAGCTATTCTACATTTAGATATTTGCCTATACTTATTTATATTTTAAATCCAAGCTAGCGATATTGACTTATTTGACACTAATGATTTCCATTTGCTATGCAAGCAGCTCTCCTGTTTGACTTTCCCCAATGATCAAATGTGCAGAAAAATTGGACCTTCAGGAAAGGTCATGAAATTATGAGCCTTAGACGTCTAATTTTCAAGAGTAGCTTTCAGTCTTCTTAGTTCACTACTGTTTTTATTCCCCTGTAAAATAAAAAATATATTTATAGTAAGCATTCATTAGCCAGAACTGTTTAACTATATAGCTGATGTTTCCGTGCACTTGTTTACCTTTCGTTAAGTAAAGTGCAATAATCATTTCATTGCAATCTGTGCATGTGGGGAAAACATTATCACTTTCTGGTGCCATTTTTGCCACTGAACCCTGTTTCCTATCCCAAATTTCAAAAAAGCGTGATTGAATGGTTGACATATAATGTTATTCTCATGACTTGTTTGCCAGAATCGAATTGTATAAAGTGTAAGGTTCATTCCCTTGCCCATCCCCTGCTTCATGGGGCCATGAGATTGATATGTGCCATGAGATGATCCTTGCGACTTCTTATGGGAATTGGAGCCGTTGGGTCTAGCACTATAATATAAATGATTTTAGAGAACCTAATTATAGATCTATATAAAATGGGATATAAAACAGTAGAAAACAGGAGTGAGATCATGGAAATGCATTTAGAGCAAGTTAGCGTCAATTACTTCTATCCAAGGTAGCTAGGCATGTGGTGGCATCAACCATCTATAGATGAGTCTCAAATATGCTCTTTATTTGGACTCCCCTTGCCTTTAGGCCACATTTATGTCACGATTGTCATTGTGCGTCTTGTGACTAAGGACAAATTCAGGACTAGCATTACTTCATCTTTTGAGACCATGCACATGTAAATGTTTTTTCCTTTGGGCACATGATATGTTAACTCCTTCTCCTGTGTAGTAGCAAACTTGGTCAGCTGTCTGCACTTAATTACTTCTGACCTATATTTAAGCCCTCTACTTTCTGGAGAGCTTGCTGGTTATTCAATTCACTTTGGAGCTAGACCTGGAGCAGAGAGGATGTTGTATGCTGCTGCCTTTTGCTTTAGTTTATTATAGTTGTCAGTTGTTGTTTCCACCTCTTTTCCTTTGTTCCCCTTACTCATTCACCTTCTGTTGTTTTCTGGTGTAGATTTTTAGTGTGCATGAGTTTTCATTTTACCCGTCTGTAGTACTTTGTTGGTGGGGTTTTTGCGATCTCCATCCTTGTCAGTCCTCTGGGTGGTGAGTGTGGTGGGTACTTTGTCATCAGTGTCAGGACAGGAGTTAGGGCCAGGTTGGGGGCCCAGACGTCCCTACCTTCAAGGGTACCTCCAGGTGGGCTTAGGGACCCCAGCATTAGGGTCTCCATAAATTTCCCTGGGTTCCCTGGCCATCTGTTATACACCCTTGTTACAGTTCACACGTTCAGTATTTCATTGGTTTTTTACAACAATATTTGTCAGCCAGAACCAGGAGTGGATGAAAAATGTAGAAGTGTTTCACGTGTTTCTAATATACTTCTCCTTTTTCTGGTTTTGACTTACAAATACTGATGTAAAATATTGCCCAAATACTGAACATATGAACAAGGCCTTATGCACACTCTGGGACCCACAATGCCGGCCTCAGATACAATTCATATTTTTCTATATAGAGATAATGAGTAAAAGAGATGTATTGTAAAGAAATTGCTGCTATGTTTTATTTATAATAATAATAATAATAATAATTTATTCATTTATATAGCGCTTTTAATTCCATAGCACTTTACATACATTGGCAACACTGTCCCCATTGGGGCTCACAATCTAGAGTCCCTATCTGTATGTCTTTGGAGTGTGGGAGGAAACCGGAGAACCCGGAGGAAACCCACGCAAACACGGGGAGAACATACAAACTCCATGCAGATAGTGTCCTTGGTGGGATTTGAACCCAGGACCCCAGCGCTGCAAGACTGCAGTGCTAACCACTGAGCCACCGTGCCGCCCATTTAAAGAAACTTTTTTTTAAGTTTGACCTTCATCCTATCGCTCTAGCATCAGGATCACATAAAAGAAATAACACCAAGATGCATGGCTGCAACTTCTCTAAAAATAGGGTTTATTTTAATTAGTTTTTTTTCATATTGAAGTCTCACAGTACCATGCCAGTCTCCAATAAATGAGCAAATTGTTTTGTACATGGCAGGTTCACTTTAATCTAACCTAGTTATTCCGAAATGATTGTAGAATAGTGGTTTTCATCACAGGCAGGGACAATTCTGTTTTCTATCAAATATAAACTATATTAGATAGTGTAGTTCTTCTTCTAGCTCAGTATCCTGGGAAGAATGGGATTCTAAACTGCTGCTGGTATAAGATTAATTACCTTTCAAAATGAATCAATTATTGAACATCTTTATATAAGTTCTCCATGTATATTTTTGACAGATGGAATCCCATAGGGACCACAGTATGATCTGTAGGAACCTGTTTGCCATCATTAAAAGCTGCATTTAGCATTTGTACAATGTAAAATGTAAGACCAATGTGACTGAATCAAGATTTATTATTTTTGGAATAAAAAGTTTAAGGAAAAATCTAACAATATGTTAGTCATTTTATGGTCTTCTAATATGGGGGTTTAGGCAACATATCCCTAACTGCCAACTAGACCCTCACTGGGGCATCATTGATTGCATATGAAAAACATTACACATTCTTAACTCCTTCACCCCCGGGCAATTTTCTGTTTTTCGCTTCATTTTTTTTTTGTTTTTTGCTCCCCTTCTTCCAAGAGCAAGAACTCTTTTATTTTTCCATCAATTTTGCAATGTGAGGACTTGATTTTTTGCGGGATGAGTTGTACTTTTAAATTAACTGACAAATGTCAAAAAAAAGTGTGGAGCAATTGCAAAAAAGTGTGATTGTACAATTGTTTTTGGGATATTTTATTCACTGTGTTCATTATATGGTAAACCTGATGTATCTGTGTGATGCTTCAGATCGGTACGAGTTTGTAGACACCAAACATGTATAGGTTTATTTTTATCTAAGGGGTTAAAAATATTCAGAAATTTGTCGCAAAAAAAGTGGCTCACTTTTTATGCCATTTACATATGTTCATTTTTCGGGATCTGGGGCTGAGTGATGGCTTATTTTTTGAGTCTGAAGCAGACATTTTTAATGTTACCATTTTTGCGCAGATGCTATGTTTTGATCACCTCAAAATTTGTGACCACCAAAAAATATTAATTTGGCGTGT
Source organism: Anomaloglossus baeobatrachus (assembly GCF_048569485.1). Classification (NCBI taxonomy): domain Eukaryota; kingdom Metazoa; phylum Chordata; class Amphibia; order Anura; family Aromobatidae; genus Anomaloglossus; species Anomaloglossus baeobatrachus. The sequence goes on from NC_134354.1 coordinate 74,414,836, forward strand.
GGAATTTTTTTGTTGCTACTCCGTTTGCTGATCAGGTTAATTGATTTTATGTTTTGATAGATCAGGCTTTTCTGAATGCGATGATAGCAAATGTGTGCATATTTTTTATTTTTTATCCCTTTAATTTTCAATGGGTCAAATGGGGGTGATTTGAACTTTTAGGGTTTTTTATTTTTTTAAAATTTTTTAAAAACTTTATTCTTTTTACCTTTCTTTTATTTTATTAGTCCCCTTAGGTGACTATAAAGATCAGTAGTCTGATCTCTCATTCATTTCTCCCTATCAGAGCTGCACAGCTCAGAACAAGAGAAATGCTCATCTCTTGTAACAGCCAGTGCTCTGCCGACGGAAACAGGAAGTGAGTCACAATAGCACAGGAGTCATCACATGACCCTGTGCTACCATGGCAACCATCGGCTTCCCGTGATCATGTCACAGGTCTTCCGATGGCAGCGGGTAAGTGCACATTACCCGCTTCAGGCATTTAAATCATGCTGTCAGATTTTGATAGCACAATTGAAGTAGTTAACAGACATGGGTTTCTCGTGGATCTACCTGCGCCTGCGAGGCACACATGTCAGCTGTTAAAATCAGCAGACACATGAGGGGATCATCGCAGGCTCAGCTAGCGGTGGTTACCCCTTCATGATTTAGGACATATGGGCACATCTGCGGTCGTTAAGGGGTTAAAGAAGACAAAGACGTTAAGCTTAAGGACTGTTTCTATTTCACACTTTATGTTCTCAGAATATAGACATAACAAAGGATTCTCTGCTCCTCTATTAGGTTGGTTTAGCTTTGGGCTGTCAATTCAAGTCAGACATAAAATTTAGAGAAATTCTCCCTGATGTGAGGTCTAGAGCCACTCGGTCACTTAGACTTGTGTCTACTCTAAAGATGACAAAATCTTTTGAAATTCTCATCTTTGCCAAATGTTCCCAGGAAATTTGATTCAGCGTGAACCAAAAGAGCTCTGAAGCCTCCAATTGCCTTGAAAAAAGTATCTGACACTATTTTAATTCCTCAAACACTAATTCTACTGACTGCTGTAGTTTCACACTGCACAGTTTTTTCAGTGGTTTATGGCTTTATTTTGACTATCTCTATTGCTAAGCTACAAACTGTGATGTCCTTGATGTCCTCTCATTATCCAGATTCCCCACAAAATTGTTGGTATTTTTTTGCAGCCTATGACTGTTTATGCTAGACCAGGAGGGTTACCCAACTCCAGTCCTCGAAGTCATCAACAGGTCATGTTTTCTGGATTTCCTTAATATTGTTCAGGTCATGAATTACCTGGGCAGGTAATTAAATTATCACCTGTGCAATACTAAGAAAATCTTGAAAACCTGCACTATTGGTGGCTCCTGAGGACTGGAGTTGGGGAACACTGTACTAGACCATGTGATATGATATGTGCAAGTCATTATAAGAAGCCCACCCAAGGTCATGTGATTATTCCTTGGTTGACACTGTATATTAAAATTTGAATTGTTTTAATTCAAACTGCCAATTGTATTTTGTAAAAAGTGGCATTAGTGAGGCCATGTCATTGCTAAAATGTGATACAAGAGTCAAAACAACATCTCTGATAACCCAAAATTTCCATATGCCTATATATTACACCACAAATGGTATAATATTGTCATAGAAATATAATGACTAGGGATGATCGAATACCTCACATATTCAGCTTCGCGAATATCCGACGAATAGGTCGCCGCTATGCGAATATTCGATGCGCAATGTAAGTCTATGGGAAGCCTTAATAGTCCCGAATAGTTGTTATTCGGGTTTCCCATAGACCTACATTGCGCATCGAATATTCACGAATAGTCGAATAGCGGCGACCTATTCGGCAAATATACGCGAAGCCGTATATTTGAGGTATTCGATCATTCCTAATAATGACGCGTCCTACCTTACCTTTCCTCTTTGCTCGTTACATCCTGAGACATGGGGCTCAAGATGACCAGCCTTGGGAAAAACATGAATTTATCATATCCTGTCAATAGTTGTTTATGCAATTTGTCTCTAACTACGTCTCCCCTGGTAGTTTGTGATATGAGCTGTCAAACGTTTTGCTAGAATGTTCTAATATGTATTGAATTTGTATCAAGAAAAAGTGCAGTTATAACTTGGACAAATCTTTAACATGTAATGCAGAGTTTGGCTCATACTAATTAAATAAAACATTAGTTTCTAATTCAGCCTGATTTATTACCAGTTTAGCTTCTTTGATGACACAAGTTTATTTCCCAAGATGGGTTAAATTTATATCTAGTGTTTCACATAGTTGTAACTTATGTTTAGTTTACTTTTAAAAGATTGAATTGAATAGTTCTATTGCTGTGATACTATTAAATCATTAACACATTATCCCATATGTGTGAAAAGTATTTCTGTATCTTAGAGGGACGTTATTGATGAAACTACAAATACATACATAGTATTTTCTAACTTGACACATATCAATATACAGAAACATATCTTGATTTATGTTGTAAAACACTGTACCCTGACATCTGTTGTGTTAAGTTTCAGTTAATTCTTTTTTCTACATCAAAACATTTCTGTGCATCATGCTCTAGTTAATGTGTTTCTACTTTAAAGGGGTTATCTAGAACTCAAACAACCCCTCCTCGATTATTATGTTTCCCCCAAGTGTATTAATAGCAGCTACACTCACAGTCGATGTTGTCACCATTCCAATGGAGTCAGCACTTGCTCTCTCGGAGCTCACGTTACATAACAATGCCAATCAGCAGTCATTTCACTGTCTCATCCCTTGGTCAAATAAATCAAATGAAGTAAGACAGTAGTCACAGCTCTCACCTCCTCAGGATGTCATATTTGTCTGTAGGATGGGACACAGAAGTGGTTACTGATTGCACTCTACCTGAGGTCCCTTTCAACTCTACCATTGAGGTCCCTTCCAACTACATTACTGAGGTCTCTTTCAACTCTACCATTGAGGTCTCTTCCAACTACATTACTAAAGTCCCTTTCAACTCTACCATTGAGGTCCCTTCCAACTACATTACTGAGGTCCCTTTCAACTCTACCATTGAGGTCCCTTCCAACTACATTACTGAGGTCCCTTTCAACTCTACCATTGAGGTCCCTTCCAACTACATTACTGAGGTCCCTTTCAACTCTACCATTGAGGTCCCTTCCAACTACATTACTGAGGTCCCTTTCAACTCTACCATTGAGGTCTCTTCCAACTACATTACTAAAGTCCCATTCAACTCTACCATTGAGGTGCCTTTCAACTACATTACTGAGGTCCCTTTCAACTCTACCATTGAGGTCCCTTCCAACTAAATTACTGAGGTCCCTTTCAACTCTACCATTGAGGTCCCTTCCAACTACATTACTGAGGTCCCTTTCAACTCTACCATTGAGGTCCCTTCCAACTACATTACTGAGGTCCCTTTCAACTCTACCATTGAGGTCCCTTCCAACTACATTACTGAGGTCCCTTTCAACTCTACCATTGAGGTGCCTTTCAACTACATTACTGAGGTCCCTTTCAACTCTACCATTGAGGTCCCTTCCAACTACATTACTGAGGTCCCTTTCAACTCTACCATTGAGGTCCCTTCCAACTACATTACTGAGGTCCCTTCCAACTCCACCATGCTATGATTCTATTAAAAATATAAGTGGAAAAAAAGCTATGGCACACTAAAAAAAGGAAGGAGAAAAATCTTTTGGATGCTCAAAAAGCTCGAAAACTTTAGTCAAAGGCAAATTAAAGTCCTAATTTTGCTTCTGAGCACCTGCCTCTTTTTCATAGTTGAGCCAAGTCTAACTGTTTTGATTTATTAAAAATCTAGCTGGGATGATTTAGGAAAACTTGCACTCATGGGGGGTTGGATCCAATGGAATTTTAGTTTCCTTCCAACTCTACCATTCTAATATTCTATACCAAATTCACAACAGCCCCAGTACCAACACCACTGGATCTGAGGTGAGTATGGCTGATATTATTTTACTTGGGGGAACATAGAGATTGACAAGGGCTTATTGGAGAAGAGGACAACCCCTTGGAACTTGGATATAGTTAGTTAGCATCAAAGTGTTCCAGACTACAGTACATAGGCAGTTAAAGGCAGCTCAACATTGTCTCCTGGTTTCAGCAGTGCATTGGTCTTCTCTGGCACCACATGATTGCATTTGTAACCTATTGGATCATTATGTGGAGTGGTGGTTGCTCTTTCAATTAAAGTCTTTGAAATTCAGAGCAAGATTTCTGATGTTCATATAGCTCTGCAGTGACAAAGTTCGAAAAGTGACCTCTGCTCCACAAAGGAACCACTGTGTGATTCTGCAGGTCACAAATGTGGTGATGTGGGGCCGCAAAGGATCGGAGAACTGCTGAATTTGGGAGAAGATGGCAACTTATGATTATGTGTATTACCATTATGACATACATATTATTCCCTAACAAAGGGAAGAAATGTGTAAAAAATAAACATCACTGAAGTGATCCTTTAAAGTAAAGAACAGTTCACGAGTAGTGATGTGCAGACTCACAAATAACTGGGCCCGGTGGATCCCGGTGATCCAGTTGTTAAAATCCAATTCCGGGCTGGATTCCGGTCCCTATATAAGTCTATGGGGACCAGATTCCGGCAATTAAAAATGGTAGTGGAAGGGATAGGGGATGGGAACAAGTGCATTGTGCTTAATGAGGCTTCGGCACAGCCGTTCACTACTCCCATGTCTCTCCTTCAGTTCCTGGGCTGCTCATTATTGATCATCCATATGCACTACTTTCCCTGCCCACTGGCCATCCTAGCAGTTGCAGTCAGACATGCCTCCCAGCCTGTGTGACAGCATCGCACTGCAATCAATCACAGGCAGCAGTGGGCAGGAAAGCAGTGCATATGGATGAGCAATAATGAGCGGCCTGGGAAGTGAAGGAGAGGCCATGGGAGCAGTGTACAGCCACACTAGAGCCTCCGTAAGTATGATGTGCTTGCTTTATTCTTATTTTCTTTATTTTTCCTTTATTTTTTTATTAATTTCCCTAGTGCCGGACCCGGATCAATACCCAGAATTCCAGGTCCGGCACCCAAGTACCTTAGAAACCACTCGGATCCCGACTTTTACAGTCCAGGTCCACCCATCACTACTCGAGAGCGATAACATAAGCAAAAGTGCATTTCATTAAAAGTCAAGTCAAGTTAATGCAGTGGTTTTGTGCAATTTTTTTATAAGATCTTTTAAAAAAGTGCAGTTCCATGTCCTCATGACTGGTTTAGTATGAGTCTATATTTTTACATTACATTAATAATTTAATCAAGAATTACAGAATTAAATACTATAAGTAATAGAATCTGTAATGTATTAGTGGTCAGTACTGGGGTCTTCACTGGCGGCTTCTGTGTTTTTTTTCTTGTTTTTCTCCTTTTCTTTGCGATCTTGCTATTTGTGTTTCTAAACATTTATTTACCTGTTAAAAACAGAGGTTAATGACAAAAAGAATTCAGGATACCAATGATCTGGAGACTTACAGAACCGCATCTATAAAAGATCATTGATTTCTCGGCTACAGACATTTGTATTGAATAAGCTTTTCAAATATCAGGTTACTGAGGGTCTTAGAGAATGAGGATAATCAGACACTTGAGAGTTGATCAGAAGTTAAAATAGTTTAGAATTCACTAGGGCTTGCCATATAATCACTGTAAACTGCTTTCATTGAAATTGACTCTATTAGACACAAGTAGTGCCCAATTTAATTAAGATCCTTGTGGGTATAAAGAACGTGAAGGTTGTATTAAAGTGTTTGATGTAAATGTCAAAATCAAATGAGTTAGAAGAGGAGCATGGGTTTTGTTCATTCTATGAAGACTTTCAGTGTTTCTCATTGGTTGCTTCTATATTAGTAGCATTTGGTGATTTCTCCATGACGTGCTAAGAGCTTGTGTTGTGCTAGGCTTGTGCTACTTCACAGGAGCCAATCTGAACAAGCAGAACTCAGTATTAATAAAGAGACATAAGGTGACTTTCAGTCAATCTAAGACTGAAAGCTTCAATAAAAAGCTAGGCTGCATTAACTGTACCTGAGACTTAATGGACCTGAGTTACATCGGTCATACCTTCCAAAACTGATGTAGTTAGGGAATAGTTGTATGAACATCTTTATATGTTTCACTGAATGTTTGCCCTGAACATATTCAACTCATGCAACCCATACACTATATTGTGTTACATAGTACATGTGGTTTAAAAAACACAAGTCTATCAAATTCAACTAAGTGATAGGAAATGAAAAAGGAAACGGTTATATGTACAAGTACAATATATGATCCAGTCTGTCCGAAAGAGCTAATCTGTCCCTCCGTAACCCAAAAGTGGACCAAACATTTGAAAAAGATCTTTACACATTCACATAATTATGTACATTATTTTGTTAGAAAAATGTATTCAAGCCTTTTTTGAAACCATCAAAAGTTCACTCTGTTTTACAGATTAATAGTTCTTATGGTAAAGAAGACCTGTCTCTTCTGGAGATTGAACTTTCATTCTCCAGATAGAGGGAGTCACCTCTTGTCTTTTGAGAAGGATTTTACATGAAATAGCTTTTGGCCATATTTCTTTCTATGGGTCATTTATGTATTTCTACAAGTCAATAATGTCTGTCCCCCATTAGACATCTCTTTTCAAAAATAAGTAAATCTAATTCTTTTAATAATTTCTATTGTCCAAAATCCCTCACATTTGAAGTCTATAGGCACTTCAATGTACTAATGCTGCATATACATTAAATGGAAGTAAACTCGGGACCACAGAACAAGAGAAGGACTTGGGTATTCTCATTACAAATAAGCTGAGCAGCAGCACTCAATGTCAAGCAGCAGCTGCTAAAGCAAACAAGATGCTAGGGTGTATAAAAAGAGAGATTAGATCCCGTGATTCCAACGTATTGTTACCCCTCTATAAAACACTTGTAAGGCCACATCTGGAATATGGGATCCAGTTTTGGGCTCCACATTTTGAAAAGCATAGTCAGAAGTTAGAGTCAGTTCAAAGGCGGCAAATAGATGATTACAAGGAATGGAAGAAGGTCTCCCATATAATGAGAGGTGGGAAAAGTTGGGATTATTTATCTTAGAAAAAAGACATCTCCAAGGAGATCTCATTTATATGTATAAATACATGTGTGGTCAATATAAAGGACTGGCACATGACTTATTCCTTTCAAAGAATACTAAGGACCAGGGGGCACTCACTGCGAGTGGAAGAAAAGCGATTCCAGCAGCTAAATAGAAAAGAGCTATTTACAGTTAAGGGTGCTTTACACACTGCAACATTGCTAGCGATCTCGTTAGCGATGTAACATGCCAGATCCCGCATACGATTTGATGAAATCGCACATGTGACCGTCGCTACAAAAAATGACCTATGTGCGATCTCGGCAAATCTTATTTGCGATCTGGTGTGTCACATCACTAACAAGATCGCTAGCGATGTCGCAGCATGTAAAACACCCTTTAGAGCAGTCAGACTGTGGAATGCCCTATCACAAGAGGTAGTAATGGCAGATACTATAACAGCTTTTAAAAAAGGGCTGGATGATTTCCTCAGTACACAACATTGTTCATTATAAATTATTTAGTGACAAAATGTAGAATTGGTGGCGGAAGGGTGAACAAGATGGACCTAGGTCTTTTCTCAACTTATGTAACTATATAACTATGTACAGTATATACAGTACAATGCAAAAAACAAAGATTTGATACACTGCTGATTTTGCAGGTTTTCCCACCTACAAAGAATGGAGAAGTCTGTCATTTTTGTTGTATGTTCACTTCAACTGTGACAGACAGAATGAAAAAAAATCCAGAAAATCGTAAGACCCAGAGGAGATCTCATTTATATGTATAAATACATGTGTGGTCAATATAAAGGACTGGCACATGACTTATTCCTTCCAAAGACAATACTATGGACTAGGAGGCATTCACTGCGAGTGGAAGAAAAGCGATTCCGACAGCTAAATAGGAAAGGGTTATTTACAGTTAGAGCGGTCAGACTGTGGAATGCCCTACCACAAGAGGTAGTAATATCAGACAAAATAACAGCTTTTAAAAAAGGGCTGGATGATTTCCTCAGTGCACACAACATTGTTGGTTATAAATGACTTAAGACCCCGTTACACGCATCGATTTATCGTGCGATCGCAACCGCCCCCATCGTTTGAGCGTCACGGGCAATTTGTTGCCCGTGTCGCACACAGTCGGTAACCCCGGTCACATGTACTTACCTTCCAAACGACCTTGCTGTGGTTTCCCTGAAGGGGGAGGGACGTTCGGTGTCACAGCGACGTCACTCAGCGGCCGCCCGATAGAAGCGGAGGGGTGGAGATAAGCGGGATGTAACATCCCATCCACCTCCTTCCTTCCTCGTTGCTGAAGGACGCAGGTTGGCTGTGTTCATCGTTCCCAGGGTGTCACACGGAGCGATGTGTGCTGCCTCAGGAACGATGAACAACCTGCATCCAGGAATGTGACTGATATTATGAAAATGAACGACGTGTCAACGAGCAACGATAAGGTGAGTATTTTTGCTCGTTCACAGTCGCTCGTAGCTGTCACACGCTACGATATCTCTAACGATGCCGGATGTGCATCACGGAATCCGTGACCTCGACGACATATCGTTAGATATATCGTACCGTGTAACACCCCCTTTAGTGACAAAATGTAGAATTGGTGGAGGAAGGATGAACTAGATGGACCTAGGTCTTCATTCAACCTAAGTAACTATGTACAGTATATACAATGCAGACAATAAGTATTTGATATGCTGCCAATTTTGCAAGTTTTATACCTACAAAAAATGGAGAGGTCTGTAATGTTTATTGCAGGTACACTTCAACTGTAACAGACAGAATAAAAACAAATTCCGAAAATCACATTGTATAATTTTTAAATAATTATTTACATCAGTAATTTTCCTGATGTATATAACAGGCATTATTTCATTAGACCCTTACATGTATATACAGTATATACTTCTTGAAATTCACCCTTAAGGGAGCCTGTAAGATTGTGCATGTGGCCTTATCTGTGGGCAGTACAGTATAAAGCTAAAGTCACACATTAAAGCCTGTCAATTACTAACTAAAACGTCTTACTGGACTCCGAAGGACATTAGATGAATAAAATACATGTTATGCTGAATCTTTTTGCTTCCAAGCTTTATATCAATCAATCTGTTCCTGCTTTATAACATGATGCATAGTAAACAGGGAAGGGGTTAAAAAAAGAAACGTAAATTCACCTAGTTCTTTACCTGACTCCTCAAAACAAAGTTTCCGTCAGCAAAACTTCCCTGGTTCTCTGTGTATTTTCAGTTCTTCCAGATCAATACAGTCATGTGTGGAAACATCTCTTCACGTATGAGCGTATGTGGCTGAGTATTGAATGAATTGAAAACTTACTAGGAAGCTGCGACAATAGAGTTGGCTTAAGGAGTCAGATGATTTCCTAGAATAGTTGAGTAGAAGAATAGAATGTTTAGTTTAGCGACTTTCCAACTCGCTAAAGAATTCAACAAAAAGACAAATGGCTAGCTTCCATTTTTCTAAAGTCATGTAAATTATACCCTGAAAATATCAAATCCATAATTTTCTAGAATTTCAAATGGATTCAATTAATTAAAAATCAGTTTGTTCATCTCTAAACACAATTAATGTCTACAGGCACGAAAGGGACTGAGGCACTCACAAGTAACAACTCTGCTATAGAGGTCCATGTAGACCTGTACTAATTGTCACGCTGTACAAAGGGCTGTTAAGACGTAGTACAGTGTATTCCCCACTAGGTGGCAGCAGAGTAGTGAAGGAGAGCCAAAGTAACAGTGTGAAAGGCAGCAAAGTAACTTCAGCAGGCAGTTCACAGGTGATCCACCAGGGGGCAATAGAGTAATCAAACAGTCAGGGTGTAGCCAGGAAAGTAAAGTCAGTGCAGAGGCAGGATCAATATCAAGTCAGAAAACAGAACCGAGTCGGAAGTCGAGAGATCAGGAATGCAGAGGGTAAACACAAACAACAGACAGGGGCGGGAAGTTTATTGTTTATATGTGGAATTGGCAATTATGCAGATGAGGATGTGGGATCGTTTTTAACTGGTTCACATGTAATTGACACCTGTATAAATAATGGACAGCTGATGCTTTATGCTATGCTTGGCAAAGACATTCTATGTCGAAACGTTGCACTGTTTTTTGCACTCTGATGGAATAAAAAGAAGGAAGATTTTTCACTCAAGTGGACGCTGTCATTCTTGTTCTCTGCAAGGGGCGGGAAGTGAGGGACTGGGAAAGATGGACGAACGGAGGAGGGTACAGGTCAGGGCATGTAAACAAGGAGTCAGATCAAACAGGAAATCTCACCAGAGCCAGTCACAGGCTGCAGAGCAAAACTATAACCAGCACCAGAATGCAGGTGCAGAGACCATATATAATGTCTCCTGAAACCAGAACGAGGCTGATGGGAGTTAACCCCTGACATGACCATGCTGGGTCTGGGAAACTCTGGAGTGGAGAATACCAGTCCTGGATCATGACACTAATGTTATCCATTGAGACATCTATTTTTCTTGCCAAAAACATAGTCAGAAAAACATCTGATGTTTCGGTGTTCAAGTCTCCTGACCGCTGCAGACAATCACAAGTCACAGCAGTCCTGCTGGTGATGGGATGGTAATGTCTTCTCTTCTTTTGTCAAGGCCAATCCTGGGGTCATCTGAGCTTGGCGCAGATGATTGTCTATAGGAATCCGTTACCACATTTTTTACAGACACAAGCCCTGAGAAAACTTCCTTGTTAATTGGACAACCACTTTAGTAAACTGACCAAATTGCTGGAATTTAATTGAAGACTGAATTGTTTTAAGATTTAATTGCCAACATGCGCCTCATGTCTTATTGTGGTTGGGAAGGAGTTCAAATCGTACCAATAAAAATTGATTGGACTATTAGGCTGGCAGTGCTGATGGAATATGATGACAATAAGATTATACTCTAAGTACTGTGGTTATTTTATGACCAACGTCTGATCAAGTGCCCCAAGAGCTAATCTGATCCCCTGTAAGATATAATTTATGAATGAGGCCAATGGAACGATAGTCTACTGCTCAGCCTTCATTCCCAGGCAAGAAGGGAGCTGTGACCAGTGTAAGCTCTCCTTGATGACTGCTTCAATGCTTCAGATGTCAAAATGATCGTGAATATAGCATTTATTATTAGATGTCTGAACCGGCTGTCAGCGGAGGCAACAATTACAGCACAGTCATTAATTATGCAGTGATAACTGCAAAATGATGAACACTGTTGTCAAAGGACATTTAGCTACAATTAGTGAAATCTACATATGGATCAACAGGAAAGTGTTTAAAGAGGTCGGAGATGCTGGAATGTTATTGCTCTCAGAAGAAGGACTCTGATTGGTCACTGTAATTTACAAGTTTGTTTGAGATATATATATATATATATATATATATATATATATATATATATACATATATATATATATATATATATATATATATAAAATCATCAGGTATGTATCTCTTCCTTTTGGTTGCTACATGAAACACTTTGAACTATATATATATATATATATATATATATATATATATATATATATATATATATATATATAATTATGTATGATATAAAAGATCATGGAGCTGTTTCAGTTTCATATATTTAAAGTGCACATGTATCTTGGCAAACAGTGTTCTGCCTCATTTTTTGACTGATAGATGAACTGGTTGTATGAATAAAAGAAATAAAGATAGATAAATAAATAGACAGATAGATAGATGGTGATTTAACATATATCTATTATCTATCTACCTAAATCCATCTACATAAATGTATCTATCCGTCTACCCATCTATCCAATATCTATCTATCCCTCTATCTATCTATCTATCTATCCAATATCTATCTATCTATCTATCTATCTATCCTTCTATGTATCTATCTATCTATCCCTCTATCTATCTATCTATGTATCTATCTATCTATCCCTCTATCTATCTATCTATCTATCTATCTATCTATCTATCTATCTATCTATCTATCTATCTATCCCTCTATCTATCTATCTATGTATCTATCTATCTATCCCTCTATCTATCTATCTATGTATCTATCTATCTATCCCTCTATCTATCTATCTATCTATCTATCTATCTATCTATCTATCTATCTATCTATCTATCTATCTATCCCTCTATCTATCTATCTATGTATCTATCTATCTATCTATCTATCTATCTATCTATCTATCTATCTATCCCTCTATCTATCTATCTATCTATCTATCTATCCCTCTATCTATCTATCCCTCTATCTATCTATCTATCTATCTATCTATCTATCTATCTATCTATCTATCTATCTATCTATCTATCTATCCCTCTATCTATCTATCTATCTATCTATCTATCTATCTATCTATCTATCTATCTATCTATCTATCTATCCCTCTATCTATCTATCTATCTATCTATCTATCTATCTATCTATCTATCTATCTATCCCTCTATCTATCTATCTATATATCTATCTATCTATCCCTCTATCTATCTATCTATCTATCCCTCTATCTATCTATCTATGTATCTATCTATCTATCTATCCCTCTATCTATCTATCTATCTATCTATCTATCTATCTATCTATCCCTCTATCTATCTATCCCTCTATCTATCCCTCTATCTATCTATCCCTCTATCTATCTATCTATCTATCTATCTATCTATCTATCTATCTATCCCTCTATCTATCTATGTATCTATCTATCTATCTATCTATCCCTCTATCTATCTATCTATCTATCTATCTATCTATCTATCTATCTATCTATCTATCTATCCATCTATCTATCTATCCCTCTATCTATCCCTCTATCTATCTATCCCTCTATCTATCTATCTATCTATCTATCTATCTATCTATCCCTCTATCTATCCCTCTATCTATCTATCTATCTATCTATCCCTCTATCCATTATCTATCTATCTATCTATCTATCTATTTATCTATCTATCTATCCATTATCTATTTATCTATCTATCTATCTATCTATCTATCCCTCTATTTATCTATCTTTCTTTCTTTTGTTCATACATCCAGTTCATCTATCAGTCAAAAAATGAAGCAGAACACTGTTCGACAAGATATGTGCAGATTAAGAAATCTTTTTTCATTTTTGATAATCTATATGTAATACATAGCAGGTTTTTTTTTTACAAAAAATTGGAAACATTTATTAGTTACATAATAGAAAAGAAACTTAAAAAGTTATTCTCAGCATTGCAAAACATTGGATACGTGATAATTTACTGATCCCAGGGGTTGGTGATATCTTGCTGCTGCCAGTAATGGGACCCGCAGACCATAAGAATGGGGCTTTGAAATACCCTATTAGAATAAAGTGGTGGTTGCGCATGCTTCCTTCATTATATATGGTACAGCTAGAGTCCTATAGACAATGAATCAATAAATGGAGCATGCACAGTCACCATTCATTTATATGTGTACAGTAATTTACATGTGTTTGAAACTAACCCCTCCATTTCCTTAGCACAAATTTCTGTCATTCTACAGCATTATTAATTGATATATATTTTTTTATTTTGCAGGTAATGTCTATGATGTTTTGGTGTTTTCAAGTAACAGTAAGAGGTTTCATACAATATATTACATTTTTGTATATCTCACATAATCTTAATTATTTTATCTATGTACGTTATCTATCTATCTTTCTATCCATTATCTATCCATTATCTATCTATCTATCTATCTATCCATTATCTATCTATCTATCTATCTATCTATCTATCACTCTATCTATCTATCCATTATCTATCTATCTATCCATCTATCCCTCTATCTATCTATCTATCTATCTATCTATCTATCCCTCTATCTATCTATCTATCCATTATCTATCTATCTATCTATCTATCTATCTATCCTTCTATCTATCTATCTATCTATCTATCCATCCCCATCACGTGACCCCCGAGGCTCCATGACCTCTGAGATGCATTGATGTCAGATCAACTTCCAGTTGTCCTGACATCACTGAGGCAGCCTCAGTCTTCCTGAGTGCCTGGCTGTGGGCGGAGTTTCACCACTCATCACAGCCCTGCCTCACAATGCAGCATGTTGCACACGTGCTCTCCTTCACTGCAAAGCGCCACAAGGAGGAGCAATGAAACTCCACCCACAGCCCAGTCAATCGGGGAGACTTTGGCCCGCCGCGGTAATGTCAGATCAACTAGAAGTTGGTGTGGCATCACCAGATGTCAGAGGTCACGGAGCCCAGGGGTCATGCAATGGGCATGAGCGGACTACAATAGCACCATTCAGAGGCACTATTGGCAACACAAGGTATTTGAAAAAAGCCTTCCCTATCAGATTTACTATTGCAGAGTAGCGAACCACCCCTTTAATATTATAGGAGTGCCTGCCTTGTCTTAAAGGTACGTTACATGCTGCGATCTTCCTAGCAAGATCACTAGCGAGCGTACCCACCGCCATTGGTTGTGTGTCACGGGCAAATCGCTGCCCGTGGCACACAACCTCGCTTATACCCGTCACACGAACTTACCTGCCCTGCGACATCGCTCTGGCCGGCGAACCGCCTCCTTTCTAAGGGGGCGGTTCATGCGGCGTCACAGCGACGTCACACAGCAGCCGTCCAATAGAAGCGGAGGGGCGGAGATGAGCGGGACGTAACATCCTGCCCACTTCTTTCCTTCCTCATTGCCGGTGGACGCAGGTAAGGAGATGTTCCTTGCTCCTTCGGTGTCACGCGTAGCGATGTGTGCTGCCGCAAGAATGACGAACTACATCATACCTGCAGCAGCAATGATATTTTGAAAAGGAGCGACGTGTCAACGATCCTCGATTTTGAACGATTTTGCGATCGTTGATCGTCGCTCCTTGGTGTCACACGCTGCGATGTCGCTAACGGCGCCGGATGTGTGTCACTAACGACGTGACCCCGACGATATATCGTTAGCGAGATCGCAGCATGTAAAGCACCCTTTAAGTTTTCTACATTGTGCATTGTGGGCAGTGGCCGCCCCGTGGGCCGTGCGCCCTCATCCACCCATCTTTCTTAAACAGATTTTAATGGGAGCTCAGTTGCATTCTATGTCTTCCTCAGTCCCCATGAGTCCTGGATGGGCCCATACAGAGATGACTCAGTAATGCTGGGGTCCATGCTATGAGATCATATTATCGCAGGTGGATGGCTTACACAATTGTTTTTAAAGCTGTATACTCAATTTTTTTTTACTTTTGTAGCAATAGGGGAGTGTGTGTATTATTTAAAGGGATTGTCGGCTTTTTGGAGACATTTATTTGGTTTAAATGCCTGTATTTCACTGTAAAAAAATGTACCCGTTTTGCTTTTTCAGCCTCTTTATATTTCTCCACATTTAACTTTGATGTGGTCAGATTAGAAAAGGTCACAAAATGATATATTAAAGTATTATATTTTCTTATTAGTCTGTCAGATTGAGCTCACTGATTGATTCTTAAATAACTCATTCTGCAGTTAACTTTGAGGTAGCTTGTGGTCATAAATCATCTTACAGCGAGACATAAAAATGCTATAAACTTTTTTGTTAGAATGTCAGAATGAGCTCACTGGTGGATCCTTAATTAACTCATTCTTACATTAATGTAAGCTGTGGTCATAAATCCTCTCAGATCAAAATATTATAATATTATAAACTTTCTTGTTGGACTGTCACAATGAGCTCACTGATGGATTCTCAATTAACTCATTCTGCAGTTAACTTTGATGTAGCCTGTGGTTATAAATTATCTTAAAGAAAGACATAAAAATGTAATATATTTTCATGTTGTGACTGTTAGAATGAGCTCACTGATGGATTCTTAATTAACTCATTCTGCTGTCAACTTTGATGTAGCCTGTGGTCATAAAAGGTCATTTTAGAACAAGACATAAAAATGTTATAAATGTTCTTGTGAGACAGTCAGAATGAGCTCACTGATGGATACTCAGTTCACTCATTCTACAGTTAACCTTGATGTAGCCTGTGGTCATAAATCATCTTACAGCAAGACATGAAAATATTGTAAACATTTTTGTTAGACTGTCAGAATGAGCTCACTGATGGATTCTCAATTAACTCATTCTGCCATGAACTTTGATGTGGCCTGTGGTCATAAATCCTCTTGGATCAAGACATAAAAAAATTATAAATTTTCTTTTTAGACTGGCAGAATGAGCTCACTGATGCATTCTCAGTTCACTCATTCTGCAGTCAGCAATGCACAGTGCAACATGGAAGCTGTAGAAGCCAAACAATGATTTTATTTTTCAATGAAAAGTGATATTTAACCCAAAATACATGTACTTAATATAAAACAATTGAAAACTTGCACCCAAAGGTGCACTTTAATTGCAGAGTGCTGTGGTCTATCTGTAATTTTATATATTATTTTATATTTGTTATCAATATTTTCAAATTTTTATTATGGATTAATGTGATCTCTCAGCCATAGAACTATTTGTATTAATTAATGAATAAGCAATAGCACAGTAGAAATAAGTTTAATGTCGGATTCTTCCTCCTTTTATCCCTCTAATACACAGAATGGCACTGTTTTCATTATTGCCTTTTGGCATCTATCATAAGCAGTAATTAAATTTTTCCGAAAATGAAAAAAAAAATGAAAAAAATGTCCTTCCCGCTCCAGTGCCCACAATCTATCCAATCTATCCACTGGCCCCTGTGTGAGATCCCGCGTCCAATGCTCACGAGTGGCCCAATAACGTCCACACATGCGAGTCTCCAGGAGTATTGGTAATGCCCCCCCTCGCCGGTCCCTGATGTTTGCTCACAGTAAGAGGCAGTAATGCTTCTGTATCATCACTGCTATTAGCGATGTCACAGCTGTAATGGAGGGAAAACATTTGGAGATGAAGAATAGGTCATTGGTAAGTTTTTATCTGGGCGTAGATCTCAGGCAAATTTATTTCCCTATTAATGAATATTTATAAACTTCATTTTTTTTTTCTAAATAAATATGTCATTATCTGACTTTTATGCAGAAGTGACGGTAACACTAAGAGCACAGTCACCGCCTGTAGTTACAGACAATGTACATATATTAAGCTGCGGTGATTGCCATTATTTCCTACTTTAGTGTTGCTGGTTATATATACAGTCTTATTCAAGATTCCATTTGAGTGAAAAGAGAATGTTATATAAAGAACAGAAGAAAACATGACACATTACATGAGCGTATGCCCAATGTAAACGAGTAACGATGGAAGAAGCAACTAAAAGGGTATTACAAGTGTTTTACTTATTCTTTGGCCCCCTCGACATGTGCGTATAGAACATATACATTAAGAATCAGAGCCATTGTTCATCAGTGTTTTCAGTGTGCCCTCTGTGTGTCAGCCATGACATCTGAATCTCATCAGTGTGCCATCCATGTGTCATCCGTGTCTCATCACTGTGCCATCCATGTGCCATCCATGTCTCATCAGTGTGCCATCCATGCGTCATCCGTGTCTCATCACTATGCCATCCATGTCTCATCACTGTGCCATCCATGTCTCATCCATGTCTCATCACTGTGCCATCCATGTGCCATCCATATCTCATCAGTGTATCATCCATGTCTCATCCATGTCTCATCACTATGCCATCCATGTCTCATCACTGTGCCATCCATGTGTCATCCATGTCTCATCACTGTGCCATCCATGTGTCATCCGTGTCTCATCACTATGCCATCCATGTCTCATCAGTGTGTCATCCGTGTGTCATCCATGTCTCATCACTGTGCCATCCATGTGCCATCCATGTCTCATCAGTGTGCCATCCATGTCTCATCCGTGTCTCATCACTATGCCATCCATATCTCATCACTGTGCCATCCATGTCTCATCACTGTGCCATCCATGTCTCATCCATGTCTCATCACTGTGCCATCCATGTGTCATCCATGTCTCATCACTGTGCCATCCATGTGTCATCCGTGTCTCATCACTATGCCATCCATGTCTCATCACTGTGCCATCCATGTCTCATCCGTGTCTCATCACTATGCTATCCAAATCTCATCACTGTGCCATCCATGTCTCATCACTGTGCCATCCATGTCTCATCCATGTCTCATCACTGTGCCATCCATGTGTCATCCATGTCTCATCACTGTGCCATCCATGTGTCATCCGTGTCTCATCACTATGCCATCCATGTCTCATCACTGTGACATCCATGTCTCATCCATGTCTCATCACTGTGCCATCCATGTGTCATCCATGTCTCATCACTGTGCCATCCATGTGTCATCCGTGTCTCATCACTATGCCATCCATGTCTCATCAGTGTGTCATCCGTGTGTCATCCATGTCTCATCACTGTGCCATCCATGTGCCATCCATGTCTCATCAGTGTGCCATCCATGTCTCATCCGTGTCTCATCACTATGCCATCCATATCTCATCACTGTGCCATCCATGTCTCATCACTGTGCCATCCATGTCTCATCCATGTCTCATCACTGTGCCATCCATGTGTCATCCATGTCTCATCACTGTGCCATCCATGTGTCATCCGTGTCTCATCACTATGCCATCCATGTCTCATCACTGTGCCATCCATGTCTCATCCGTGTCTCATCACTATGCTATCCATATCTCATCACTGTGCCATCCATGTCTCATCACTGTGCCATCCATGTCTCATCCATGTCTCATCACTGTGCCATCCATGTGTCATCCATGTCTCATCACTGTGCCATCCATGTGTCATCCGTGTCTCATCACTATGCCATCCATGTCTCATCATTGTGCCATCCGTGTGTCATCCATGTCTCATCACTGTGCCATTCGTGTGTCATCCATGTCTCATCAGTGTGTCATCCATGTCTCATCACTGTGCCATCGGTGTGTCATCCATGTCTTATCATTGTGCCATCCTTGTGTCAACCAAGTCTCATCAGTGTGCCACCTGTGTGTCAACCATGTAATTTGTGAGTAATCTATGTGTCATCCGTGTCTCTTCAGTGTGCCATCCATGTTTTATCCATATAATTTGTGTGTCATCTGTGTCATCCATGTTTCATGAGTGTTTCATCTGTGCATCATTCATATCTCATCCGTGTCTCATCAGTGTGTCATCTGTGTGTCATCCAAATCTCGGCTGTGTGTCATCCCTTGTGTGATCAGTGTGTCATCTGTGTGCCATCCGTGTGTCATCTGTATGTCATTAGTGTGCCACCTGTGTGTCTTCTGTGTGTCATCTATGTTTCATCAGTGTGCCATCCTTGTGCCATCAGTGTCCCACCTGTGTGTCATCTGTGTCTCATCACTGTACCATCGGTATCTCATCTGTGTGTCATCAGTGTATCATCCATATCTCGGCAGTGTGTCATCCATGTGTGATCTGTGTGTCATCAGTATGTGGGCGTACTAACATGCTAAGGGACCAACTAGCCTCTGTGACTAGTCCTTAGACTCATTAGCATATCATAAAGAATCGTTATAAATACTTTTTCTACAGATTTCTTTATCTATGCTAGTGTATACAGGGATGGTTACGCAGGGATTAGCAATATGCACCCAGAACTGCTCGTGGTTCTGGGTACATATTGCACCTGACAGGTTCACTTTAATAAAAAAGTTAAAGAGACCATAAGAGAAAAAACGGAAAATTTATATTGAGTCATACAGTCACAGTCTGGAAAAAAAAATCAGGGCACATGTTACCCCCCATCAAAGATCAGGTAGTGGGATAAAAGCTGCATATATGGCACCCCTGAGGCTTCAGTCGCCACAGGGTATTGCATCTCACTTAAGGTGCAGTACTCATCCTGGGTTCAGAGGAGGTCAGTGCCGCTTCCATTACAAACACCACACATGCACTCAGCAGTAGCCCTCCCCACTGGGGACTGGGCTAGGGTAGGGTCTTAAGGTTGCCACCAAACACTGGGGCTTCCACGCACTAGTGACAGGGACTTAGGGTAAGGGAGGAGCTGCAACCATAGAGAGAGAGGAGTCACACACAGTTAAGGGAGAAGTTTGCTGCCAGCAGACAGGAGAGTTTGTGCCTGAATGAGGTCTGGGGTTACCAACTGACAGGAGAGGAGAATCACCGGTGGAGACAGTGAGACAAAAACAGTTAACACGGTCGCTGAAGGGATACAGAGCCAGCTCTCCCAGGACCGGCGCAGTCAGGGTGCGGAGCCCTAGGGTGGCATACACTTCACGTTACATCACCAGAAACCACTGGGAAGGGTGATTATATGTCCCTTTGCTCCCCTAAAGTTCCTGGGGCACAGCAGCATATAGAACCAGGAGTTGTGACTACGATCCAGCTCAGCATGGACTCACGCTGCCTGCTATATGGGAAGGAAACTGAAACAGTGGTTCCTGGAGGACTACTGGTCCCAGGGATTCACCTTACAACGTGCAGCAAGGGAAGGGCTCACACGCCATAACACCGGTTCTGGCCTCTGAACTATTCCAGATCGGCTGGAGCCCATCATAGTGGAAACCGGCACTCCAACGGTGACGATAGTTGCAGTGAGTAAAAAGAACTTTGAACTTTGAACCACAGCCCCTGTGTCGTCCCTGTCATTTCCGGCACCATTGCCCCCTTCACTCCGGGTCCTTAGACTACCGCTCCCATCATCCTCCCCGGGGCCTAGCTCTACCTGTGGAGAGCTGAAACACCCAAGCTGCGTCACTCCATCCGCCCCGGAGGAGGGTGACATCCTGCAGTGGTGGCTTTCCTCATAGCTGCATACCACAGGTGGTGTCACAAGACAACTACCCCCACCAACTCCCCCTTCCTTCATCCACATCTCCTTTTCGCGGACACCTCGGGTCCGTGAAGCCGGGCCAGGCCGCTGTGACATCCCTCAAAGACGCTGCCTTCATTACCGGCCCGGTGACGAGTAAAAGAAACCCGGCCCCGTGGGGTGCCTCACATACATAGTGCTATCTGTGTGCATAGTATTGCTATTCTATCTTGGGTATTCAAGGTTTCAGCAGTAAAGCAGAGCTGCGATTCATTTTCTCACCTTCTAATAATAATGAGATGACTCTGCATAACTGAACTAGTCTATAAAGCAAAGCTGAAACATGTCTTACATTAAACAGGAAATATCACTTTTTGGCATGTGCTGAAAGGGTTAGGGTGCAAAAACAACATAAATAAAAAAAAGATTCTAAAAAACCTTGCTAAAAAATAAGTACTTTTCTGCTCACCATATTATACATATACGCATCAACTTTAAGGCCCTAAGATATGATGATTATGGTAGAACAGTGCGACTGTCAACTTTTGCTCTCGAGAGGATTTGTTGGTGTACTATTTCCTTGCTTGTTTTTTCTGGGTGATGATTACTAGGATTTCTGGTTGAGTGTCTTGTAAAATGATCATTTGCTATCAAGGCCACCTGCAATTGCTGAATATCCAGCACAGCATTACTGCTTCTATCCTGAGCTCAACCAAAATGATGGATGAAAACTGATAGGGAAACTGACTGCATTGTTGGCAATGAGATCGTCCCCACCTATCCGATGCATCAGTTGTTGCTTTGATTATGTGCAGGTGCCGGTCTTGCGGTCAAAACAAAATGTTTCATCTAACATTGGGATCCGGCATTGAACCAGCAATTGGAAGAAAACAATGTAGAAGCATGATGACTGCACTTCTATTGGGATCCATTGAAAGGCATCAGACTCCTAAAAATCAGTCTGATGTATGAGTATGATGTATGTGAACCCAGCCAAATTAGATGCCGTGTTTTCCTAAAAACAAGACCTACGCCGAAAATAAGGCCTAGCAGGAGTTTTCAGCAAGGCCTAAATATAAGACCTACCCTGAAAATAAGATCTGGTTGCGGTTCAATAATGAAGTGTCCATGCAGCTAAAAAAGTTATAGATACTGCAGGACACTTCATTAAAGAAAGCGGAAACCTCCAAAATAGAGAAGAAAGAAGACAGGAGACCCCGCAATCATACTCACCAGATGCCAACCATGAGTAGTGTAGCCCGTCAAGGACCTGCGGCGGAACGCACACCTACACACATCAGATCACACACACATGAGATCGCACACACACATCAGATCACACACGCACACACACACACAGGTGATCACACACACACACGTGATCACACACACACACACACATGATCACACAGACACACACACACACATACACATCAGATCAAACACAGACATGAGATCGCACACACACACACACACACATTAGATCGTATACACATGAGGTCACACACACACACACACACACACATACACATCAGATCAAACACATATGCACACACACACTCACGAGATTGCACATACACATCAGATCACACACACAGGAGATCGCAAACCCACACACATCAGATCACACACACACATGAAATCACACACACACATATGAGATCGCACACACACACTCACCACATTCAGTGATATCGATTTCTTCTGGGCAGCATAAGGATTTGGGATGCTGTGCAGTGGAGTGATAGGACGATTGTATCTGCGGTCTCATGAGTGTGTGTATTAGTGTGTGTGTGTGTGTGTGTGTGTGCGATCTGATGTGTGAGTACCAACCAGAAGCAGGGGATGCAGCAGGGAGCTTATCTGCTGGAAGCGCCCACTGGAGATCGCAGGAGGACCTGGGAGCCACGCAGATGCTCGGGGTCTGCAAAGGATGACGATTCTGGGAAGGAGATCTGAATTTTTTGGGAGGGTAATCTTTCCCCCAACCATGTTTCCTAGAGAATAAGGCCTACCCCAAAAATAAGACCTAGGACTTTTTGGGGGGTAAAAAAAAAAATATATGACAGTGTCTTATTTTCAGGGAAACAAGGTATATGAAAGTCCTGCCTAACTAGATCACTTGACATTTAGAATAAAAAATTAGTTACTTTTTGGGATAAACTGGTAACACCATTCTTCTATTTTAACCTTTTTCCCCAAACCATTAGAATCCTTCTTGGCAAAATAAATTATGCCGTTTTAATATTTTCATTTACAAATCCCAGATTATATTCCGCACTAGATTAGAAGGATCTAACACTTAATTTTACTTTTTAATTTTCTTTTCTTATTTGTAACTAGATTTTATTTCCCTTTCCCTTTTTTTGATGATTATGAGAATAGACAGAATGAGAAACCAGCAAGAAAACCCAATCCCTTAAGTAAGAAAAAGCAAATAAGGGTTTATGGTGGGTAAGTGATGTGTGCGAAAAATGTCAGACCCAGAGAAGAACAATATGATTAAAATGGAGGGGGAAGAAATTGTTTTCTTAACCATAGATCAGGAAATGGTAAGGTTCCAATGAGGTCTCTCCCAAGGGATGGCAGAAACACACTCAACATAAGATTAAATGGGAAACCATTAGGCGGCTTAGGACACAATGTGTGATGAATAATGACCTTTTAATACCTATCATTCAACCACAATAATAGTTAAATGCAAAAACAACTATTTTGTCCCAGTAAAGGTTCCCCAGCTGCAGCACCCATTTAGTTCACCGCGATTTCATAATTATATGTCAATCTTAATAAATTCTCACGTGAAAAGGATATTTACATGCAAGGCAATAAGTTGACCTGCGGTGATGGAATCATCGAAACAAAGGTTCCTTTTTTTCTTTACATTTGCATAAAGCGGATTCTACAAGACAAGCAATAAATAATATATGAAGGTGTTAGGAGGCTCGTTGGCGGCTCTTGTATATGTAAGAGACTGTCTCTACAGAAAAATCATCAAAATGATTAACTAATCAGCCTGCATCCAGCTCTGAAGACTCCTTACAAAATTTCTTGTTGTCTGCTACAAGAAATACTGTATATAGTTTGACACGTAGTCAATCCAATAAATGGTGGTTCAGGTAATACATACAATTTTTTTTAAATCAAACAAATTTTATTAGGCACAATTTAGTCATAACAGATCATGACATCATCAGAATGCTATATTTATATATATATATATATATATATATATATCAAAATTCACGATATTCTTTATATACCTACAAACAGCCCATCCCTTTTACCCTCCCATCCCAATAACCCCCCGTAATACATACAATTAATTGAATGTAATACATGAGTTTACAAGGCTTACTGGAGTAGAAGTCACTGCTTACTGATGACTTGTCGTTTCGGATCCAAAAAAGTGGATATCCCACTCATGACATTAATAGTTAATCCT